>NW_015169175.1:1545604-1578410 GCF_001447785.1 Gekko japonicus
CCCTCGTGTCCCGCTTTAATGAGCCAGGAGGGGCACGGATCAAGGGCACATGTGGTTGGGCGTACAGATACGAACAATCTGTCAACTTTGTCCAGACTGAGCGGACTGTAACACTCTAAACCCGGTACCGAAGACATGCAAGGGGCCTCAAGTTTGCTCACTGTCTCAATTGTGGTGGGGAGGTCGCGGCGAAGTGCCAAGACTTTATCTGCGAAAACGCTTGCAAAAGCCTCACAGCCAATATCCAATTCCCTAGCGTTTCGCCTGCCCTGTGGCAGGTCTGTCAAAGTCCGAATTGTCCTAAATAATTGGGCCAGGCGTGAGCTCGCAGATGCAATCTCGGCCGCATAGAAATCCTTCTTAGCGGCCTTAACTGCCATCTCATAGGATCTCATAAACGTCCTATAGGATGCTCTTGTAGCCTCGTCGCGAGCGCGACACCACCGTCTCTCTAGCCGTCTCAGTTCTCGTTTCAGCTGCCGCAACTCCTGGGTGTACCAAGGTGCGCGCCTAGCACGAGTACGGAGAGGACGCCTGGGAGCGGTCTCGTCGATGGCCGTGGAGAGTCGGACATGTCAGTCCTCCACTAGCTCATCCAACGAGCCACCAGGAAAGCCACGAAACATCTGTAGATGGCAGCTCAGAAGTAGAATCTGAATCAGAATTGGGAGTGGCAGCACCCAAACCACCCCGAGATGGTAAAAGCAAGAAGACGGGAAGGAAAGGCAGAAAATAGCTTAAACTTTAGAAGAAATGTTTATATTACACTATACAATTTTGCATTGTCAAAATTTTTCAAAAAATTTGCATATCGATATAACAGAATAGAATTTTTATTCTTAACTTGAATAAGAGAAAAGCTTTGATTTAAGATATTAATTACTACCATATATGGTCGTTGTTTAGCTGTAATTTTAGTTAGTGTGTAGTTTTGTAGAATGTATGTAGAAAATAAAATAAAAATTATACACACACACACACACACCCCTACCTAATTAGGATTCCAAGTAGACCCACCTAGAATTTTATTTCCTTTTTTACATTTTATTTTAAAGCATGAGAACTCAGCAGAGCCAATTACAACAGTGCAGGTTTCCTGTATTTTCTTGACCTGCTTTTAAGTTTGAAATTTGGAATTTCAAGCTCTGTAAACTTTATATTTTAATCTGATGCAGAGTAGGGTTGCTAACCCACAGTTGGAGCCTGGAGATCTCCCAGAATTGCAACTTATCTCCAGACTACAGAGATCAACCCCTGGAGGAAGTGGCTCCTTTGAAGGGAGGACTGTATGGCACGATAACCCACCGAAGCCCCTCCCCTCTCCAAACCCTGCTCTCCCCAGGCTCCACTCCCAGATCTCCAGGAATTTCCCAATCTGGAGTTGGCAACCCTATGCCAGAGGTCCATGCAGACCCAACCATGTGTTTAAAATATATTTGGTAGACAGGCCAAAACAAATTCAACAGGCTTGTTGACCAGATTTGGATCCTATGCAAAGACAAGGAGCAAAAGCCTGCTATACGAAGGGGGGGGGGACGGCTATAAAAGGTTTTGAGGAGGAAAAGAGGGTGGGAACTTCCCACTGGGAAGGGAAGCAGGACTAGCATCACCTCCCAGTACTGCATCCTAAATATAGGAACAGCCCTTCTTAGTAGCACTATTGTGTAGTTTTGCTAATGATTCATGGCAGCAGGGAGCTTGCAAGCTTCTTTAAAGAGCCACTTTGGCTTCCATCCCATTTACCTCCATATGGTGCCTATACAGGTCTGGGTGTAAGAGATTCCGCTTCCACGGTAGCAACTTTAGAGGTAAGGGTCAAGATCCAGGCTGCCCAGCATTTGTTATAAGTACGTAGTTAAATGCATTGTTTTTAAAAGTGTAAACAGCTGGGATTTCTAGCTAAAAAGATAATATCTGATTTGTCTGTCTTGGTCGCGAGACATCCCATAAAAATATTTAATCAAAAATTTCTCATATAAGAAAATAAAATCAGTGCCTCGACATTGATCAGCTCTGTGTTGAAGGATGTAATAATATTGAAGAAAGTGGATTCGTTGTTTTTGTGTGTGCGTGCACACTGGAAGACTCCATATTTTTTCTCTCTATAATAAAGATTTCTTCTTCCTGAGGGGTTTCAGTAATACAAAACTAGGTGCACATTTTCTCATAAAACCATGAGATTATGTTTTGTTTTTGTTTTAAATCTCATTTTGCTGCAGATTATACCTTCCCTCACCTTTTATATTGTCTCTTTTAAAATAACAATTTAAAGATAAGATCATAGAAGGTGTTACATCATGAGTTCCCCCCAGCTCCTTATCAGATGTGATCTTAACATTATATGATGATACATAATATTTTCGGTTCCAATGCGATTAGCTCTTTACAAGTCATATAGAAGTTGTCTGTGACTCAAATAGAGGTCCACCTAATAAAGGTTGCTTATGTATCACAGAATATGAAACACCTGGGATTGTACACAACACAGGGCAAGAATCTCCTGTATTAATAAAAGCAAGAACATATAGAGGGAATACCTTCTCCTTGGGTGACTTTCCCAGCCATTTTTTGCATTGTCAGCGTAACCTTTATATTGGAGAACCAAACGTTTGTCATTCATGACTAGAGAATGGGTCTCATTCTCTTTGTTACCTCCATCATTGAAGATCTGTTGAAACCCAAAATAGTTTAAACTGCTGCTGCAGCCAATCTTTCATGTGCAGCTTCTTTCTATCAAGTGGGTAGTAAATGTGACTGGGACTCATCTGCCCCCCATAGTTGTTGTACAATTCTCATGAGGACCTTGAAAATTAACTCTCTATTACTGTTGTATATCCTTGTCCTGCCCCATATGTTATGCCAATACCTTAGAGAGAGTCAAAAAAGCCTGAGGAGAACCAATTCAAGAAAAGGCCCTCTTTGATAGGCCCCCCCACTGATATTGGGAATAAGCGTGCTTTCACAAAAGACATATTTAAAATGGAACATTCACTATATTCCCAGTTCATAAATTATTCTCTTTTTATTTTGTAAATTGGGTTTGCTCAGACTCAAAGGAGAGTCAAGAATAAACAAAGATGGGGACAATTTGGATGTTGTGAATATTTTTGAAACATAAATAGAAAATGATCATATTCCATAAATTTACCAATTTTTCATAATTGTAGTGAGCTCCACTTGGAGCCATGCATCCACAAGATGAGCAGACCCGATGTGCTCATGTGTGGTAATGACGAAGACGATTGCTTATGTCATCCAAAATGTTCACAGGAAGAAAATTTAGCTAATTGTCAGATCCTCAGTTTTGCAAACTGGTATTTATTAAGAAACAATTTCCTGCCATTTTCCAGCATAGGATTCCAAGTGGTTTATAAACAATGCAATTAAATCCAAGCCAGTGCCATATATATGGGGAAGGAACAACAGAAAAGAAAGGGAGAAAAGAACTTATATCTTAGAAGCCCAGCCAAACATGGCAGACTTCTCAAAGAAAGAAAGAAAGAAAGAAAGAAAGAAAGAAAGAAAGAAAGAAAGAAAGAAAGAAAGAAAGGCAACTCAGGGAAGAGTGCCATAAATTGAACTGCAGAAAAGACCCTTGTCCTTGTCACTTCTAACCTGATCACAGAAGTCAAAGGGCCCTTGGAGAAGACTTCCCACAGATTCCCAGCAGGAGGACAGGGTTTGGTGAAAAACACAGTTCCACATAAAAACACATTCCTAATCCATGTTCCGGACTTCGGAAGCTTCTTATTAAAAAAAAATATGCTAGCTAGAACCAGGGGTCATTTCGTAGAAAAAGAGCTAGGGGAACTCATTAGCATAACTCATTAGCATATGCCACACCCCCTGACATCACCGGAAGTGTGTCATAAGGCCACACCTCCTGACATCGGCGGTGGACCTGCAAGGCCAGCGGGAGTGCAAGGAAGCCCCGCGAAGGCCCTCCCTGGCCCCAGGCAGGCAGGGGTGCGGAGAGGCAGGGAGGAAGCAACTTACCCTCCCTCTTCTCCTGCCTCCTCCTGGCTGAATGAGGGCCGGAAGCAGGGCGGCCGGAAGCAGGGGGCGGGGCTTCGTCATGTGCCCCGCTCCCGTACCTCACCCGGGGGAATTGCGTTCCCCCGCGATCCCCCCCGAAATGACCTCTGGCTAGAACTATAAAAACTGTAAAATATTTCTCACTTTTGCAGATCAATGAAATTCCACTACTAAACACAGAACAAAATCCTAACTCTTGTAAATGCCATCAAGGTTGCTTGTATGGACCAAGCAAGAATGGGAGGACCTTCTCCCTCACGTTCTTCCTATTTGACTGTAAGAGTGGTGCTGAAGTATGCCAATCTAGGCAACCTGTCACTCTTGGTAAGACATGACACAATGTAGAGGATAAGCAAAAGGGGAGGTGCCTCTCACCACATGTATTGATGGCAGTTTTAACAAGAAGCTCGCCAGGCCGTGAGCAGTGCATTGCTTAGCACTCCCATGTATTCAGCGCTGATGACTGAGGTAACTGCCTGTCTGGTTCCTAAACTGAGGTATAGGAGTAATAAACTACAAAGGAGGAAGAGGGAAATATCTGGAGTCCATGCTCTCTTTTGAATATGTAGACTGATGATCTTGTAATGTTTTTGTTGTTGTTGTTCAGTCGCACAGTCGAGTCCGACTCTGTGCGACCCCATGGACCAGATCACGTTTTTAGAAGCCTTTTATTGACTGACTTTTAATTGTATATAAAGGAGGGGCAGATAATTATAGTAGGTAGCTGTTACAGATCTTAGAGGACCAGGAGGTGTGGATGGGAAGGAGGGGATGGCTGCCAACTTTGTGGTTCCTAGAAACAGTTCCCTGTAGTTGGGAATAAATTGCCCTGGTCTGATTCACATGTTTTATGTTTTATACTTTAAGTTCGCTTTCAGTTGCCAAAGTTACTGGTATTGAGGGGTGTTCTAAAATGTATTTATAAATGTGTTTTTGCCGCAAGCTGTTAAAAATGGCAAAATGCAGATTTATATGAAAAAAAATGTTCTTTTTATCATGTTAAGATGCCGTGGACTCAAATCTGTATCCAATGTATATCCTGATATACTCTATGATCATGGATCCAATCAGCTCTTGATACGGTTTCCTTGATAGCAATATGTGAGGATATTTTTTGCTAAAATTCAAATCGCAGCCTTTGTGTGTCAGGAAAGATAATATAGTGAAAGCCTTGATGAAATTTTAATTGACGATACATCAACCTTAATTGAATTTTTAAATGTTTGGATCATTTGTGTAAGTAATGATATTCTCAGTTATTGGTAGGGATGCTTTTCACATTTGTTTGATCCTAGAAGCCTTAGGGTGCCACATTAAATCTAAAGCAGAACGTTGAACGCAATATGAGACAGTACAGGATTGGCTTCCATTTCTCTTTTATCTTTTGCAACCAATCAGCTCTACCATGCAGAATTAAGTATCTGAGTAGGGATGGGCATAAACTAGCTCACAAATGAAAGTTTGTGATAAATTTTGGCTGGTTTCTGAAGTTTGTGGCAAGTCACTAGGCGCAAACTTTCCACAAACTTTCCAGTGGTTTGTGGTGGTTTGTGAATGGATACATTTCCAGACAGACTATCTTCGCTCAATCAAAATGTTTACCAAACTTCAAAGGCAGGGTGAGGTTTCCTGTGTGTTTGATGTCTCTAGCTTACACAGGGTCCATTCTATACACTTTTGAACCCGCATCTGACATTTTCATGAAAAGCACTTTCCTGGGGGCATTTTCTTTGGGGGGCCATAACTAGGACCCCATAAATCCAATCTGCACATAACTTGGACAGCATGTAGAGGAGCATTGGGAGGGGGTACCCCTCCAAGTTTGATTTCTCTAGCTTGCACAGGGTCTGTTCTATACACTCCTGAACCTGTGCCTGTCATTTCCCCAGAAAGCACTTTCCTGAGGGCATCTTCTTTGAAGGGCTCTAACTCAGACCTTTTAAATCATATCCTCACCGAACTAAGAGAGCAGATAGAGGAGAGTCAGCTGGAGATCTCCTGCACGTTTGGTGTCTCTAACACACCAGGGGGCCATTCTACCATGTCACAAACCAAATTGGTTCATTTAAGTTCATGACAGTTCATGAACCACGAACTGAAACAAACTACATTTGTCCGGTTCATGCCGATCCCAGTATCTGAGCCATAGATCCTGTTCTGTGTCCAAGAGGGCCATAGGGTTTCATGTAGCAGCTATTGTGAATAACAAGAATGCATTTGAATCACGAACCAGAACCACCAATAGTGAGTACAAACACAAGCCCACCACTGGAGATCAGGCTATGCACCGAACTTTGTTACTTTAGTGTATTTTAATTTATGAGATTTTAAAATATGTACATTTTTCTTTTAAATTCAGGAATAATATTCTGTTCTTTGTGTTTGGAAGCGTATCGCATGAAGTATCGAGGGAAATGAATGGGGAGGCAATTCTAGATGAGTAAATTGATCTTCATAGGCTAAAAGGTACTGGTAAACTGGATTCAGCCAATTAATGTATTCATGGTATGAGCAGCAAAACTATCCAACAAAATTTAAGTCCAGCTCAAATGAATGTTTTGCAGTTTCATGGGAAATTTAATAAACCTCTTAGTGTGTGTACATTTGTATGACATTGTCCCCAGGGTGAGGAAAGAGGGAAAATATCCTTAAAGGTTGAGATTGGGAAGTGGGGGTTTTCCCCATCAAGTCACAGCTGATTTATGGCAACCCTGTGGGGTTTTCAAGGCAAGAGATATTCAGAGGTGGTTTGACATTGCCTGTGTCTGCATCACAGCTCTGGACTTCCTTGGTGGCCTCCACAGTTCCCTCTAAGCTGCGCTAGGGGGTGCTGGCAAACAACATTTCAGAGGCCAGTTCAGAAGATTTCTGCTTCAGCTCACAAACAATGGAGGATGGGGGCACCTCCTTCTGGGGCCCATAGAACTGGACCCCCTGGTCCAATCTTTTTTTGCAATTTGAGGGGGGGGGGGTTTGAGGAGAGGCACCAGCAGCTATGCTGCAAGTTTGGTGCCTCTACCTCAAAAACAGCCCCCTCAGAGCCCCAGATACTCCTGGATTGATTCTCCATTATAGCCTATGGGACCCATTGACTGTAATAGTCCCCATCTCTCCCTTATTATAAAAGAGTACTGGGTGCCAACGTTCTAAAATGCACACCTTTAGTGTATGGACGCTTGAACTGTCAGTCAGAAAACGCTGGCTGGGTTGACTGGCTGCTTTGTGCAGTCCCGCCCAGCGTTTCAAGGTCTTTTGCATATGGAAGCTGATTGGACTTCACTCCATTCCACACCTCAAACTCCCCCCCCCCGCAAGGCAGTTGGAATGGTCAGTTGCATATGGAACCTACTGTATTCTGAGGTAAAATATGTCCTCACTCACAACACATCACTTCCCCTTCAAAAGAAACAAACCCAATAACACAATCATGCCACATCACAAAGAAGACAGAGGCTGATGGTTGCCTGGAAAGGACATAGGGTTGCCAACTCCAGGTTGGAAACTTCCAGAATATTTTAGGGATGAAGCCTGCTGTGGGTGGGGTCTGAGGAGGAGGAGGAAGAGGGGGACCTCAGACAGATACAATGCCATACTCCCCACCCTCCAAACAAGCTGTTGCCAGTCTCCAGGTGACAGCTGGAGAGCACTTAAAGCTCTGGTGCTAATTCAAAGTGTTACAATGTATCGGCAGAGTAGTGTTTTGGAAAATCTTTAGGAATTGTTTGGTGCATTGCCAGCTTTAGGTATGGAAATTCCTGGAGATTTGAGGGGTGGAGCCTGGGTAACAATTGTTGCCACTCTCCAGGTGAGGGCTAGAGATCACTCAAAATTACAACTGCTCTTCAGGTAGCACAGATCAGTCCCTCTGGAGAAAACAGTGGACTCTGTCATTATACCCTGCTGAGGTCGCCACAGCAAACTGACACTGTTTGCCCAAAGCCAGAGCACTCTCCCAGAGCCTCTTTCTAGCTCTCGTTGTATTTATTTCCACAACGGGCCTTATTTCTAGTAGGCTATAATTGAGACAGAAAAAAAACCCCAGATTTTTGCACACCACTGTTATGCTTTTTGGTATGATTTGTAAGCTGCTTTGAGTCAAAGGGAAAAGTGGGATATAAATATTTGAATAAATAAGTAGTTTGGCAAAGTTGATAACGTTTAAACCACTTCCTGTTTGTTAGGTTAGGAAGGGTTCTGACAGTGTTTGTTCCACCCCGTACTTGACCTGTAATGCTTGTTGTAATATTTCACT
Source organism: Gekko japonicus (assembly GCF_001447785.1). NCBI lineage: Eukaryota > Metazoa > Chordata > Lepidosauria > Squamata > Gekkonidae > Gekko > Gekko japonicus. The sequence goes on from NW_015169175.1 coordinate 1,553,892, forward strand.
AAAAACACACACAAAGTATACTGCAAGAGTCTCTCCCCCCCCCCCAGGGCTGGAAGGTTTTTTAAGGGCCACCCCAGGCCACTCAGGGCAACAGTCCAAGACCAGGTCTACCAATATAGTAGAAAGGGGTGGGTGAAATTTAACTTGATTCTGTTTTCTCTTATAATGTTTAAATTATTGTTAAAATATAGTTTAAATATAATTTAAAACAATTTATTCTGAGATTTGTACAAGGTTATGGAAGTAATCTAAAAAACTAATTTACGTGATAGTCAAATGTAGACTCACTCACAACTTTAATGCTACTAGCTTTTTTTGCTCACGAGATAGAATTTCTGCTCATGACACTGTGGAGCTTAGAGGGAACATTAGTGGTCTCCTATCCAAATACTATCCTGGGCCAACCCTGCTTAGCTTCCAAGATATGACAACATTGGGTTAGCCTGGGCTATCCAGGTCAGGGCAAAAATATCCTTGAGCCAACCATCAGCTCCTCCCTCCTTGCCGCCATATCATGGAAATTATTTAGCTTCCGTAAAAAGGGAAAACCGCCTTTCTATCCTGACTGCCACAATCTTGAGACTTCAGGTCAAATGTTAGAGGAGTTTGTGTTGAAGATCATAATCCTGGGACTTTAGTGGTACATTATCCTTTTACTGTACTTAATTTGTTTTCTAGTACTAGTTTTATGTGGGTGGAAATGACACCTAAGGTTTCACAATGCCTTTAGATTGGGGATTAATAAACTTTTTTTTCCTTAGTCTACTCAGACTACATCTTCGTGTAGATTGTTACTCTGAACCTTCACAAACCCATACAATGCCAAGGCTATCCATCTTAATTTGAGCCAAGGAATCATGATCCATGATAAAATGCTGTTGCATGATGAGGCAGTCAGTTTCCCATGGGATGCGACACAGTCTTCTGCTCTGTATTTTTTTGTTTGTTTCTGTCTGTGCTATATAGATTTCTTTGGAATATAGTCAGTATCTTGTTACTCAGGAAACAAGGCAGAGTACACCTGTTGTGACTTTCACACGTGACCCATGTGTGTCTGTGGGGAAGCATTCAACAAAGGTATCCTCCATGTGTACCCGAGACACGTGCCAGTGTGAATGTGGCACACTTTTCAGGTCAGCCTATTTCCATAACATTTCTATTTTGCCCCTAAGACTAAGTCTCTTCTGCTTCCCGATAGACACACTCAGCGCTGCTGTGAAATATGGTTTTGCACTTTACAGGTGATTTGAAGTTAGAATCCCAGGAGACTGTGTTGTATAGTTTGCTTAGAGGCCAGTCTATTTAGCCCTGTCAGTCATTTTTGCTTTCTCTCCCATTTTTGCAGTTCCACTTTATGCTGTTGGATTTATACTCTCAAGTCAACCTCTAAAAATGTCTGTCTTGAAAGTAATTAAACCTCTTTAATGCAATGCAATCCACAAGAAACAAGAATTTTAGATAGTTCTGTGGGAATATTTTCTTCCTGAACTACAGTTACCTTCAGTTTGTAGCCTAAAACTATGATTGATGTTTTCCTGTGGATATCAAATTCCCTATATGAATATAAAGGTTGCTTCAAAGTTAATTAAAAGTATACTTCTAATAAAAAAGTTTCACAATAATGAAGATGGGAAGCTATTGGTTTAAACAGAAAGGGAGAGAACTGCTCTTCTTATTTTGTGTATCCAAATACACTTTCTCTTTTTTTGGAGCTCTTACTAGTCACTTTACATTATACTCAAAACTTGAATCACAATCCTTGCAGAATTAAATTAATAAATGTCCCAATTTAGCATGGAATATCACTGTGCAGAAGCAGATGTAGGTGCTGATTTGCATCTGGATATACACCCTTCCTCTCCACTGCAGTGCTCATCCAATTCTATCGAATAGTCTGCATGCATTCTTAAATGTAGAGGTCAAGAAGTCTACAAACCTATCTAGGGATCATTGTTGGATGTGATTGTTGCTTAGTTACAGCCTATACAATTTGTCTTTTTTCCTGCCAATCTCTGCAGATACATGAATAAAATTTTGCTGCAGGACAAACTCCAGCTTGTTTGGGCCAACAATAAGTCTGGTTCATTCTTAGGCTTGAATGCTTTCTCACCTTCCTTCCTCTCGTGTGGCTTGAAGAACCACGGTTTGTTAACTCCAAACTGGAGCACTTTAACAAACTATGGTTTATTACTTGTCTTCAAACCAGATCTGGTTCTGAACCTTGTTTATGGTTTGTGGACACACAAGAAAGACAGCATGGCTGCTGCACTCACATGCCTGTAGCTTGCGTGTTGGAGGCAATCCTGACAAAAGAGACCTCTCTTGCACAGGACTTCAGGTCCAGGGATGGGTGGAAGTGAGAGGCCTAAGGATTACCAGCCTTTTTTGCCAGACAAGGCGTAGGTTGACACCAGGACAACAAGAGGGGGAAATACAACTGCACCATCACAGAAGGTACACCAGTCAGCCCTCCAGTAGCTTACAGGGGGAAAGTACACTTGTTGGAAATGGGAGACATAGGTTCGGATCTAGGGTTGCCAAATGTCTCTTACCTCCTCGGCGGGGGACCCCAGGCTATCTCCTGGTGCACATGCGCGCGAAGCGCACATGCGCACCGCACCTACGTCACCCGGATGTGACGTCGCACACTGGGGGCGGGGCCACAGCCATTTGAGGGGAAAACATAGAGTTTTCCCCTCAAATGGCTGTGGCCCCGCCCCCAGCGTGCGACGTCACATCCGGGTGATGTGCATGCGGGGGTGGGGTTTCCCCCGGGCCCCGATTCCGTGGGGATGGAAATCGGGGCTTGAAAGCGGGGGGAAATCTGCCCCCTGGGGGCATTTGGCAGCCCTATTCGGATCATAGTTAAGGCTCAGCTTTTGGCCAGGAAGAGGTGTGTACTTCTAGCACCTTCCTTCCTCATCCACTGAGGAACAGTCGTCTAGCCACTTGATACAGTGTAAGGCATTAGGTATTCCTCAGCAGCTGGGTCGTTGTCACCAGCCATACAGTCAAGGAAGATTACAGGGAATGGTAAAACTCAGTGGGAGTGCATGGCCTTAGCTTACCCAGGGTCCCTTAAGCGAGGGCAGAGAGCCCGGAAAGGAGTCCCAGATACACCAGTGTATCTTTGAGATATGCCAGAGTAGAGCTCAGTTAACATATACTTTTAGTATTTTATCTTTAAATAAATTAATAATTAGTATAAATAACTGGTTGGTAAAACATTCTGGGTAATCTTTTCAAATAGTACATTAAAACTTTTTTCAGATATGCAACAAGCTCACTTAAATTATCTTAAGTTCCAGAGGAATGCTTTATGCTACATACATATTCAGGGCATGAAATGAGAATTGTAATGCTACATTTCCTGTGGGATCACACTTGAAAAACACAAACATTTCCTACTCCCCTTGAAATGTGACTGAGTAATAATTAAAGTAATTATCATTGCAGATTCTGCATAAAAGCAGATTTGGAGTTTAACTTTTTGAGGGGGTGAGCTTTCATACTTCGCTACATATTTTAATTCTTCGTTTTGCATTAAATACTGTTATTTACTTAATACCAACATGTAAGGTGATTACCTCTTATTGGAGAGCCATGCCAAAACATGAATTAGTTTCTACAATGCTGAATATGTTTATGGAAGAAACTTCTAATAAATGCATCTAAAATGTGTCTGATTTGGCTATTTCTCTCAAAGGATGAAGACAGAATTCTGGTATTATAAATACTAATATGTTTGATTTCTCCCCCTGCCATCTTTAATGATGCCCCAATCTGGATAGCCCAAGCTGGCCTGACCTCATCAGATCATGGCAGCTAAGCAGAGTTGGCCCTGGTTAGTATTTGGATGGGAGACCACCAAGGAATACCAGGGTGACAATGCAGAGGCAAGCAATGGCAAACCACCCCTGAACGTCTCTTGCCTTCAAAACTATATGGGATCGTCATAAGTCGGCTGCAACTTGATGGCACTTTCCACCACCCACCTTTAATGATACCAGTGAACTTCAGAAATGGAAGAGTATCGGTAATACTCTTCCCTAGACTCTAGGGAAAATGTTGCAAGCCAAGCCCAATATTGCTCATAATGGTTCAACACCAATCTTCTCTTCTCCCTCACACACTTTCCCAAATATACCAAGGTGAAGGTGGGAATTAAAATGGTACTTGTGATAATTTTTCATAAGTTGTTCCTGTGGTTCCTCATTGTCTACAGCAAAGGCTTTTGAGCATGCTCAGAGCCTATGCAGTTAATGGAAATAACAATGACTGTATTTTTAAAATTCCTAGTAAATATTTTTAACTAATTAAGTATCCCAATGTTTATTAAGTAGATAAGTCACATTGAGTGATGTGTGTATTTCATTCTTGGCTACAATCCAAACTGGAATTAGGCTCACTTAGTCAAATGTATATTAGTGGTCTTAGGCATGCCTAATGCAATTCTGGCCTGCTACTGCAAGTTTTGTACCGAAAGAGTTCTTGTTTGTTCATTTGCATTTGGATGCTTGTGCTTGCCTTTTGAGGACTGGCTTTATTAATTTAAGCAATAGATCATAATGATCTTCAGGGTTGGTTGTATATTCACTTATAACAGAAGGAAGTTACAATGTAGTAACTTTACCGCTTCCCTTTAGCAAAACTTGCCATATAACAGGATGATGTTAAACCCAAGTGCATATTCAACAGTTCTTTCTCTTTTTTTGGAAAATGATCACATGTAGCCCGGGTTCTATTTAACAGTCTCTTTTTACCCCACAACTGGTATTCTAGTTTTTCACATATAGGAGACGTTCTTTATGTGACAGCCCTGACACAGGGACTGATTTGAGTAACAGTTTTCCACATTAGTTATAAGCTACATGTAGTTTTGAAAGGTTACATGTAAAAGTTTAAATAGCTGTAATTGATTTCAATCAGTTTTCCAGTGGAAGGGCTTCTGGAGTTCTGGCCCATCTGGTGGACCTTCTGATGGCACCTGGGTTTGGCTGCTGTGTGACACAGAGTGTTGGACTAGATGGGCCATTGGCCTGATCCAACACAGCTTCTCTTATGTTATTCTTATGTTCTTAAAATCTTCTTAAGACTACCCTTGAACACAATGCCATTTCACAGAAGTGGCCGCAATGTTAGTCAGCTGTGAAAAGTGTGTCTCCATTGATGGGTACTGATGCCTTCTGACAAGAGAGTTCTGTCAAGGAAACCTGGTTGATGATATGGCTTCCAATTTCTCATATGACGGTTGCAGTTATTATGCGCTAAAGATGGCTGTGTAAATCAGCCGTGTGTTGCTAGTGTTTGCCGAGATTTTAGAGCTGTCTATGAAATGGCATATCCCAAGAAGCTGAAAGCAACCCACCTCCCAGTAATATATTATGTGGCTTTATTGATATGACCTCAACTATATATTATTTCCTGAAAGAAACATTTTGAACTGAAGAGCCGTATTGTGATGTCAGAATACATTAGACATTTTTTATTAATATTGCTTTTCTGTGTGTGGTTCATGTGTCATCTTCATTAAATACTGCTTAAAACTTTATGTGCATTCTGTCAGCCACAGAAAATTATGATGCACTGCCATAAAGAGTGTATGGTATGATTTAAGTGGTGAAGCCTTTCAAACTGTGCTGTGTAGAGGTTGTCATTTGAATGCCTCCCCCCAAGCTCTGGCTCCCCCCCCTTTTGTGTTTAGCACATCAACACTTTGGGCTGCTCAGTGACCTGTTTTCTCTAATGTGGTCCCATTGATTTTGCAGTACGGAGGCTATAGAAATAGAAGTGATGAGTAAATGGCTTGGTTTCTTTTCAGTGCAATCCTCAAAACACTTTCCTGGAAGTAAGCCCAGTTGATTACAGAGTAGGTTTCTCAGTAGACCCACTTAGGATGGCTCTCTTTAGCTCTTTAAAAACTTAATCTCCTCCTTAGAAGGTTGGTCTCAACAGGCAAACCTCATCACTTTAATTAGGGATTATGGTAATCCTCCATTTGGGGTATAAATGAGCCAAGATAGATCCAGTGGATAGATCACACTGCATCCATTTTGAATTAATGTGAAGGGGGAGAATTTTGGGTCAGTGATAGGCAGAAGGCCACAGGTTTAATAACTAATTCCTCTACTTGAAAGGTTTTCAGGAGGCCATGAAGACCCATTAGCTGAGGTTTTGGGAGAGTCACTGCTAGTCAAATTAGATCACAGATCGTCGACATTGCTGAGTCTTGGGAACTTTCAGAATTTAGAAAAAGGATAGTAAGTGCTGTCATAAAACGACTGCTGAGAAGACAAAAATTTAATGAAAAAAAGAGATGGGATTGGAAGAGTGCAGTTTTTGAAGGTTCCCAAGAAAGCTTTCAGGTAATGGTGTAACGGAGTTTACAACTATTTATTCTGTTGAAAGGAATTGAGATCAGTGGTATTAGTTGCCATCTGCAAGTCTTTGCAGGATCAGCAAATGATACAGGTATCCAGTTGAAACCAATATAAGTTGAAACCATAAGTCTTTGTATAGTAAATGTGTTTGGGAGTGGGGTGAAGGTATTCTGGATGTAGTAGGTGCTAGTAAGATGAAGTAAATCTCTTTAGCTGGGAGTGTGTCCTCTGTTGCCCTTCTCCACCTCCCCTTCCCTCATCTGTTCTGGCTCTTCTGTTATTTACTTACATATCTCACAGTGAGTGGTTCTGCCCCCTCCGTTCTATTGGTGGTGGAGCTGTTGAGGTGAAGTTGTTTCAAGAGCACGCATGCCCCAATGCAGAAAAATGGAACGATGCTATGAAGTTGGTCACCTGTTACCTTTTAATCTGTTGGTAGTAGTTGTTGCTCAGTTGCACAGTCGAATCCAACTCTTTGCGACCCCATGGACCACATCACGCCAGTCCCTCCTATCTTCCACTGTCCTCTGGAGTTTGCTTAATTTCATGTTTGTTGCATCGATAACACTGTTTAACCATCTCATCCTTTGCCGTCCCCTTCTTCTTTTACCTTCAGTCTTTTCCATCATCAGGGTCCTCTCCAGTGAGTGCTCCCTTCTCATTTGGTGGCCAAAGTATTTGAGCTTCAGTTTCATTATCTGGCCTTCCAGGGAAAAGTCAGAGTTGATTTGTTTTAGGATTGACTGATTTGATTTCTTTGCAGTCCAATGGACTGTCAAGAGTCTTCTCCAGCACCATAATTCGAAAACATCTGTTCTTTGGCTTTTGGCCTTCCTTATAGTTCAGCTCTCTTATATTAGTACTGGGAATACCATTGCTTTGACCATATGGACTTTTGTTGGCAGGGTGATATCTCCACTTTTTATTATGCTTTCTAGGTTCGCCATAGCTTTCCTGGCTGCAGTCACCGTCTGCAGTGATCTTGGATCCCAAGAACATGAATTCTGTCACTGCTTCCATGACATCCCCATCCCCTTCTATTTGCCAAGGAGTGATGGGGCTGGATATCATGATCTTAGGAATTTTTAATGCTGAGTTTCAAGCCAGCTTTTGTGCTCTCCTCTTTTCCCCTCAGCAAAAGGCTCTTTAGGTCCTCTTCACTTTCTGCCATTAGAATGGTATTGCCTGCATACCTGAGGTTGTTGATGTTTTCCCCAGCAATCTTAATTCTGGCTTGTGATTTATCTAGGCCAGTATTTCACATGATGCATATAAATTAAATAAGCAAGGTGACAATATACATCCTCTTGCCATCTGGGGTTACTTGTACTTGCCCTCTGCTTTTCCCCAGTAGCATATTGAACACCTTCTGACCTGAGGGGCTCATCTTCTGGAGTCATATCTTTTAGCCTTTTGTTACTGTCCTTGGAGTTTTCTTGGCAAAGATACTGGAGTGGGTTACCATTTCCTTCTACAGTGGATCACGTTTTGTCTGAGTTCTCCACTGTGGCCTGTCCATCTTGGGTGGTCATCCACGGCATAGCCCACAGCCTCATTGAACCATGCAAACCCCCTTGCCACGTCAAGGCAGCAATCCAAGGAGAGTTTGGGGCCAAGGAGAGTTTGGCGATTTGGCTGGTGTACCGACCACCTAACGCACCGGTCATTAGCTTGCTGTCCCTGATGGAGGCCATAGGGTGCTGCAACACCCTAGGCTGCTGGTCTTGGGTGATTTCAACGTCTAAGCCGATGACACGGCCTCCAGTCAGGTAGCATACCTAGTGTCGTCTATGGCGGTGCTGGGACTCTCCCAATTTGTAACGACCCCCACGCACTGGACCAGGTACATGCTCAATTTGATCTTCGAGGCTGGGATGACAGTAGACCGGATACTGCTTCGGCAGTACCATGGTAGGACCGCTATGCCCTGAGGGCCCGTCTGAATGTTCCACCCTGACCCTGTTTAGGTGGCGAGCAGATTTTAGCTCACCCGCGGAGCCAAATGGACCCAGCGTGGCGTCAAATGGCTCTGCGGGATCCGATGCCCCAAGGCGGCTCATTGGATGAGCTAGTGGAGGACTGGCATAGCCGACTCTCTGCAGCCATCGACGAGATCGCTCCGCAGCGTGCTCTCTGCCCTCGCTCTAGGCTGGCTCCTTGGTTTACCCAGGAGCTGTGGCTTATGGAGCGAGAGCTGAGATGGCTAGAGAGAAGGTGGCGTCGTGCTCACGTTGAGGCTACAAGAACATCTTATAGGACATTTATGAGATCCTATGAGATGGCAGTCAAAGCCGCTAAGAGAGAGTTCTATGCGGCTATGATTGCGTCCGCGAGCTCACACCTAGCCCAATTGTTTAGGACGATTCGGTCTTTGACAGCTCTGCCACAGGGCAGACAAAATGCTAGGGAATTGGATATAGGCTGTGAGGCATTTGCGAGCTACTTCACAAGCTACTTTGCATTCCGCTGCGATCTCCCCGCCACAGTTGAAACAGTTGAACTTGAGGCCCCTTGCACATCTTTGAGTCCGGGTTTGGATTGTTTCAGCCGGCTCAGCCCAACCACATGCAGCCTTGATACATGCCCTTCCTGGTTCATTAAAGCGAGCCACAAAGGGTTTCGAGGTGCCCTTAGGAAGATTGTCAACATGTCCCTCACTGAGGGGCGGTTCCTGGGGGCACTCAAGGAAGCGATGGTCCGTCCTCTCCTGAAAAAAACAACTCTGGATCTGACCGAATTGGCCAACTATCGGCTGGTTTCCAATCTGCCCTATTTGGGAACATTAATCAAGAGGGCGGTGGTGATACAGCTACAGAGCTTTTTGGGTGATACTTCCATCTTAGATCCCTTCCAGTCCAACTTTCACCTGGGACACGGGATGGAGACAGTGCTGGTTGCCCTTACTGATGAGCTCTGGAGGCACCTGGATTGGGGCGGTTCGGCAGTACTGTTGTTCTTAGACCTGTCGGCTGCATTCAACATGGTTGACCACCAGTTGCTGACCCACCGCCTCGCCAACGTGGGATGTTGCTGACGTTGGGGGCGTGGCCGGGCTCAGTTGGTGGCGTGGCCGGGCTCAGCCACCCACCCCCAATGTCAGCAATGTGGCTGCGTCACCTCTGGTGACGCAGCTTCGGGGGCGGGGTTCCCCCTGGGCCCCGATTCCGCTGGGGCGGAAATCGGGGCCTCCGAAGCGGGGGATTCCCCGCCCCCCGGGCCCATTTGGCAACCCTAAAGATCATGCAGTTCTACAGCTCACTTTAATTGTTGCAGTTGTATCCATTTATTTTATTAAATGTCTGTGTTCTAGCCATTTCATATAGCTGAAGAAAAGCAGCTCTGGTAGATTTTGGCTGTGCTTATTTTGTCCTTTAAACGTTTCCCTATTTATTTAATGCAAAATATCTCTACAAACTTTGGTATAAAATAGGTGAGTTTACTCATAACTTAATTATATATGTTCTTTAAATGTCCTACCGTGTCTGCATTGAGCTTACCTTTTTCTACTAACTGAGCTTTCAATTGTGACAATGGGAACAATTAACAGGCCATTTAAACTGGCTTCGTTCCACTGAATTCAACAGGACTATCCCTGTGTGAGTCATTTGTGATTAAGCCCCATTGTATAACATTAAGAAATCTTCCCACTCTGCCTCTTAAGGCAAAGAAATTCGATTTTAGTGCTCCACATTGCAGGCCTACGTAATTCTCAAAATGTATTTGTCTTTCCTCAGAGTAACACTTCTGTTTAAGGTTAAGAGTTCAGGTTTCTCTGCACTACCAAACTTAAGAGATGGAAAATAAGTTGTTGGAATAGGGGGGGGAAATAGAACGTGAGTTATATTTTCATTTATACACTGGAATACTGTGAGTGAAATCCAGCTCTTTTACATCCAGAGATATAAAATTTCCAGAAATTTTGAAGCCATGGAAAAAACCCAGTAGGTCACCTTTGATCAATGGTAGAGTGAGAGGGCCGGATGTTTGGGAGCACTGCTTTAAACTGCCAACTGTATATTTGTCATTCTAACATGATGCTCTTTGTCACTTACAAAAGTGACCTTTTTCTTATCTTTTTATGAACTATCAGACTGCATAAAGATTCTGACACTCTGGAATAATCTAACAAGTAAATATTGTATTCGATTTCATCTGTTCTTGTGGCAAAGGCGGCAAATGTGAGAAGAAACACCTATCATGCTGCCAAAAGGCAAGCTAGGGTCTCTTTAATCAACGTAGACATCCAATATATTTCAAAGCTATGTAGCCACCTACTGGATCATAAATCTTTATCATGACAGTGAAATGCAATGGAAGAAAATGACACTCTCTACTTCCTTTTAAAGCATTTCTCCAAATGTTAATTGTGTTAACTGGTAATGGACCATTACTATCATTTACTGTTTACGAAGCAACCATTTCTAATGAATCACAGGGACTTAGAACAGATGCCACTGAGAATAATGTCTAGATCATTTGTAATGTTTCAAAGAATGCTGTCCTGTCTGTTTTCAATTTTAATTTTAGTTTGGCTAAACACCAAAGCAACATATAGAAGTAATTAAAAGGAAAACACTAAGATTTTCATTCCAGGCTTTTTCCTTAGTATACAAAGTCTATTTCAAACATGCACATACATTAATTTATTCTTTCGCTGTTTGATGAGTTAGAACTTAATGTCTCGAAGCAGACTTTGTGCATTTATATAAAAATATTGGGTTTTTTTAAAAAAATGCATACTTGCACAATTTCTTTTCTTGATGTCTAATTCTGGGTATATTATGTGCAGTAGTGTATACATCAACCTGACCTGGATACCCCGGGTTAGCCTGATCTTGTCAGATTTGGGAAGCTAAGCAGGGTTGGCCTTGGGTTAGTATTTGGATGGGAGACCACAAAGGAATACCAGGGTCACTATGCAGAGGCAGCAAAAGCAACCCCCTCTGGATGTCTCTTGCCATGAAAACCCCATGGGGTCACCATTAGTCAGTTGTGACTTGATGACAAAAAAAGTGTGTATGTTTTACACATATTTTTGGCATAGCAATCGGCTGTACCTTTTAGAAAAGATACTCGGTCATGGAAGCTTACTGAGTGACCTTGGCTGGTCTGTCTCAGCCTAACCTACCTCACAGGGTTGTTGTGAGGATAAAGTGGGGGACAGGAGAACAATGTAAGCCTCTTTGGGTCCCTACTGGGGAGAAATGTGGAGTATAAATGAAGTAAGTGAATAAAGAAATTATTTTTTATAGTTGACCACTGATGAAGACAGCTTTTTCGAAACATGTTTGGTCTTCTCTATTATAATTGACAACATGACAATCTTTATATGTTAAGGTTCTTTTGCTATACTTTCTGTATATTTATTAAAGGATATATATGTACTTTAGAATTTATTGAATTTATAATGTAGCACTTGCACACACATATACCTCAGATGCTCTTGTTTTCAGTTTTTTGGAATCACTTGCGTTTTTTTCCTCATCCTTTTCCTTGGGGTGGGAGTTCTTACTGATTGTGATAACTCATTTATTTATTCATTCATTTAATTCATATGTACCCTGCCTTTCTTCCTAGTGGGACCCAAAGCAGCTTACATTGTTTTTCTCCCATCCAGTTTATCCTCAAAACAACCCTGCTGAGAGAGTGTGACTGGCGCAAGGTTACCCAGCGAGTTTCCACGGCACAAGTGGGGATTCGAACCTGGGTCTCCCAGTTACTAGTCCAGCAGTCTTAGCCACTATACCCCACTGGCTCTCATTCACACATGATGGTCGTCACCACTTCATGCTGCACCTCTAAGAATATAAGAATTGGTCTGCTAAGCCTCATCTATTTCAGCTTTCTGTAGCCAGACAGATGTGACCAGGGGAGGAGAGAGAGGCCTTTTATATGTGGCATGGTGATTTAAAAAAAATGTTCCTGTAACTGGCTTAAAATGAGATAGAATTTTGGCTGTCATAGAGCTATGCACTAATCCCTCTAGAAAGTCATTTATTGTAGGGGCTGTTACAGCAACCTGTGTCAGCATTCAGTAAACAAATTGTGCAAATTAGGTTCAGGGACACACTGTCTTTTAAAATGATCCATCTAAAGAACCATCAAGGCTTGCATTGGAACTCAATGTGTGATTAAAAGAAGCCAAACGCCAAATATTATGTTGGAAGAATCTGTGTATTCAATGAAAACTTACCCTGTGGCTTACCAGAACTACAGATGGGGGTACAAATGAGACAACTGAAAAGCATTCAAGCAATCCAAGAATACTTGGTCTGTTAGAGCTGCAGCTTTGTGGTCCTTGTGGATACATCATTAATTTTTCTGTTTCCAGATGGCCAAAAAGTGTTCTATCAACTTTCCCATAGTCCTTTTCTTTTTTAGTTTTTCCTCTGTTGGGTATTATTTATGCCTTCATAACTTCAAAACTGTACTCATCCATTGTGCCACATGAGTAGCGGTCTTGTCCTGAGCCTGCAGAGCATATAGGATATTTTCACCTTCTCGAGATACCTCAAGCTAGCTTGGCTTTCCTTTTGAGTATTCCGACTATGCTCCCGGCAGTGCTCCCTCTAAGCTGTGGAGTCTTGTGAGCAAAAATTCTACTTCGTGAGCGACTGGCATTAATTTGGCTACTGCACAAATTAGTTTGCTCTGGAGCTGTCCTTCCTGAGCTGAGACAAAAATGTCTGAGCCAGAGGCTAAAAAACTGTGAGCTAGCTCACACGAACTCAGCTTAGAGGGAACACTGAACTATTGATGCAGACAAAATGGGCAGGTATTCATGGCAGGTGCTCTACTTCTGTGGATTTGGAGCCTCGTCCCTTTGAACCTATGGAGTACAATGGCCAGGTAAAAAAGAGATGGTGGATCAATACGGGATGTTGTGTGCCTCTTATCATCCTAACCTGGATGGCCCAGGCTAGCCCATTCTCATCAAGTTTTGGAACCTTAGCAGGGTTTAATGGGAGACCGTCATAGAAGCCCAGAGCTGCGATGCAGAGGCAGCCAATGACAAACCTCCTCTGTTCTTCTCATCCCTTGAAAACTTTATGGGGTCACCGTAAGCTGGCTGCAACTTGATGGCACTTTCCACCACCATGCCCTTTTATCAATGATTTTATTGGGTTTTTTACATTTCTAAAATTCTTTTAATCTTAGTCCCATTTGGGAGCTTTACAATTAAGCAAGATAAAAATCCATCCAAACAAGGCTGTGTTCACAACTCAACATTCATCTGACATTGCAGGGAGCGGTATTAACTTAATGGGACCCACCTAACTTGAACTGGAAACTCAGTTCTCGGTTCCTTAAACAAGCCATTAACCAGCCTGCTTCCATCACTTTTCACCTCCCTCCTAACCCACATAAACTACATGGGAAAGCTTGAATTATTCAAAGCCTCCCAATCACGCAGACTCAATCTCCTCATTGTGACTCTAATAGCTGGATCATCTGTAAGTCTCTTAGGGAAACTGTCACGGTTAAAAAGCACAGTGACAGTTAAGCCCAGTTGTTCATAAAGCTAAATATTACTTGCCGATTCACCAATATGTTATATCATACAAACCTTCAGGTTGCCAGAAAGAGCATATTGAGAAAAAGAATCCCCACATATTTTTGTTCCCATTTCAGAAACTTACAATCAGCAGTTTTGACTAAAAAAGCGAACAGTCAGTGGGCATAGATCTCTTGAGTCAAATAACAAAAGGCTGTCAAGATTTTTTGGGGGGGGAGGGGAAAGGAGCTATTCAGTCCAAAAACGTTAGAACAGGTTTACCAACTTTTTGTTTAATAAGAGCTACTTCTCAGTAATGAAAAAGATCCCAAGCTACTCTTCCCGCCAGCATGTCACCAAGTTGCATTGTGTTCACAAAACAGAACATGGACTAGGACAAGCAGCAGAAAGGAAGCCATCTGCTAAGCAGCAGAAAGAGAAATCCTGAGAAATAAAAGCCTAAGGAAAAAAAGAAAAGCCTAGAGCAGATCTTGCAATCTTTTCCTGGGTCTTCTACAAGTTATTCTGCAGGAGTCAATAAGCTACTGGCAGATCACAAGCTACCTATTAGAATTAGAAGCAAAAGAAAATGACTGGCTGAGCAAGAACGCTGATCTGAAGGATAATATTTATTTTAAAATCATTTAAAAGATTTATAAGACCACCTTTCTCCTAGATAGCCAAGACCCAAGGCAGGTAACAGAATAAAACCTGTTCAGACAATCCAAAGATAAAACAATAAGTGACTAAAGTCATAACAACAAACCAAATAGTCCATCAAGACCATCCAATGGCCATCAGCTTGCTCATGTCCTAAAAATATCAGCAATCAATAAAGGCCCACTTTAAGAGTTTGGTTGTACAACCCTTACAGAACGAAAGCAGAACAGAGGACTTCCTAAGATCCTCTGGATTCTAAGATCCTTTGAAAGCTTATTCCAGAGGAACAGAGGGGCCACAGGAAAGGCTTGTGAGTGAGCAGCAGTGGATCAAACCCTGAAGAGGTTTGCTGGGTGGGGCAAAGTTGCCATAAGAACATAAGAGAAGCCAATGTTGGATCATGCCAATGGCCCATCCAGTCCAACACTCTGTCACACAGTGGCCAAAAATACCAGGTGTCATCAGGAGGTCCATAAGTGGGGCCAGGACACTAGAAGCCCTCCCACTGTTGCTCCCCCCAAGCACCAAGGATACAGTGCGTCACTTGCCCCAGCCTGAGAGTTCCTATCTATACCTTGTGGCTAATAGCCACTGATGGACTTCTGCTCCATATCATTATCTAATTCCCGCTTGAAGCTGTCCATGCTTGTAGCTGCCACCACTTCCTGTGGCAGTGAATTCCATGTGTTAATCACTTTTGGGTGAAGAAGTACTTCCTTTTATCTGTTCTAACCCGACTGCTCAGCAATTTCATTGAGTGCCCACATGTTCTTGAATTGTGAGAAAGGGAGAAAAGTACCTCTTTGTCAACCTGCATGCATAATCTTATAAACCTTGATCATGTCACCTCTCAGCCATCGATTCTCCAAGCTAAAGAGCCCCAAGTGTTTTACCCTTTCTTCATAGGGAAAGTGTTCCAATCCTTTTATCATTCTAGTTGCCCTTTTCTGCACTTTTTCCAATGCTATAATATCCTTTTTGAGGTGTGGTGACCAGAACTGTACACAGTATTCCAAATGAGGTCACACCATTGATTTATACAGGAACATTATGATACTGGCTGATTTGTTTTCAATTCACTTCCCAGTTATCTCCAGCATAGCATTGGCCTTTTTTATTGCAGTTGCACACTGTCTCGATATTTTCATTGAGTTATCTACTATGACTCCAATATCTCTCTCTTGGTCAATCTCTGCCAGCTCAGACCCCATCAATGTGTATTTATATTTAGGATTTTTGGCTCCAATGTGCATCACTTTGCACTTGGCCACATTGAACCGCATTTGCCACGTTGACGCCCACTCGCCCACCCTCGACAGATCCCTTTGGAGTGCCTCACAGTCCTCTCTGGTTCTCACCACCCTGAACAACTTTGTGTCATCTGCAAATTTAGCCATGTATTTCAAGTATGTGGGACCAGATCGTGAAGGTTTCTAACAGTATTTTAGTCCGCTGTTGGACACTGTTGACTATTCCTTATGGGAAATTTGCCCTATTCCTGGGAAGTCTCTCAGTTTCTCAGTGTTCTTGGAACCATCAGTGTTACTCCTTTAAAAAAATCTGATAGGTGGTTCAAGTTTCTGTTGAATGCCAGAAGCTGAAAATTCTGCCTAAAAACTACAGCTTATATACTACTCTTTTTTGTTAGTTTTATCAATGACTCGTTGGCTTTTTATGCCCAGCGTAACTTGGTATCACATTAGTAGAAGTTTCCACATGAAAGGTGGAGAATGCTCAACCTACAGTATAATCCTAAACAGAGTTACACCCTGCTAAATCATTGGCCTTGGAAGAGAGTGCTTGTCTTTATGATTGCACTGCATCTGCATACCTTCAGTGGACAGTTCACCACTACAGTGTTCACGGGTACCTTTGAAATTTACACAGTGTACTGATTTGTGTTCAGTGGTTAAGACGCTGAACTGCAGGCTGTGGAAGGTCAGTAGTTCAGGAGTTCAAGACCCGGGTGCCGCAAGACGGGGTGAGCTCTTGTCTCTAGTTCCAGCTCCTGCCAACCTAGCAGTTCGAAAGCAAGAAATTGCAAGTAGATAAATAGGGACCACTTTGGTGGGAAGGTAACAGCGTTCCGTGCGCCTTGGTGTTTAGTCATGCCGGCCACATGACCACGGAAACGTCTTCAGACAGCGCTGGCTCTTCGGCTTTGAAACGGAGATGAGCACCGCAACCCTAGAGTCGGATTCGACTGGCTTTCGAGCAAGGGAACCTTTACCTTTACCTTATTTATTTACTTCCTTTATGCCCCACCTTTCTTCACAATGGAGACCTAAAGCAGCTTACCTCTCTTCTATTTTACCTTCACAACAACCCTGTTAGATATGCTGAGCATATGTAACTGGCTCAGGGTCACCCGACAAGTTTCCATACATAGTGGGAATTCGAACCTGGGTTGCCTAGATCCTAGGTAGACACTCTTAACTCGTACACAACACTAGATCATGGAAACCTAATAATTACATTGCCCACATCAGCAGCACAAATTTTTTTTATAGAATACAGTTGGTTGTAATTTTACATAGCTGCTCAAGATAAATAGGTGCATTAAATTTTATAAAGTCAGGAGCTAATGCCCCAGGTTTGGCCTATTTGAATAAGAGGGATAGGGCTTGAGTTGGTTCAGATTTTATTTCCTAGCCACCAGCAAATTACTGTCCTTTCATAGATATGTATTTGGCTATAATCACTCTAGTTTAAATTCCACTGCATAGCTCTACATTGGCATGACAAATTATACGAAATAGAATCCTCATTAGACATTGGCTTGATTCGTATAGCTTGTAATGGACATGTTAGTAATAGCTAATCAGGAATCTAACATTTTAACTGCATCTACATTTAATGGACCATAATGCCTGATATTCCTCACTGTGTTATGGCTTTTCAACCCTGTTCTAAGGAGACAAGATAACTAGTTGGGTACACATGTCATACTTTTCATACAACTGTCTCTGCACTCTTGATTATTGTCTTTGACAAGATTCCCGGTAGACAGTCTTTATCTTCTTGTTGTTGTTTTTTCTCTCTCTTTAGATTCTTAATTATGTGCTGTCAGTGACAAATGGGTGCTTAAAGGATGTCTCACTATTTACATACTCTTTTTGTCACCTTTCTTAACTTTGCTGTCCTGGTGGAAGACTTCTAATAATTACAATAATAGCACCTCAGAGAAGTTATGTCAACCTTGCACATACCATTAATGCATTAATGTGTCAAAACAGCAGCTGAATGACACAGCTCTAGGCAGCTGTAAAAGCTCCTAATGGTAGCCCACTCCAAGGAATTGATTTGTAAGCAACCCTTAAGCTATAAAACTTTCTTCCTGATATATGGCTCCACAAGCTTTGTACTTACAGGCCACCTCATTTTTAGTAGATGGCTAACAGCTGTTTGAATAAGTAAACAATTGACAAAGACAACATACTTAGTATTTCCCTGTTAGGCAATTGCTAATGAGAAGTAACAAAGTCAAGGGAATAATGGAAATAATTGCCTTGGCCAGAATTCCACATTCCGTTGTTACGTTCTATAGTCAAAGTCAAATTATCACTGATGGTAATCATATTGCGAATTATTATGATACTTATCAAATATACAAGCAGACTTTTGTCTCAGAAAGAGAGGGCTGATATGGGAGAGGGTTATAATAATTTCTAATCAGAAGTGGGAGGGTTATAATCAGAGGTCATTTCGGGGGGGATCAGTGGGGTTCACAGTTCCCCTGGGTGAGGTACGGGGGGCGGGGCACATGACGAAGCCCCGCCCCCTGATTCCGGCCGCCCCGCTTCTGGCCTTCATTCAGCCAGGAGGAGGCAGGAGAAGAGGGAGGGTAATAATAATAATAATAATCTTTCAATTTATTGATCGCTCAATCCTTGCAGCTGCTGGCTCTGAGCGATTTACAGTTACTCTTTAGCGGGACTAACAATGAGGGGGGTAAGGGAGGACAACATATATCATTTAAATTACACACATTCCACAGCCGACAAGGAATTTATGGTGATCTGCGTTGAACATCAGGCATGGTCCAGGCAGCCTCTCTCTCTCTTTCTCTCTTCTTCTCTCTCAGCGTCGCTTTTGATGTTGTCAGCATTTTTCTCGGTCGCAGCACACCACTGCCACCGTCTGGCCGGAATGGCCGGAATGTCCCATTGCGGCTGCGTAGATCTTTTCTCGGCTTATGATGTTCCGCACGGACCTTCCGTTATCGGCTAACACCTCACCCATGAGGGGGATTTAGTGTGCCCGCCCTCTCTAAGGAGCGGTACCCATTTTATCTACTCGCCGAAGCTTTCGAACCACCCTCCAAAACAGCCATTTTCAACAGGGGAACTGATTTTGGTTGTATGGAGATCAATTGTAATAGTGGGAGATTTCCAGGTGCCCCCTGGAGGTTGGCAATTCTACATAATAATGCATGACTCAGTTAACAGTATGCTGTTATTTCATGGTGCCTCAACATTTGCTGCCTGAGCCAGGTTGCTGTTACTCTGTAGGGGATGTCCCTGGATGGAAGCAGGTAAAACAAAACATGTTAGATGGTATTCAAAAGAATGAGAAGGAAAGCTCCTAAAGTTGTTGAGGCAGCTACTTTGAGCAAACAGTATGATAAGCAACTTCCTTATGATTCCCTTGGTTAACAGGGTGAATATCATATCTTAGCCATTACTTTCGGTGTCTTAGCAACAAGCTTTTGGCATGTCAGTGGTAAAAGATGAATGCTGCTTTGCGGGTGCTGCTTTGTCACACAAAGCAACAGGTTTCTATTAGAAGACCTTTCAGGTTGTTCTACTTAATGTACATTTTGTTTTCCACCTAAGAAAACTTGGAAGAGTCAGTTGTAAAATGCAATAATTCACTGTGTCTTTAATTTATTGGTGTGTGGCCGGGAGACTGCTTGAAGGGTCCAGTCTTGCAATATCTCCCCTAAACAATTGGATGTGGTTGGTGGATCTTGTGAGTATGTCCTACAGTTCTGATTTTAGATTCTGAAATCTCAAATCCTGAATTTATGCAAAATTCCATTTCAGTACCTTATTGACGAGCCCAAAGTTCCCCAGGGTTCTTGGATTTTCCCCAAATTGTTGTACATTTCTTGCTTATGTTTGGTGCTTTGAAATTTAGGTATTTTTTCATTGTTCATTGTGCCTCCATTAGGGGTGTGCATTTGGCTCTATATGAGCCAAAAATAGCCAGAAAATACCTTATTGATATTTATTGGCTTTTCGTTCTGCTGGATATAAAGGTGTGTGTGTGTTTTTGGCTATCAAGCATAGCCAACCCAGGATAATCCTGGAAAAAAATGGGATTATTGGAATAACTGGATATTCATAGTTAAATGGTGTTTAAAGAGTGCACTTCCTTTAGATGCCCTTCCGGGTGAAGCTATAGCTTCACAAACACATTTAAAGGGGCAATGGCACCTTTAAATGCCTTCAGCTCCATTATAGCCTAAAGGGCCATTATAGTCAATGACCCCCATAGGCTGTAATGGGGAATTTATGGGTATGTGGGGGTTAGAGGGGCTGTTGTTTGGTGCTTCTGCTCAACCCCCCCCCCCATTTTCTGGTGCCTCTACTCAATACCCCAAGTTTCAAACAGATTGGATCAGGGGGTTCAATTCTATGGCCCCCACAAAGAAGGTGCCCCCAACCTCCATTATTTCCAATGGAGGGGAAAAAACCAGCAAAAAAAGCAGAGACTGAGGTCAAATCAGAGAGTCTCTGCAGTAGAAAATGATGGTTGGGGGGAGCATCTTGTGGAACCAGTGCCACTGTGGCAACACCAGCTCAACAAATCCAAGTGGGGGGGGGTTTGCAAGCCTAGCACAGCCAGTGCATGTACAGAGTGCCCAGCAGAACCAATGCCACTGTGACAATGCCAGATCAACAAATCCAAGCAAGGGGGGGTTCCAAGCCCAACATAGCCAGGGCATGTACAGAGTGCCCAGCAGAACCAATGCCACTGTGACAATGCCAGATCAACAAATCCAAGCAAGGGGGGGTTCCAAGCCCAACATAGCCAGGGCATGTACAGAGTGCCGAGCTGGAGTAGTGCTACGTACTAGTGCCCAGCAAAACCTGGTGCCTTCCCTTAAATGCCTTCTCTTTTTCCTTCATTGAAAACAATGGAGGATGGGGACACCTTATTTGGGCACTCTGTGCATGCACTGGTTCTGCTGGGCACTCTGTGCATGTACTGGTTCTGCTGGGCTACTGAAGTGACTCTCTGGGTTGACTCCAGTCCTTGGTTTTTTGCTGTTTCCCCCCCACCTTTGGAAACAATGGAAAATGGGGCACCTTCTTTAGGGGGGCCCCATACCCTGGAATACCCCCAGATAGATTCCCCATTGACTATAATGGTCCCAAAGGCTATAATGGAGCTGGAAAAAATTGGGATTTCTGAGAGGGAAAATCCTGAATCTGAATACTATATTGGTATAGGAACTCGAGTTTTTTCAGGAATCCTGATTTTTTGGGGGGGCCCAATATATCCAAATCTGAAAAATCCTACTTTTTGTGTGTGCACGTGCACATCCCTGTTCTCCATGATCCTTCAGAAAACATCCTGACATTTAGAGATATCTTGATGTTGTGTCTAATGATGCAACATCATTCTTTGTGTTGCATCATTTTCTTATTGGCTTCGTTGACCCACATGGCTTGCTTTCCTGAAGTGCAGGGATATTTATTTTTACACCATGGGTCATTAGGAAATGTCAATCCATTTAATGTGAAGGATCAGACTGTGTAGATCCGTAGGATTTTATTTATGTACTTTACTGTCAGGAAAGGAAATGGAAGAAGAAGAAGAAGAAGAAGAAGAGATTGGATTTATACCCCACCCTTCACTACCCAAGGGAGTCTCAGAGCAGTTTACAAACTCCTTTCCCTTCCCCTCCCCACAACAGACACCCTGTGAGGTAGGTGGGGCTGAGAGAGCTCTTGACAGAAACAGCTCTTTTTCAAGAACAGCTCTTATCAGAACTACGGCTTGCCCAAGGTCATCCAGCAGGTGCAAGTGGAGGAGTGGGGAATCAAACACGGTTCTCCCAGATTAGAGTCGGCGCACTTAACCACTACACCAAACTGGCTCTCTGAAATGGAAACTGTTGTTTTGAAAATAGGCCTCCAATAAATTTTGAAACGAACATTAAGGTTTTGTTTTCAGGCAGGCACTCAGATTTTGAATGAAATGACATATGGTCACAGCCCAGGACACCCTACCCTTGGGGGAGAAGGGCTGGAGTAGGGTCACATGGAGCAGTCTTGTTGCAGATCAGAGAAGATAGGTGGGCTTGTAAACAGCAATGGAGGAGCAGCCAGGAGGAAGGCCAGCCAGTTACTAGCTCCCTATGGAGCAAATGATTCTTCTGCGATAAAGGCCTACTTGGGAGTAGGAGCAGGGAAGGAGGGAAGGCCAAGAGAAGACACAGAAAAGGCCCCATCTGAAGGAGGTAGAGAGGGCAGCTGTTGTCAGCTGGGAAGGTGCAATAGACAGTCAGGCTTGGAACCTTTGCTGGCTGGAGAGTATCAAAATTCCTGGAGGCTTGACCCTGCCAAAAGGGTTCAGAGGCCAGGACAGAAGCTCAAGGATCAAAGGGAAGGACTCAGACTGGGAAATCAACCCCACCTAGGCCCAGGGGCAACCAGGAGCTTCAAGGTAAGCTAGTAGAAGTCAGCCTGGGCAGATGGACCCTCTAATTTTGGTGGATTTTGCTGGTCAGGGGAATTCTAGACTGTTGTCCATGTTTCTTGGCTTGTTCCAGCAGCCATGCTCACAAATAAACAGCTGCCCCTGTGGTGCAGGGAACCAGTGCCTGATCCAGTCTCTACGGTGTCTGTGTGTTTTTTCTGAACAGGGAAAGTAACAGCTTGGGGGGTGTCAATTGTGAAAGTAGTGCAAGAAGAAAGTGCTAACACCACTTCCCAGCTCTTTGCTCCAAATCCAGTGTAGAAGGTGCCAGACACAATTCCAAGCATCTCAAGTAGCAAGGCTGCTGTAGTTGTGGAGAACCACTCCAGCCATAATGGCCAGCTTTGCGCTAGGTGGACCAAAGGCCCAACTCAGCTCCCTATATTCATGCATCTTGGTGTGCTTGTTATTATTGCTCCTTACCTTTTTTTAAAGTTATAATGGGGCTTTTGAACACTTAAGCTATGTTATTCGGGGGGGGGGTATCACCCAAGACAAATGGATTCCCTCAATTCTGATGTGTTGTTATTCCACAGTGTTAGTCAAATTGCCTTATTTCTTAATAATAGTTTGGGGAAATATAGTTATTAAATGGCAATAGGCATATAACCTATGTATACAGGAGTCCCACTTAGTCCAGATTTCCAGAAATAGATGCAGAGACCAGTTCTTAATGAAATGGTTTCTTTACTAGGAAATTGCATACACATACAATAAAATCCAAGCATACACACAACAACACAGAGCTAAGAAATGTAAACAGAAAGTATAGAGACTTTTGCATTAGCAGGAGAATTTCATTGGTTGGGTGATAATGACTTGTCCGACGAGATGAAGCAATAAGGAAAAGGGGTTGTGTTCTGACCGGATGAGCATGTGGTAGACTCTGGGCAGCTCTTAAACCAATAGTCAGCAAGGTAGGGTGGGGTCAGATAGAGAGGAAGTGAGAGAGAGAGCAATGGGGAGTCTCTTTTTATACTCTATTCCAACCAGGGAGGGGTGTCTCAGGTCACGTCATCCCCAGGAAGTTTCAACACAAAAACTGGTTTCAGGAGGAAGGGGACTTAATGGTTGGGCAATGTTACTTCTATTCATTCTAACACTTGCACCTTTTGGGGGACAATAGCTGGAAGGGCTAGAGTCATTAGCGTTGGTGGTCCGATGATTATCTGGTGATGGGCTTGGCTGGTACGTGTTAGTCCCCTAATCTCTTCATGGAAGTAGTTCCTTTGTTATGCTGGAGAGCATACGTGGAGCATCTGGTAGAGGTGTGTGGGGGGGAAGGAAGATGCCTGCGTGCTGGAGGAGATGTCTGCTTATGGAGTCTCTGTAAAGATGTTCAAGGTTCCTTTGCAAGGCATGGTGTTCTTCAGCAAGCTGTCACTTGTTTCTGTGTACTTGTGTGGCTAGGGAGACTGGCTCTCTTCTTACTGGGAGGCAGCTGAGAGGCAACTGGTAATCCACAGATCCATTTCTGGTCTGGCACACTGTCTCAGGAAGAGACTTCCCTCAGCTGGGCACATGTCTGTGGACTCTAATCTGGGAGAACCGGGTGTGATTCCCCACTCCTCCCCTTGCACCTGCTGATGTGACCTTGGGTCAGTCACAAGCTCTGGCACAGCTGTTCCTGAAAGAGCAAGAGCAGTTTGTTTCAGATTTCTCTCAGCCCCACTCACCTCACAGGGTGTCTGTTGTGGGGAGGGGAAGGGAAAGGAGTTTGTAAGCCGCTCTGAGACTCCCTTGAGTAGTGAAGGGCAGGGTATAAATCCAATCTCCTCCTCCTCCTCCTCCTCCTCCTCCTCCTCATTCATCTTCTTCTTCTTCCATTTCCTTTCCTGACAATAAAGTACATAAATAAAATCCTATGGATCTACACAGTCTGATCACTACTTCTACGACTTCCCCTTCTGTTTGCCATGATCTTAGTTTTTCTGATGTTGAGCTTCAAGCTCACTTTTGCGCTCTCCTCTTTTACCCTAAGCAAGAGGCTCTTTAGGTCCTCTTCACTTTCTGCCATCAGAGTGGTATCATCTGCATATCTGAGGTTATTGATCTTTCCCCCAGCAATTGTAACTCCAGCTTGTGATTCATCCAGGCCAGCATTTCGCATGATGTACTCTGCATATAAATTAAATAAGCAAGGTGACAATATACATCCTTGTTGTACTCCTTTTTCTATGCTAAACTAATCAGTTGTTCCATATCCGGTTCTAACTGTTGCTTCTTGACCCTTATACAGGTTTCTCAGGAGACATGTGAGGTGGTCTGGTACTC
>NW_015169175.1:1578505-1578669 GCF_001447785.1 Gekko japonicus
CTTGCTTTCTCCGTAATCCAGCGAACGTTGGCAATTTGATCTCTAGTTCCTCTACCTCTTCGAAACCCAGCTTGTACTTCTGGCAGTTCTCTATCCACGTACTGTTGGAGCCTAGCTTGTAGGATCTTGAGCATGACCTTGCTAGTATGTGAAATGAGTGCAAT
>NW_015169175.1:1578816-1578985 GCF_001447785.1 Gekko japonicus
CTTCTTTTAAATCTTTGAATAGCTCAGCTGGGATACCATCACCTCCACTAGCTTTGTTGTTAGTAATGCTTTCTAAGGCCCATTTAACTTCACATTCCAGGATGTCTGGCTCGAGGTCAGTGATTATACCGTCGTGGTTGTCAAGGACATTGAGGTCCTTCTTGTATGG
>NW_015169175.1:1580345-1589214 GCF_001447785.1 Gekko japonicus
TCATCTGAGTTAAATTCACCCATTCCTGTCCACTTTAGTTCACCGATTCCCAAGATGTCGATGTTCATTCTTGCCATCTCATTTTTGACCACGTCAAGCTTACCTTGATTCATAGAACTTACATTCCAGGTTCCTATGCAGTATTGTTCTCTACAGCATCGGACTTTCCTTTTGCCGTCAGACACATCCACAACTGAGCGTCCTTTCAGCTTTGGCCCAGCCACTTCACTCTTTCTGGGGTTACTTGTACTTGCCCTCTGCTCTTCCCCAGTAGCATATTGGACACCTTCCGACCTGAGGGGCTCATCTTCCGGCGTCATATCTTTTAGCCTTTTGTTACTGTCCATGGGGTTTTCTTGGCAAAGATACTGGAGTGGGTTGCCATTTCCTTCTCCAGTGGATCACACTTGGTCTGAGTTCTCTGCTGTGGCCTGTCCGTCCTGGGTGGTCCTCCATGGCATAGCCCACAACCTCATCGAACCACACAAGCCCCCTCGCCATGACAAGGCAGTGATCCATGAGGGGGAGTATCATAATGCCCCTGTGTAAATCTATGGTGCGGCTTCATTTGGAATACTGTGTACAGTGCTGGTTACTGCACCTCAAAAAAGATATTATAGCATTGGAAAAGGTGTAGAAAAGGGCAACTAATATTATTAAGGGGATGGAACAACGTCCCTGTGAAGAAAGGTTAAAGAGATTAGGGCTCTTTAGCTTGGGGAAACGGAGATTGAGGGATGTCCTGACAGAGGGTTACAGAATTATGCATGAGATAGAAAAGGTAGAGAAAGAAGTACTTTTCTTCCTTTCTCACAATACAAGAACTTATGGGCAATCAAAGAAATTATTACACAGTAGGTTTAGAACAGATAAAAAGAAGTACTTGTTCACCCAAAGAATCATCATCATCACATGGAATTCACTACACTCTTGTGTAATAATCCAATAATAGAAGGCAAAAACAAGTGTTGTAAACAGAATCACTACTTACAAATTGCCAAAATGCTAAAGAACATATAACAGACAGTAGCGAATACAAAGTAGCCACATAAGAAAAATACAAAATGGAGAAGTGGTAGTGTCTACAAGCACAGCCAGCTTCAAGAGGGGATTAGATAAACATATGGAACAGAGCTCCATGAGTGGCTATTAGCCACAAGGTATAGGTGAAGGGTGTCAAACAAATGGCCCGCGGGCTGGATCCAGCCCACAAGCAACTGGCTTCCTGCTGCTTCCTGTTTCCTGCATCACAGCTCTTTTTGCCCAGTCTCTCCTATTTCATGCTTCGCAGAAGAGAGAGAGAAAGCAAAGCCTCCCTTCTCTTGATTGGCTGAGGGCTCCTCCCCCTTCTCCTCTGAGGAGGGAGGGGGGAGGAAAGAGTCAGAGAGAGAGAGAAATGGTGGCACTTTTAAGACCAACAATGTTTTATTTCAGGTATAAGCTTATGTGCGCAACCACATTTTTTTGGAGGGAGGGAGGAGAGTGAGAAACCTAATAGCACAGCTTGCATTCATTATTAGTGGAAGGGAGCAAGAGTCCAATAGCATCTTGGCAACTAACAAAATTTGTGGCAGTACATGAGCTTTCATGAGTCACTACTCACTCCTTCAGATACAGCTAGAATGTGAGTCCATCTGCCCTTATATCTTGGAGGGTAAAGGGATTTCAGATGCCAAATGATAATAACAGGCATTGGTAATGAGAGAAGAAACCTAGGTCTCAATTCAGTCCAGGGGGATGCACTGCCTTGAGGTTCCTTATCAGTTGCAATTCAGCAATCCCTCTAATTTCCCTTTGAAATTCCTTTGTAAGTGAGCTGCTACTCTTAGGTCAGCAGCTGAATGTGCTGAAAGGTTAAAATGTCCCCCCTCTGGTTTCTAATAGCAGTAGAAAGAGTAAGAGTCCAGTACTACCTTAAAGACAAACAATATTTGCAGTAGGGTATGTGCTTTTATGAGTCACCACTCAATTCTTCAGACTTATTTCCATTGATTCTTTACATCGTCCTGGACTGAATCCTCTTGTATCAAATTGAGACCTAGGTTTCCTGTCTCATTACCACTGCTGATATCTCCACACCTACTACCCCTCTGCATATCACACCTAATCCAATCACACATGCTATTGCCATTCGGCATCTGAATCATCTTTATAAAGTTTATATCTCTGGTACCTCATGTTACATTTTATGGCACACAGGGCCCAGCCAAATGAAGTGACATTTGTGTCTGATCCAGCCCTCGCAACAAATGAGTTCAACACCTCTAGTATAGATGGAACACTGTGTCTGAGGCAGTGATGCTCTGTATTCTTGGGGGGGGGGTAACAGTGGGGAGGGCTTCTGGAGCTCTGGCCCTGCTGGTGGACCTTCTGATACCACCTGGGGTTTGGCCACTATGTGACACAGAGTGTTGGACTTGATGGGCCATTGGCCTGATCTAGTATGGCTTCTCTTATGTTCTTATTTTCACAGTTGCATTATTTCCTGGTTCTGTTTCAGTTGTCCTCTGGCTTGAAAATAGAATTTCAGAAAGCTGATTGTGGCTTTCACATGAGAAATTTATGTGTGTGTGTGTGTGTGTGTGCAAACTTCAAAAAAATCAAAATAATTAACTTTTCGGGGGAAAATTTTTGCCTTTTCCCAGAAGAAGACAGAATAGCAACTCAACAAATAAGATAACGAAATAAGTGTTTGTGTGTGATGTCCAGGATAGGGCAAGATAGTACAATAATGCTCCCCTATATTCAACTGTACACACTTTGAATGGCTGCTCTTCATTTTTTCCTGCTTACACAGTAAAGAAAATTGAAGAGTTATCTGTGCTGAACTGCATGCCAAGCTCAGCTGGATGGCAAAGTGTATTTTGGCACTAGACTGGAATCTGGAAACGTTTCCCCCACATCTTAGAAAATATTTTGAGAATGGCTGCAAAATGATAAATGAAATCTGAAGAGGGCTGAGTTAAACAACACTTGAGTATCAGTAACGGTGGACCACATGCAATGAATAAAGTCTGCTTTTGTGCTCTTGATTAAATATGTAGGTGAGCTTAAATGATACGTATGTAGAAGATCATATGTGCAGAATTCTCAATCTTGAGGCCATCCATCTTCTAAAACCAACACTGCCTTCCAGCTGACTCCCTGAATTTGCCATATATTTTGCCTTTTAATCATGGCAGTGTAATAATTCTCCAGTGCAACCGTTGTTTGGTGCTCAGCTTGAATTTTCAGAAGCAGGAAATATATGGCTGGGAAGTCAAATCGGGAGTCTGTCTTAGAGAGAGTGCATGCTGTGTAATTCTGAGCTCAATGTGGATATTGGTTGGCATGTTCAATAAATTCTTTCTGTCTCCAAGGTAGCTTTATTTTTCCCATCTGCAGGAGCAGGGGAATTGGTGTTCAGATGCTATACTTTAATTTTCAGTTGGGGGGGGGGCTGCTCAAAACTTAATTGTTAAAAATACAATTAAGAATGCTATTTTTTCCTGCCCTTCTTGTGATGATATAGATGTGTTGATGGGAAAGATTGTGTCTTTGTCTTTAAAGAGTCATTACCTGAAACGTTTGTGTTGGAGATTAAAACCAGCAGCAAACGACATGCACAAAGGAAGAAGTAAATGCCGGAATTAATGTAGACGACGGACTGCCTTTTTTGTATTTCAAAAACTGCTGACAGCTTGTAGATTCTTATCAGCACCGTTTGTTCAACCTTTAAATTGTTTCTCATGCTGTACATAGCTCATATACTGTATGATCAGGAAAAATTACTCTGAAGTTGTATGATAATGTTTTGGAGACAATATTATTTTATCCACTTCCTAATGCATTCAATGAACCCATTGAAATGCATATAATATAATAACATTATACTCCCATTCTCCTGGGGTTTGTCATAGACGGTGGGAAAACTATATAAGCGTGCTGGCAACCATTTATGTGCAAGAAGCAATTGAGGGGTATGAATTACATTCTTAGTTCTGACTAAGCTTATTACTATATTGTATGACAGAGGAATTATGTTGGAATTGGCTCATCTTCAGCAAAATCAGCATGTCATAGTTATTTCTTTTATTTATGTAAGTAATTTTTTTTTTATTGATGTAGGCTCACATTTGGTCAAGTGAATTGGCTGATGATTAAGCATTCTGCCTAACTAGGAAAGTCCTGTGGTGAACATTTGAAGCTGCTTTCAACCGTGTGGCCACGTAGCTCAGTATTATCTGTCTCCTGTAGGAAGCTTTTTTTTTAATCTATCAAGGTGGTATTCATCATCACCCTTCTCACTCTGTCCTCTCTGCAGTCCTATGACACAGGTTATGCTGGAAGGGTGACCCATGGTGACAAGGGCTCTCCAAATTGCCTTGCTGGGAGCTTTGGGGAGCGGAACCTCAGGAGGATGTGACGTCACTTGTAGGTGATGCTCTCCGTTGCCTCCCCAATTTATTTATTTAAAACATTTGTATGTCAGCTTTCTACCTAACTAAGGGTCCCCAAGCCAGTGAACAATCCAAACTATGTTAAAATGCCGGTAAATATGTGCTGAGTATTTAAAAAAATATAAACATGTGAACATACACATGTGCACATTAAAATATTTTATTTGTTTTGCATCTTGCCTTTGTGCCCTCACAAGGGCCACCACGGCAGCTAACAGATTAAAACATGCATAATGAAATCACATCTAAAGCCATCACCACCACCAACAACAACCAAAAAGAACAACACGCCAGGAAAACAGTTAAAAGCAGAACTGAAACACACACACAGACATTACAACTAATGTCTTTGTGCGGGAAGGAGGGGATCATTAAGTCGGCATGCCAGCCTCCAGGTGGGACCTGGGGATCCCCCAGAATTACAGCTTATCTCCAGACTACAGAGATCACTTCCCATGGAGAAAATGGGTGCTTTGGCCTTGTACCTCACTGAGGTCCCTGCTCCTCCCCAGGCTCCTCCTCCAAATCTCCAGGAGTTTCCCAGCCTGGATCTGGCAGCCCTACAGCCCTACTGCCCTATTGCGGAGGTGCAGGCTGTAAAAGCCTGCAGTAATCTATCACCGAACAGCCATAAGGCTGTTCGAGTCCCACCGTGGCCGGGGTGAGCTCCTGGTCCTTGTCCCAGCTCCCGCCCACCCAGCGGTTCGAAAGCCCTTAGGCAAGTAGATAAATGGGTACCCACTCCTAGGAGTGGGGGGCACCTTCCTTCCAATGAATTGGAATGCGGCAGCGGCGGCTGAGTGGTGGCGGTGGACGACGAGCAGCAATCCAGCGAACATGGCGGCGGTCCAGCGGCAAGCAGCGAGCAACCTGGGTGGAGATTGGTCCAGGAGACGTGGCGACGTGACGACGTGGCACGGTCGGAGCCAATAGGACAGAGACCAGCTGCTGCAGCCGTCGCACAGCCACGCGCTGTGAGGACCACTCCAGAAGGATTTGCTGTGAGAAAGAAAGACCTTCGCCGAGACACCATCACCTGGAAACAGAAAGAACCCACCACGGAAAAAGAACATAGGAAGATCACTGCTGCTTAGGTGCCTGGTAGGCACTCACCCCTCCCCTTGCACTGTGGCCCTAGTTAGGTGATTTAAATGTCTTTGTAAACCGCTCCGAGCCCTCGGGAAGAAGTGGTATATAAGTTGAATGTGTAATGTAAAAAATGTAATGTATCCCCTGCTGGTGGCCGCGGGAGACCTGGCAACCCTATCACTGAAGGAACACTAAACGAAAAAGGGGCTTCATCCACTTGTGAAAGATGGCAACAGATGAGGACAGAAGAATCTCCCTGGGGAAGGAGTTCCAAAGTTTTGTGCCCACAACCAAGAAAGGCCTTTCCCAGATTGCCAACCGCCTAATCTCAGAATGTGGGGGTATCTGAAGCAGGCCCTCTCAAGATGCCCATAGTGGTCACAAAGGTTCATAAGGGGTAGATGGGCTTTACCGCAGAGACTAAGGGAAATTCTCCTAGTGTTACTATAAGAAGGCCATTTTATCTCCTGCTCCTCGATTCCTCAAGGGGAATTGCAGCTGGGGGTTGGTAATTCTCCACTCCAGGCAGGATCACCCAGTGAACTAAATGGTAAAATGGGGATTTGCAATTTGGTCTCCTGAATTCCAGTCCAGCATTCTAAACTCTTCACTATACTGTTTCCTTTACACTTGCCTAATCTGACTGGTATTGGTAGCAGGCAAAGAAAGGTCTTTCCCTGCTCCCTACATCTGCTGCTTGAGACCCTTTCACCAGAGATACCAGAGATCGACCTTGGGATCATTTGCATACAATCATGAGCTGTACTATTGAGTCATGGCCCCTCTCATTTATGTGGCGCTATTTTACTGAAACATACAAGACCAGACTCACAAATAAGCAAGTAAGAAACAGTTGCTGTCAGTAAGATCCACAACAAAGTCTGAGTCCAGTGGCACCTTTAAGACCAACAAGTTTGCACATGAAAGCTTATACCTTGAATTAAACTTTGTTGGTCTTAAAGGTTTCACTGGGCTCAAACTTTGTTTTGCTGCTTCAGACCAACACGGCTACCCGCCAGTAAGCTTCATGTGTTTGCGAGGTACCTAGAGGTCTTTCATTGGCATGTTACTTTAGGGGGAGGGTCTGAATATCATGGGAGCCAGCATGCATTGCTTATGAATACTCATGACTCGTATTCCAGAGTGCTAGGACACTTGTGCTAAGCACAATTGGAAAGGGATGCATCCCCAGTTGTGTATGTGACTGAATGATAAATGACTCTCAGAGAAAAACCTGTAGGCATTGGTTTGACTGCTTTTGTGCGGTGATCAGAGTTTTCTGGGTGGGGCTTGTGTGTGTGGCTTTTTTAAGCATCCTGCCTTAGCAGGGGGTTTTCTTTCCAAGACATTAGAAAAAACCTTTAAGTTGTCGCTGTTAAGAACCAGGCAACATGTCTGAACAAATGCAGTACATCAAATTCAGAAGTGTTTTCTAACGTTAGCATCATAGTCAACCTGCTTGTACTTCCTAACTTGGCAGAGAGCCGTGCTTTTTATCACCACTATAACCACAAACCTGGCATCTTATTTTGTTCTGTTTGGAATATTTGATTGCATGCAGTTTTAATATACAGGTGCTTTTGGGTCATTTGAATTGTAAATGAGAACTTGCATCCACTGCTTTCCTGTCCTCCTCCTTGGAAGTAATAGGTATTGAAATTGGAGCTATTAGAAGGATTAGGCCTACTTAGCCAAATTGCTACACGGAGAACTCTGGTTTTTAGTATTTACAGATGAGAAAATTATTTACTAGATGTTTATTTTATGCAAATACTTTTGTCAAGCTGCCTAATGAGCTACAGTGCTAAAATTAACCTAATTACACAATGTGATATCCACTGGAAATACAGTGTGGGTTTTTTCCATCCAATATGTTACACGATTCACATAGATGGCTCATTATTATGGCTTGTTATGTCATTGGCTTGCAAGGATATTTCAGTCTGGAGGATGACAAAGAGCAGGAGAAAGTGCATTAATCAATCAGTCAATTTCCGTGATAAATTCATCTTCTACTTTCAAAGTTTTCATTTTTAAAATATGTCCATATTTTGATGCCGATAATACTGTTGTAAAGAAACATGCATTCACTACGTGTTTCAGAGGCTTGGATCCCATGGAGAATTTCCTGAATGGATGGGGAGGAATGTTTCACTGATTCACCCCCTCGACCTCTATGTAATGATGATGGATGAATGGATATAATGCTCTGTGAATTTCATCTGTTAAGAATACAATAGATATGCTTTAATTTAAAAAAAACTTAGAATGGAAGCAGAGATTCTCTTAACAGTATTTACTTGCGTACTAGTACTACACCAGTTTGGTGTAGTGGTTAAGTGTGTGGACTCTAATCTGGCTTCCGGTCTAGCTAAGATGGAGGACTGAAGCGTTTCGCAATCGTGCGAAGCGAGCGACGGCCACTTTTGACAGTTTGGGCAATATACAGCCCAACGCATCACTCCCCAGCGAGGGGGGGGGACAAGCAGGCAGCAGCGCCCTAGAGGGAGTGTGAGGTTGGCGTAATCCAGCTTCGGAAGAAGCTGAATTGGGCTTTGACCTCCTCCCACGAAGAAGGCAAGTGCCAAGCAACTCTATAGTGGCCGATCGAGCCGGATTACCGGCATAAATTCTTCGTCAGCAGACTTCTTTGAAGAAGGACAACAACTGTGAGTTAAAAGAAACAATGCGAAACCCGTTTTGAACGTGCTAGATAACAAAAACGTGCCGCTTACCTGAACTGAGTTTGGAGTCAATTTGAATTAAGCGGTTGAGCGGAAAATGAATAGTAAATCCCAGAAATCCGATTCCGGAGAGAAAAAAGTTGATTGAAGCCTTTAAAAACTGTAAAAACGCTTATTGTTTAACATTCCTGTGGTGAAGATGGAGCCGTGTGCGCAACTGTAAAATCGAAACTCACGAACAATAGCGTGGGAAGAGCAGGCTGGTGTCACAAAGAAAGAGGTCCGTGTGAAACATCCAGGAAGTTGAATTCCTAGACGGGCATTAGCGAAAGGAAGACAGTGGAACTTTTAAAGGTGCCGGACCGGAAGTGAGTTGTATGCGGAAGGAAGGGCCTGCAAAGTATCAATTTGACCTACTCTACATGAAATTACCATAGAGAAGTTGCGCCCGACATTTTGAGGAGGACTTCAACTAAATTTGCTTTTTTAATATATTTCTAAGGGTCTTTGGAAAGCGTAAACAGAGAGGCATGGAGGACTAAATCTTATCATCTAGAAGAGTGCTTTATTTTGCGAATCTGTGAATTGGAAAGAAATCGCCAAGACGGAGACCAGGAGAGGCAAGAAAAGAGCCGACTCAGACCCAGAACTTAAACC
>NW_015169175.1:1589703-1615655 GCF_001447785.1 Gekko japonicus
TCTTCTTCTTCTTCTTCTTCTTCTTCTTCTTCTTCTTCTTCTTCTTCTTCTTCTTCTTCTTCTTCTTCTTCTACTACTACTACTACTACTACTACTACTACTACTACTACTACTACTACTACTACTACTACTACTACTACTACTACTACTACTACTACTACTACTACTACTACTACTACTACTACTACTACTACTACTACTACTACTACTACTACTACTACTACTACTACTACTACTACTACTACTACTACTACTACTACTACTACTACTACTACTACTACTACTACTACTACTACTACTACTACTACTACTACTACTACTACTACTACTACTACTACTACTACTACTACTACTACTACTACTACTACTACTACTACTACTACTACTACTACTACTACTACTACTAC
Source organism: Gekko japonicus (assembly GCF_001447785.1). Lineage (NCBI taxonomy): Eukaryota > Metazoa > Chordata > Lepidosauria > Squamata > Gekkonidae > Gekko > Gekko japonicus. The sequence goes on from NW_015169175.1 coordinate 1,590,111, forward strand.
TACTACTACTACTACTACTACTACTACTACTACTACTACTACTACTACTACTACTACTATACCCAGAACGAATCTATAGCATTACTAAACAGTGTTGCCTCTAAGCCTTACACACGAATGGCCGCTCATCAACACTGGAAGCCCTGCTCAGCAGCAGTCTGGAGCCACGCAGGGTCTTGCTACTACTACTACTACTACTACTATACCCAGAACGAATCTATAGCATTACTAAACAGTGTTGCCTCTAAGCCTTACACACGAATGGCCGCTCATCAACACTGGAAGCCCTGCTCAGCAGCAGTCTGGAGCCACGCAGGGTCTTGCACTGCCCATCGCCCATTTTAAGACTACATCAGTTATAGTCTGCTCAGGATGCGAACTGCTCCACTCAGTAGGGGGAAAAAATTAGAGGGAACATTGTTTACTAAGGTGTTACTGAGAGTTCTCTGGGAGTTAAATGTTCTGGCATAGGAAAGCTGACTAGACACCTTAAGTGCATACCTATATCAGAATCTGAATAAATTGATTGCAACTTGATGGCACTTTCCACCACCAAAGTCACTGGCAACCTCCATCAAAAAACGTCTAGTTCAGTCATCTAGCACAATGTGAACTACGGTGAGCACATGCTTGCAAAGTATGCACTGAAGAAAGAGCTCTGACTCCCCTGTAGTGCACAGGTTTTGTGCGCAAAAGCTCCAGAGTTCAATCCCTAACTTTTCTAGTTAAAGGTTCATCTTCCATCTTCTCATACAGCCCCACATTGAGATTGTTCTTGCACAGGCCAGCTGAAGAACATTTTTATCTAGCTTACAAACTCCAAAGATTTGTAACCCTTTTGGAGATGATGCAATGCTCCATTGGCAGGCACCCCCTTCCCTCAATTCCTCTTTTGCTGCCGTGAGGATAGGAAGCTTTCTAGTACACATCTTCTTAATTTTCTTCATCATCATTGTGGCTGGAAGAAGATTCCTTTTTGTCCATCAAGGATTCGTTTTGCACTCCTTTGGGAGTCTTATCTCACAGCAGGCAAGCCCCATCTCCTTGCCCTGGCTTTCCCTGATTGATGGTATCCAAGGCACTGTGTAAAAAATGGGCAAAATGTGGAACTACAATGACGCACAGTGATGAGCATGAACTCTGCATTCTGTGCTTAGGCGAGGCCCACAGTGTTGGAGCTTGTCCAATTTGTCAGCATTTTACCCCGAAGGCTCGATCAGATAGGGCCCCTAGGCTGAAAGCTGCACGGTGGGAGAAGGCTTTGTCCTCCTCGGTTCCTTCCATGGTGACTCAAAGCTCGGGCCCTGCTACCTCAGGTCTGCTTCCCTTGGCTCTGACTACTGAATCCTGTTCTGGGCCCCCATCAGTCCATTTGGTTCCTATGGGCCCAACTATCACAGCTGCTCTGATCCCTCCAGAAAGAGCCTTTTTGGTCACTCTAGAGGTGGGATCCAGGTGCCTACATTCACCTTCTCCAGGACGATCGACCAAGGTCTGGTCGCATTTGGAACCTCCTGTGAAGAAACATAAAAAACCTAAGCATAAGGAGAAGACTGAGTTTGCACTCAAATCAGGATGCTTTAAGTCTTCTAAGGGTCCAGAGGATGAACAGGATGTCATCGTAGTTCCCCCATGCACCCCATCACCACATCTCACTTCCTTTATAGGCTCCTTTTTGGATGCAGATGATGACCAACTTTGCATCCCTGTAGAACAACTGGTACCCTCAGAATCAGGACCTCCCTTATCATGGCCCCTCAGCATTTTTACTATATGTCACCATCCTAATTAAAGAGATGGGCTGGACATCATCCTTAAGCTTTGGAGGGACATGACCCAAATACACGGGGATACATGGATGCCCACTCCACTCTGGTTCTGTTCCAGTCTCCATACCATGAGCCTGACATAGAGGTCTCTGCAGCATTTTGTCATAGTTCCAAGAGGGTCTTGGACCCATCACCTGACAATACCATGGGTTACCCAGCCCCGGTGTCTCCTAGCAAAGACCTCCATCTTTACAGAGAACAAATGCTAAGAATGTCAAAAGCCCTTAAAATTGATTTTTCCACTATAGACAACCGTCCGAAGGACAGAGTTTTGAGCCGTCTCTACTCCGTTTCTCCGGGGATAGTTGCATTCCCAATTCTGGAGGGTCTCTCTGACCTCATGGTTCCAATCTGGCAGAAACCAAGCTCCATTCAAGCCAAACCTCATAAAGTTGAAAATTTATAGAGTAAAGCAGGCTGTGAGTTTCTGTCCACACACCCACCACTGTCTTCATTAGTTACAGAGGATCACGCCAGCGGCCTGGCCAGCATTCATTCCCAGCCAGCAGGGAAAGCCACCATCTGGATGCTTTGGGAAGAAAATGTTATGCATCCTGCACTCCAGTTTTCAGGTAGCAAATTTTCAAGTGATGATGGGAGGCTACCAACTTTTCCTCTGGGAGAGTCCTTTCCAGTATCTGGACAAATTGCCTGATGAATCCAAGTCTTTGGCTAAACTTATCTAGTCCAAGGTGATTAGGGTCTCTTAACAGGATTAATACAGGCAGGCACGCTGCTGATGTATCAGTCAGATCTATGGCCTCTGCCATAGTCCTCAGAAGGCATGCATGGCTACGCAACACTGCTCTCCCTCTGGAGACTTGCTGTAAAGTTGAAGATCTCCCTTTTGTGGGATCAACTCTTTTTTCACAGTCCACAGATGAGTTCCTCTCCACTATGAAGAAAAATTGCCAGACAGCCATGTGTGTTTTCTGAGTGTGTTTTCCTCAGCCCCGTCCCAGAGGCAACATCTCTCCCAAATGCAACACGGCTTTGCTACCCTCTTCTACAGGGGTTAGAGACAGCACCATCAGCCATTGTTCTTGTATCTTCAATGCCCTTTACAGTCCATCCCCATTTGCAAAGCAAAAGGGTACCCCATGACCGAGGCTCACTCAATATAACCCCCAGAGGGATCAGGGCCAAAGCCAGCAAAGTTCTGACTATCTGCCACAATAGTCGTAGATGTCCCCAGTTTCAGGGATAGCTGGCACAATTTGCAGAGGCTTGGTGCCAGATTAGTTCTGATAGCTGGGCTTTGTCTATCATTCAGGATGGCTACAGGTTAGAATTGCTGTCCCAGCCTCCTTGCCACCTAGCTTTGACTGCTGTGGATAACCCCTACTTGGAGCTCAGGGTTCAGCTAAGGGAACCTTTGCGGAAGGGTCCAGTGGAACGGGTCCAGGGCAAGCTTCATTCCCAGGGTTTCCATTCAAGATTTTCCCTAGTGAATAAAAAGGTGGTGGTTGCAGGCCCATACTGCATCTCAGGAAATTAAACAAGTTCTTAAAAATTTCAAAGTTCAGAATGGTCTCTCTTTCATTTGTGATCAAGTTTCTTACCCTGGGTGTGTGGTTCATGATCCTTTTTTTTTTTTTAATAAAGGATGCCTATTTTCATATATCAATCCAGCAATCTCATAGGAAGAATTTATGCTTTAGACAGGGCTCAGAGGTGTTCCAGTATGCGTCCCACCCATTTGGCCTTGCTACTGCCCTGAGGGTTTTCACCAAGTGCATAGCTGTAGTGGCCATGCACTTGTGCTCACAGGGCTGCTCTGTATTTCCCTACCTGAGCCTGCTTCGGTGGGGAGGGCAGGGTATAAATCAAATAAATAAATAAATAAATAAATACCTAGATGATTGGCTTATTGTGGCCCCCAGTTGTGACCTACTGAATGACCACGTTCATCTCACCATTTCCTGGGAGAAGTCTCACCTTGAGCCCTTTCAGTGAGTACAATTCATTGATGCCTCCCTTGATGCTACCACAGGGAGAGCTTTTTTTTACCTGCAGACAGAGCTGAAAACATTAAGGCAATGGTGTTCAGCTGTATTAGAAAACGCTGGCAGCCGGTGAAGGCAATTCAGTGGCCATTGGGACTTATGGCTTTGACTACTGTGGTAATTCCATTAGCAAAGCTACACATGCGAAGCTTGCAAATCTGGTTTGTTAAGAAGTATGACCCTAACAAGCATCCTCCAAGACACTGTTTTTCAATACCTAGAGGGGTGATTAGGTCTCTACAGTGGTGGCTAGATGACACTAACCTGTTCTCAGGGATCCAGTTTGGGTTCTGGTTTCCCCAGGTCACTCTGACTATGGCTGCTTTGTTATCTGGTTGCAAAGGTCTTTTGGTGCAAGGTCGATGACTTTTAATGCAGAATATTCCCCATATTAATGTCCTAGAGCGTTGTACAGTACGATTTGCTTTTACCTCTGTTTCAGATAGAGGCAAGAGGGTGCCGATCCAAATGGACGATACCGCAATAATGTAATTTTTTTTACGAAACAAGGAGTCACAGGTTCCCGGAGGCTCTGCTTAGAGGCAATAGCAGCTTGGGAAGTAGCTACGAGCATTAGAGCTCTTCCCAGGGCCATCCACATAGCAGGGACGTTGAATACAGAAGCAGACAACCTGAGTAGGGTCTATCAGAACAACTATGAATGGTCTATCCAGCACAAATACATCATGGCGATTTTTGTCAACTGGAGGTATGCTCAGGTGGACCTGTTTGCCACAGCTGAGTCCAAAAAAGCACCAGAATTCTGCTTCCTAGCGGGCAGCAATCTGACCCCCCTGGGAGATGGGTTCCTGATCCCTTGGTCAGGCACACTCTTTTATGTGTTCCCTCCCTTCCCTCTCCTAAGCAAGGTTATAGGGAAAATGGTGGCTGAATGGACGGATTGTATCCTAGTGGCTCCCTTCTGGCTCCACCAGACCTGGTTTTCAGAGCTGTTCTGCTTAGCAAGCTTGGACTACAGACCATTCCCTACTGCCCAGGACTTGCTGATGTACGGGCTGCTGTTGCACCATGATGTAAAGCAGCTACACTTGACAGCATGGAGGATCCAGCTGTAGAGCAGTCCTTCTCCCCTGGGGTACCGGATGCCTTACTTCAAGCCCATAAGCCTTCAACCAGATATTCCTATGACAGGAAGTGGGTTTGATCTGAGTCCTGGGTGTCTGTGGGAGGAGAATGCCTTGACACCTGCCCGCTAACATCAGTTTTTGAATACCTGCTGTCATTAGCACAGGATGGTTTAGCAGTGTCTCTAACAAAGACCCACCTAGTGGCCTTTGCTCCTTTTTATTGGGAGGTGCAGGGAAGTTCTGATTTTGCTCATAAGTTGACTCAGTGCTTTTTAAAAGGGCTGCCCAATATTTTCCTTCCTATACCCTGTATTGTTCCACAGTGGTCACTGCCCTGAGCCAGACTGATAAAACTGCCCTCAAGCCTCTTCCTCCTCAGCTTTACTCTCAAGGAAGGGGGCATTTTTATTGGCTACTACCTCAGCCAGAAGAGTCAGTGAACTGGTAGCACTCAGGGCTGATCCTCCTTTTCTCAAGATATTCAGTGAGTGTGTGGTCTTTTACCCAAGTCTAGACTTCTTCTTAAGGTGGTTTCCAAGTTCCACCTAGCGCAGGAAATTGTACTACCTGTGTTTTTCCCTGCTCCAAGCTTGGAAGCGGAAATGGTCCTACATACCCTTGATGGGCCCTCCTTTATTATCTAGATAGAACCAAGCCATTTGTAAAGACAAAGCACTATTACTGGGGCCCCAGAAAGGGCAAAACTGCTTCTCCCCAGTCCTTGTCCAGATGGGTAGTTTCTGCCATCTGTTCCTGCTACATGGCATCCGGAGAGCCCTTTTCACTTGAGGTAAAAGCACACTCTGCCCGAGCACAAGGTTTATCTGCAGTGTTTCATTGTCAAGTTCCCCTGCTGGACATCTGCAAGGTGGCAACCTGGTCGACAGAGGACACAGTTGTGAAGCACTATACTTTAGACCTGCAGGTGAGAAAAGAAGCTGATGTGGGCAAGCTATTCTACAAGCTCTGTTCCAGTGAGAGATTCACCCCACTTTCTCTGGCACTAATGGTCCCAATGTGGGGCTGCATGAGCAGACGGAAGATGAAGACAGAGTTGCACTTACCTGTAACTGTAATTGCATCGATGTCTTCTGTGCAGACACACATTCCCCCTTCCTGACCCACCGTGAACTCTCACAGGGCCTATTGTGCCATGGAAGTGGGGCTCCTGGTGGTTTAGCAGGAACTGAGGAAAGGGGGTGCCTGTTGACGGATCATGTGACGTGCTGGGCAGGAGTCTTGTGCATGCGTTAGCTCTAAAAGGGGTGGGGTGCCCCCTCTTTGGAGTTTGTAAGCTAGAAAAAAATGTTCCGTGGCTGGCCTGTGCAAGCGCAGTCCCAATATGTGTCTGCACTGAAGATGTCAATGAACAACTGTTACAGGTAAGTGCAGCTCTGTTTTCTTTGACAGAAGGCCTGGAAAAGGCCTAGGATCTGAGATGTTGAAGTGCTGCTGCCAAACCTAATAGACAATGCTGAGTCACATGGTCTAGAGGTGTGACTTGGTATAAGATTGTTTTATATGTTCAGGCATTTCAGAAAAGTGCCTGCAGAGCAAATAAACCCAGTTAAAAATGTTTGAGAGTGGATAATTCTGAACATATGGCAGAACAATGAGTCCACATCTCTCCCCCACCATATGTACGGTGTAGCATATGGCTAATTCCCTGATCATTCCAGGGCATTGCATCTATAGATGCACGCTGCATATCTACCATTGCTCATTTCATTGTTTGTGTATCAAGGAAGTAAGCTTCTGCTGCACCCATTACACATAAATAGTGGACTAAAACAGCCAACCGGCCTTATATCAAGTTGGTTTCATCCCCAAATATTGTCCCTTTTCGCACTGTCTCATCCAATACCAATCTGAAGAATCACAGAGGGCTACTTGCATGGAATGGTGAATGGGCAGGAAATATATACAGCGGCAATTCTTCCTCATTTACAAAATGAACCATTGCAAGAAAATAAACTCTGAAATCAACTAATGGGCCAGACGCAGCCATTGTTCAGTGCCAGGCAAACAGACTGAAACCTTTGGAAACAGAGATATGCAATGGCTGGCTAGATTTCCTCCCCCCTTTGTAACTTGAGTGCTGCTAACAGAACATTCATATGTATGCGCTACATCTTTACCTCCCATTTTAAATAAAGCTCAATGGAAAAACAGCTTTTAAAAACAATTTTAAATTCAAATGCCAAACCCTGTTACCTTTTTGCATCCACTAGAATTGCATCGCCTGAGGCTGTAATCTTGGAGAGGTTACATCTTGGATCCTTCTGAATTTTCATGAACTGCTTTTTGATTGGGTTCTGTTTAATAGGAATAAGGAATATCACAGTGGCAAAGGAATCTTATTGTAATAGCACAATGCATTGTGTGTGTGGGTGTTGCTGTTAGGGTCTTAGCAAGTTTATATTTGACTAATAGCCTTTATCTTGCCACAAAATTAAAGAAATAGAATGTTCGTGTAGAACTTAGCGAAGGCTTTCTATGCAAACTTCATTGGACTGTGGTCTTTGGAGGGGATGGTTTGTGTGAATACATTAATTTGTTGATCCTGGTTTTTAAATATATTTTAATTCTATCTCGAATTAAATATGTGTGCATTTCTTTGTATGGCCACCCTCAAGCCCTGAGACCAGTTTTCTCTTTGAGTTAGTGTGAGCTAGCTCACAGTTTTTTAGCCGCCAGCACAGATGACACACCTTCCAGAGCCAGGAGTTGGTGCCCCAACCCTGAATCCTTCCCCCAGCCACAGAGCCTCCATCTTAGATGGATTCAGCCTCAGCCGGCTCTGCTTTAGTCATCAAACCATTGGCCTCCAGCCCTTCAGCCAAATTATTTAGGGTGGTGTCCAGGGTTCCCTCTAAGCTGAGTTAGTGTGAGCTAGCTCACAGTTTTTTAGTCTCCAGCTCACAGATTTTTGTCTTAGCTCAGGAAGGATGGCTTCAGAACAAACTAATTTATGAAGTAGCCAAGCTGCTCGCTCACAACTTTAATGTCAGTAGCTCATGAAGTAGAATTTTTGCTCACAAGACTCCACAGCTTAGAGGGAGCATTGCCACTGAATGAACAAAGCATTTAGCAGCCGTGTGGAATCTTAAGATGTATTCACTAACTCTTCTGACAGCTTTGATGGCTGAAGAGCAATTTGAAGTTTCTGTGGAGTTTTCACAGCATTGTGTGTTTTCAATGGAAGAGGGGCCTATTTGTAGCAGGATCCTTGAGGCTTAAGAGACGTGAACCAGGATCCTGTAAGGTTTTTTTTTATACCCCCGGGATCATTTTGCCTTATTTGGGGGAAATACACTGAAATTCCGTTAATAGCCTCATTATAGAATGATCAGATCAGCCAGTGGCTGATTCCATGCCCTCATTCTGGGCAGGTACGGTGGCATTTGACTTACAGACTTAGACCCCTCCTGATGGTACCTTAGCAGAAGCAAGAGCAGCACATGCCCCTCCTATACTGATCTGGAAACATTGGAAGATCTCTGCTATGAGAGAGGAGCCCAAGAGAAGAAATGTTATTGGAAGCCTCCATGTTATGGACTCTTCCATACACTGAAGTACCTGCTACTGGAACAAGTGGGAGGAATACATATGACAGCTCCTCACGTACTACTAGGGAAACATCAGAACTCATCAAGATTACAGTCATGTGCTGGAAAGTAAGTCCCATTGAAATCCATGGGGCTTACTTTCAACCCATCATTGCACCTGGCTGCAAGTTGGGTTTGCATGTCAATAAGGAGAAAAATAGGAGCTGCGGTGGCTCAAGTGGTTAAGACGCTGAACTGCAGGCTGTGGAAGGTTGGTAGTTCAGCAGTTCGTGACCTGAGTTGCCGCATGGCGGAGTGAGCTCCCGTCTCTAGTTCCAGCTCCTGCCAACCTAGCAGTTCGAAAGCAAGAAATTGCAAGTAGATAAATAGGAACCACTTCGGTGGGAAGGTAACAGCGTTCCGTGCGCCTTGGTGTTTAGTCATGCCGGCCACATGACCATGGAAACGTCTTTGCACAGCGCTGGCTTTGGCTTTGAAACGGAGATGAGCACCGCAACCCTAGAGTTGGATTCAACTGGCTTTCAAGCAAGGGAACCTTTACCTTTTTTTTAAGGAGAAAAATAATTTACTTTAATACTAGAAATTGTTCAGTGCGGTAAATTGAAATGAACTGGTTTCATTTGTGGTAGCATTTCCCTCCATACCCGCTTTTGTGGATCTCATTTGTTATAAGCCCTTGCTCTGCCATTTGCTTCATGTCATGATCCCATGCCTGAACTGATATCTTCACTTTGGACATGTAGCTACTGACCTCAGCCTCCGATCTCTTGATCAGTGCTTCTGAGAGTTTTTTCTGTGGACTATTGATTTCTCTGACACACGGGTTGATTGCTGCCTAGATCTGTGCAGGCTGATCAACATGCATTTTGCCCTTGGGTTGCCCTTCTATTTAATCTGTGCCCTTCCTCCTTGGCCTTTTACACAAATAACCACCATTGCTTGTTAATCACAAGACGTCCATCTTTAACTTTCAGCTTATATTCCGCATAAAGGCAAAATCTGCCAGAACTGCATTCTGTACTTCACTGGAGCGGCATATGTCCACATATGTCCACATTTAAAAACCACAGAGTGATGGCTTTCAGCCCTTTCTACCTGTCTGCATAGATTTGCCAGCTAAGACATGCTTGCATGAATGTTACAAATAGATTAGCAGTGGTGAGTCAAGATATAGTTTTGGGGATGCCTGTCTACCATGTTTGATCATCTAACTGAGGAAACCCTGATAAGCTTCTGAGGTATCCCAAGATTCCCCAGAACTTTTTAAAAACCACACCCATAGAGGAATGGCTCTGTTTATTTATTCATTCATTCATTTATTTTGGGGACATTGTGCAATTTATATCCTATCTTTCAGTATATGAGGCATCTAACCAATCATCGAACCATTAAAAATACCGATATGCTAAAATATAACAATTAAAAACAAAGATACAGTGTGCTTCTCCCTCTCTGTAGATCACTAGAATAAGCAAGACAACACTCTCTGAGAAGGGACTGCCTTAGATATCTTCCAGAATGGTTCTGAAGAAGGTGCTTATCTTGCCATTCCTCCAAGGACCTCAGTGCAGTATAGATTTCTCCTCTTCTCAGTTTTATTTTTACCATGGACCCATGAGGATGGGTAGGCTAAGAGGCCCCAGGTTACCAATAAGCTTCATACCTGATTGAGATTTTGAACCTGGGCCTCCACATTCCCAGCCTAACCCTATAATGACTGTTCCCAGGGCTATTTTTGGGCAGGAACGCACAGGAACGGAGTTCCAGCTGGCTCCCAAGTTGGCCACACCCAGCAGGAACTCATTAGCCTATTAGGCCACACCTCTGACAGCACCGCTCATTAGCATATTAAGCCACACTCCCATGTTCCCAGCCACACCCACCTTTTGCTTCTTATTCTGTTTACCTTGTTTGTGGTCAAAACCCAGGGCTTTTTTTGTAGCAGGAACTCCTTTGCATGTTAGGCTACACATCCCTAATGTAGCCAATTCTAATGAGTTTCTGCTGTTCGGTGTGGCCTATTATGCTAATGAGTTCCTGCGGGACTTTTTCTACAAAAAAAGCCCTGACTGTTCCACACTGCCACCTCTTTTGGAAGTCTATTCCAGATGAACAGTATTATAACAGGGAAAGCTTCCTTTCTAGCTGAGGAAGGTTGCACCTGGCAGACTGACTGAGGACAGAGCTACAATAAGCATTTGGGTCTATAGAAGAGGAGGTGGTCATTCAGAGTTATCTTCTGTATTTGAAATTAGGGGTTTGAGATGAAGCAATGCCCCAGAATTTAAACACCAAGAATACATTTCAATAATCTGGGTTGGATCCAACCAGCTTTCCCACTCAATCTCACCCAATTCACCATCTTTATTACAGCTCTAACCCCTGCTTGGATCTGGCCCACTGTACTGAAGTATGCAAAGGAAATAAAATGCATTAATCCATGGGTCCCCAAAATGGTGTCCGCTGACACCTTTCCTTGTGCCCATCAAGTGTTTAAGAAAATGGGTCGGGTTGAGGGGGGTCCTGCCCAGCATGGCGTTTAATTGGCCATTGGAGTTCTTATTTACTGTGCAGATTAAAATAATATTGTTTTGTCAAAAACTGCCACTACAGTATTGGTTTTATTCTCTCACAGCCCTTGTACTTTAACCTCAGTTCAATTTAAGTTGTTCATATTATGCCACGATGTGTGGTTACTTTGAATAATTGGAATGTGGGCACCCTATACTCGTGCTTGTGTAGATATGATCTACTTTCCAATAACAGCACACATGCACACCAAAATAGCCCAGTGCAAGAAAGCTACTTTCCTCTCTCTAGCCTCACACGTCTTTTTGTTGTTGTTCAGTCGCACAGTCGAGTCCGACTCTTTGCGACCCCATGGACCAGATCACGCCAGATCACACATCTAGGGAGCTGCTAACTTGCATTTGAATACTGGATATGCCCAGAGCAATAGCCGTAAATCAGGAATATTAGTCTGTGATTAGATGATGAAGCACTGCCACAAACTGGGAAGGCAAGCTGAGAAGCCAAATAAGATGGGAATCAGAAACATGGTTTATTAGAGTGACTATGCGGATCTGGCTCCAACATCTGTCACCCCACTGATCACCAGAGTTGATCTGGCTGATCTGGCTGGCTAGGCGGCTGTCCTCTGCCTCTCTCACTGCTCCATGAGTGTCCCTCCTGAAGGTGAACGCTTGGTGGAAGAGGATGACTATCCCAGGTAGTAGTAGTTCTTCAGTCAAGGATATGCAACAGCTGCACTCCCCTGCTAGAACCTCCAAAGAATGATCATGCAGCGCATCAAAGCAGAACACAGTGATTCCAAGCACCACAATTCCAAGGAAGTTATTCATTCAAGTGGAAGAAAGGAATGTGTGAAAGAGAGAAAGATGGCAAGTGGAGGAGGGAAACAGATACAGCTGCCTGCTGTAGGATCCAACTCTGATGAAGGGGTCTGGGCAATAAGGAAATCCAGTAGGGAAAAGTGCAGGGTTATATATTGTGTGCTGCATGGCTCAGAAAGATGTGTCTTGAAGAAGCCCCACCCCCCAAAAAAAACAACACCCAGGAGAGATCCTGGCAAAAATGGTGGTGACTTGAAGATGGATGTGTATAGATCTCTACCCCAAGCCTGTCCAGGAATGAGGGAGAAACCTATACTTTTTCAATACATTTAACAACAACCCAGAGAGGTAGGCTGCCCTCTCTGGATTCAGAACAATAGCCACCAGAATCCCTTTTTAACTAGTCCCAGCTTTCCCCAAGGGAGGGATTCCAAACCTTTAGGTTAGCCTCTGGGACATAACACATTGAACAACTCAATCTAGAGCTGCACAGTTAATCTTACCAAGGTAGCTGTATGGTGAGCAGAAGGCACAGGAGTTTAGCCTTGGAATCCAGTTACAACATCAAACAAGTTAGAAACAAGAATAATATTTTATTCAGTTCAGAGCTTTGCAATTAGACTAATAAGGATTGCAAAACAAGAAAGACTAGGGCAGTTTTTGCCTTCACTACACAGTAAGAGATATGCATAATTACCAGGATGATCCATAGCCCAAGAATGTCCAGGTATACAGTCCAGTTAGACACCAAGGGATTCTGAGGGAAAATCCCCCTTGTGCACCAGCCATGTGCTCAGCTTGGTGGAATTCAACAAGTAGAAAACCCCAATCTAATCATGACTAGCCGTGGCCATCAGCCAATTACGAGTAGCAGGGTGTGTGACCAATTTTTTGGTTGTCATGGGGACAACTGGGGATAGGCTGGGGGTTTGGAAAACAACGCCTTCAGTCACATGGCCCCCAACCCCAGCTTTTCCATGATGTACGTGGCATGGCTCATGTAGCCTTAAAGCAGGTGCCTTGAAGTCTAGCTCTTCCACTTAGAGGTGTGAAAGTATGTGTGGTTATATGGCATGCTATTGAGGCCATTTGGCTTGCAAGAGGATGTAAGCCACAGGGTTATCAAAGACAGAACAGGAGAAGGCAGAAGGCTTTTAGAAATCAATATTTCTATACAGGATGGGGGGCAGGTGTGTGTACAGGGCATTTAGTAAAGGTTCCCCTTGCTCAAAAGACAGTTGAATCCAACTCTAGGGGGTGGTGCTCATCTCCATTTCCAAGCCAAAGAGCCAGCACTGTCCAAAGACTTCTCTGTGGTCATGTGGCCGGCATGACTAAACGCCAAGGTGCATAGAATGCTGTTACTTTCCCACCAAAGCGGTACCTATTTATCTACTTGCAATTTCTTGCTTTTGACCTGCTAGGTTGCCAGGAGCTGGGGCTAGAGACGGGAGCTCACTCCGCCACGCGGCACTACGGTCCCAAGCTGCCAAGCTACAGACCTTCCAGTCTGCAGCTTCAGAGTCTTAACCTCTGAGCCACCACGGCCCCTTACAGGGCATTTAAGGAGCTGGAATGCTGTAGAACTGGGGGTGGGGTGGCTCTTGAAGGGCATATTCAAACCTCTGCAAAGGCAGGAAACTGAATGGAGGTAGCGGGTCTGTGTAAAGGCATAGAGTTTGTGTGGGGCAATTAGGGGACCAGCGACAGTGTCTTGCAGAGTCCTTGAAAAATTATGTCAATGCCATTGGGGGAGCACTTTTTCCCCAGGCTTATCTAGTGACTGCCTATTTGCCGTTAGCAATTATTACTCAGTCAGTGGGGGGGTATCCAGCCTCCTTTCTATAATCTGTTTTTTGTTCTGTTAACAGTTCATTTGCTTAAAATGTGTACTTATTATGGCACAATAAACATTCACCCTTTCTCAAACATGATTGTGTACAAGGATGTCCTTTTCTCTCCATAAACGATGAGATTTTTCCTTGGAAAAAAAATGATGTGTGTAAATCGTCCTTTGGATCACCTGTTCAATGAAATCCTGTTATTGACTCACCCCTTCCTGGAGAAGTGGAGCTGTAAGTAGTGTGATAGACACTACATAGTAATAGCAAACAGGTTTCTTTGGAAGAAAATAATAATAATCAAGGCCCATGGCCTATTTATTGAGAAACATTAAATTATTTTGTTATATTTACACAACAGCAAGCACACAGGTAGGGTTTGTTCTATAGCAATGTTACCCCCCCCCCCATGGGGTGAATCTAATACAGAAATCTTCAGATTTTTCCTGAAAACTTCTCTGAAAGAGTCTGTTGCTAAGAAAAATAAAATCCCTTTGTGGTTAAGAGAATCTCTTTTTCCTAGAAAGTATATATTTTTCAGAGACAACTCATTTTGGTACTGCATTGTTGATCTCATATGCAAGGTAGATCTGTAATAAATATAGGCTATTATATTTATTTTCACAGCTGAGTCCACTCTTTAGAGATACGGTCCTGAAGAGAACATACAACTCCACGTTGAATAACCCTCTTGTGATTCAATTGGAGGAGAGTTTCAAACCTCATATAGACAGGGAAGGCGTCCTCTGTGTGTCTAGTGAAAGAGTAAGTACAGCTACTTATCTAGCTGGCTATCTACCTACATTTCCTGATAATTGCGGTCTTCTAGTCTGTTAGAAATCTACCAATGTATTTTGGTATGATTGTGTTCAGGATTAAAGTGAACTATTTTCTTGTTAAGAGTTTATGTTTTAAGAGCTGAAGGGTATGTATAAATTCACCATAGATGGAAGACTTGTCCATAATTTTCATCCTTCAACTCATGCCCCTTGCTTAAACTCTTCTAATGCAGGAGCGGAACTGGACATTATTTGACTTGGTAATCATAAAACATGATTCTGGGCCTCTTGGGTGGGCAGGTACAAGTGAACTTCATTTATTTATTTAAACATTTATATCCCGCGTTTCCTTTTGGTTCATGATGGCTTACAGTAATAGTTAAAACATCCCCAGATAAAACCAAAGATACAATAAGCCCCAAATCTCTCTCCCCTTAAAAGACCCCTGCTGTTCAGCCCCCCCCACAGATGCCCTGGTAAATAGGCAGGCCTTGCAGCACCTCCTGAAAATCTCCAAGGAGGAGGGCCCTCCTCACCTCTTCAAGGAGCCAATTCCACAAAGCCGGAGCCACAATGGAAAGGCCTGGGCTCCGGTCAATGCCAGATGGGATGGCCTAAGTTGTCGGATAGTCAACAGATAGCTGCCTGATGGCCGTAGCTGGTGGACTGGGACATATGGAAGGAAATGGTCCTTCAGATATGTGAGTCCCAAGTCATGAAGGGCTTCAAAGGTCATAAGCAGTATCTTGAACTGAACTTGAAAACAAACTGGCAGCCAATGTAGCTGTTTCGAAATGGGCAACATATGTTCCTGGCAGTCAGGCTGCTGCACTCTAGACCAGTTGTGGTTTCCAGGTTGTCTTCAAGGGCAGCCCCACGTAGAACACGTTGCAGTAATCGCACCGTGAGGTTATCACCATAGCCAGATCAGCTGAGTCCAGGTAGTGAGAAAGTTGGCAAATCAAATGCAGCTGATAGAAGGCACTCCTGGCCACCATGCCAACCTACTTGTCAGACAGCAAGACACAGTCCATGGTCACCCCACAAGCTCTTAACCTGCCCTGAGAATTATGAGACTTGCATTCAGGAGCATCTGCAAAGAGCTTTTTAGTGGGTTAGATGTTCTTCCCCATTCCTTCTGATTCCCTCATCACTCAGGCATCAGGTCTTCAATCCGTAATAGGCTCCTACTGGTTGTACAATAAGGACAGGGATGCTGCAGAGGTTTGTTTTTCATTTGTATTAAGTAGTATGCCTGTCTCCCCCCCCCTTCCCAGCAAAGAAAAATGATGCAGTACCAGGTATGTGATGATGAGTGAGTTCCTCAGAATGCCGTCTTAAGAAGAAAGGACCACAGTTGGATGAGATCCTCCATCAACTGTTCAAATGAGTACTGTGATTCATAACTCTAAAATATATTAAAACTGTGATTCTATAAGATGCAACTTTGTTGTTATTTCTGGATTTCTCTTCCTAGTATTGGATATCTCCTTCATTGTTTTACTGTAGTTTACTGATATTTTTATTTGAACATCTACAGTAGGTAACAGCTAGATTTTCTCCACCACTTTTTCATCCTTTGCAAGATAATGTAACCCATTCAGGATGTAGAAGTTCAGAGTTTTGGATAATATATGAAAACTAGGATGTTCTCATGATATGTATGAAAATTAGTGCCTTTATTGGAAACCTGAACTACCAGCCAGTGCAAATGGTAAACAATGTAGTTTTCATGATAACATTTGTAGGTATCTATAAATTCCTATTGATTGCACAAATAACCACAAGAACCCAAACAGCCACATGAGACCATTTGGTATAATCTTGGCTGTAAAAAGTGCATCATAGTCTGCCCATTACCATTGGTGTATCTGGGCTTTCCGTGTTCCTTGTTGGTCTACTTGGTTGGAGGTTTGTAAACATCTTTTTCAATTCATCAAATACTTCACCCATTTATATGTTGCTAGAGGTTCCTTATGGTGGAAGAAGCCGCAGGGCTCTTTTTGTAGAAAATTAATTAGCATAATAGGCCATACCCAACAGCAGGAACTCATTAGCATAATAGGCCACGCCCAACAGCAGAAACTCATTAGGATTGGCTACATTAGGGGTGTGTGGCCTAACATGCAAAGGAGTTCCTGCTACAAAAAAGGCCCTGGGTTTTGACAACGAACAAGGTAAACAGAATAAGAAGCAAAAGGTGGGTGTGGCTGGATAACCACACTTCTGGTAACATGTGGGTGCGGCCTAATGTGCTAATGAGCTGTGCTGTCAGGGGTGTGGCCTAATATGCTAATGAGTTTCTGCTGTTGGGTGTGGCCTATTATGCCAACTTGGGAGCCAGCCGGAACTCCGTTCCTGTGCGTTCCTGCCCAAAAATAGCCCTGGAAGAAGGCATGAAACAATATGCATAATATAACTCTCACATATCCCTAGGTTTAAATCAAGGGCTTAAGGAGACGGAAGAAGAAGATTTCTGATATCTTCTGAGTAGCTAGAATCATGTTCACTTGTACTCTCTGTGTGAGTGAATCTGGCTACAATTATGGCATTAATTACTTTTTGTCTGCAAGCACTGGCTCTTATAATTTCTTATAAGCTGTTATTTAGGCATCCAAAGAAAGAGTGATCTTGGGGACCATAGTCATTCTCCCTCTCACCTTGCTGTTTTGTGCTAATTTTACTTTTAATATAGTGAAAGTCTGTGGGTCTCCTAGAACAGACTTTAACTACAGCAATTTATAACAAAACTAAGGCATAATGTAAAAAAAAACTACATCAGAAATTAGGAAGGGAGAGAGCCACTTCTAATCAGAGCAGATATTACTAGACTGGATGGACCAATGGCCTGTCTCTGTAGAAGGCACCTTTATATGTTACATATATGTTAGTTTATTGAACTCCTAATTGACTTCAACCCAGACTGAATCATGTCCAGGTCATGATATAAATCCTCCCATTGCAAGGAAGGCATGGAGTAGTGAATCCATACTTTTATGGGGCAAGTGGAAACTGATTTAGGTCAGTCTGAAGGGACTGATTTAGCCTTCTTAAAGTTGTCTGCCAATGGTAATAGACTAAAAGATAGGATTTGGCATAGAACACGGCACTAAAATCTTGTGACCACTAGATGGCATCACAAATTTGACCTACAACTTTGCCCGCCTCCATAGTCTCGTTCCCCTTCTGTTTCTTCCCAGTTCTGTATTCAGCTCTCAACAGAAGTAGCATAGCGAGAAACTCTGAGAGCCCCTTACAACAACATGGTAATACTGCTTCAGTGTTCATGGGGGACTGGACATTCCTCCAGCTTAATGATGACTTAAAGCCTAATATTGAAACAGGCTGCTGATGGACACCAGAACTAAGATAATTAAAGAAGATCTTGAAACTGAGAAGCATGCGTAATTTGTACTCTCAAGTGTCGGCTCAAATCCAATTTTATGAGGGTGGTATACATATGCAAACTGCTGGCCTTAGCAAAACACCAGAAGCTAACTACCAATTAAAAAGCGTTCTGCAATATATTACTGCTATATTCAGCAATAAAGTGTCTTAAATTCGCTATATCCACTGATAACTTCTTTTATCACACCCTAATAAAGACTGTGCAGAGCTACTTGCTTGCATCCTATGATGGACTCGTTTACAATATTAACCGCGGGATATACACTGAACAGCATGATTCATGCCTGTGTTCGTTCCACTCACACTTTTAAAAATGGAAACAAAAATCTGCAGCTGTCCTACTACTTAAAGCATAAAACATTAAGAAAACTTTTCTCTTGATGCACTAAAGCACAAGGGGGCACATTTTGAAATGGCAAAAACAAAAGGGGGGGATATGAACCGAAATCCAATAAAAGTAATACTTTTTTAATGGTGCCAATTTTCTAAACCAGCGATGGACACGATCTGTCAGGAATACCTTCTGCACAAACTTCATAGAAACCAGTCGAAGTTATGCAAACATGCATTTGTGCTTTTCCTCTGAAAATCAGATAGCAAGCTCTCTCCCCCACTCCTTTTTTTCTTGCCTAGGTTGTCTTTGTCCTTGACCCAAAAGAACACTATTTTGGCCAACAGCTAGAATAATGATGGAATCTCTCTATGCCCCCCTCCCATGAATGGGAGGCACGGTAGCCATAAAATCTGCAGTAAGAAAGATTGTGACACACTGCTAAGTGGAACGACAGGGAACGGTGCCAATACCCCATTTATATCAATAATACTTGGTGTCATTGCTTAAAATGGTAGGAAAGTTAACTACTGTGCATAATTAGCAGCTAATTTTAAACCTTCCACAACTCAATTATTTAATTTCTTCTAAACTAAGGCCACATCTTGAAAACAGACACATTGGTTGTATTTATCACACAAATGCCAGACTTATAATTCTGAAATACGGCTGGCAGCATCATAGCATTTACTGCACCAACAAGCGTTTTTCTTAAGTCCAGGCTTGGCCTTGCTTATAATAGCAAGCTGGCCCTTTTTATCTGAGCCATATATTTAAGCAATGAAAGTGACTTTTGGAGAGTGTTTGCTGTACAAGGCTTACTTTGTAAAGCCTTGTGGATCACCCTGTTTTGGTGACAGGTATGTTACGGTAACAATTCTGCATTGAATTTTCCATCTTCACTTGTCAGTTTTCAAAAATACCAAATGTTGAACCTTTGCTAGGATTGCTGCCGACTGATAAAAATCATGTTAAGAAACATAATGTTTTATTATGTATTGTCTGTGATTATATTTAAATATGGTGTTTTAACTGTTTTAACATATTGTCTGTAAGCTGCCCTGAGCCTGCCTTGGCGGGGAGGGCAGGGTACAAATTAGATGAATGAATGAATGAATGAATAAATAAATAAAATAATTTAGTTGGATTCTTTGTGCCAGTGCAGGATACTGGTGGGAACAGATTTTTCCTACATTCTTGTTCCTCCAGCAGCCTCTGTGAGCAACCTGAAGGAGTGATGCTGAGGACTGGTAGACCTGCACAGACATGGGTCTCCCATGCAGGTCACCCATGACACACAAGTTGTTACCCAAAGAGGCAGGCTCCAACTAAGTTGGGGGAATTAGCTAAAGGAGACATAATGAGAGGTGGGTAAGTGGGATTCTCCACCTATGTATACCAGGATTTTTCCCTTTAAGAGAACTCTCAGATAAACCAGGCAGATGTTCAACCAGAAAGTTTTTGTATTAAAAAGAAAATAGAAATGGACAAAAAAGCATGCACACACACTGAACACATACAAGAGCTAACTAAGAAAGGTCGGGAGGAAAGGGAAAGCTTTCTAAGGAAGGGTGGGGTGATAATTACCAGTCTTGGAGAGGTCCATGGAAGCAGCAGATCTAGAGAGAAAACAGCCAGCATTTTGTTCTGTGAAGGAGAGAAAAAGAAGCCCACAATGTAAGGGTATATGTGGTCACATAGCACACACACACTGCTGGGGCAGCAGAGTGGCATAGTTTTATGGCCAAACGTACCCTTAGGGATGATGTGCTTGTTAAAAAACGATGATTTAATGGCTTAACTGACAGTAGACAAAAAGGTATGAAGGCTCAATGGTTCCACAAGTACTGGACAGGAAGGGCAATCAGGAAGGTAAATAGATTTAAGCATTAGTTAATTGCTGCTTAATCAAGGGGTGATGGGTGAGGGGAAAAGAGGCCAGGGTGTTGATGGGGTTATGCTGAGTGAATCCATAGGTCCTGAGTGGGGTTATGCTGAGTGAATCCATAGAAAGAGGCCAGGGTGTTGATGGGGTTATGTTGAGTGAATGCATAGGTCCTGGGTGACACATTTTTCTAAAGTCATGCATCTTTTCAGGGCAAGGAGGGGGCAGTAGCCAGCCAGCCGCCCTCACCTGTGTTTTGAAATTGTTTTCCAAGGCTGATGCTTGGCTGGCATCCATCTTGGTCCACTTTGGCCTAAGCAGTGTTTTGCACTAAAATATTGGGGTGATATATGGAGAGGTGTTTCTGCCTCTATAAGCTAGAAACTGCCCCTCTGTAAGAAGAGGGATCTCACTGCAGTAGCTGCAGTGTGGAGAAGGCAGTGGGCAGGATCACCCTCCTGTCTCTTCCACCAGCGATGCTTCTTATGTGGCAAGAGGGTTTGCCAACAATTGATGGTCAAAATGAGTATTACCAATAGGAGGGTGTGAGAAAAGACATGCCTTGTGATGGGGGGTAAAGGCTGCTAAAGAGATTTGTTTGTAAACCAAACCAATTTGGGGCCTAAAATTACAACCACCTACAAAAACTGAGGTCACATGCAGCAAGAGAGTCAAAATGGATCAGCAAGTGAATTAAATGGAAATGGGCTGCAGTTGAGTTATATATGCCCTGGGACTTCAGCCACTCAGGTTAGGTGCAGGGTTGTAATTTTGCTGTCTGGTCTGCTTTCTGGAGCCTCCCAGTCTTCAGCAGCGGGATAGGCTGAGGAGATATTTCTGCCAGAATAGCCACCCTCTGACCTTGCTGCCTGGTTGCTTGAACTTTGTTTCAGTTGTGATAAAGATGTTCAAGAGCTCATTTCTGATTGCGCAATTGTTTGAAATTTGGCCAGTCTGTGGTGTTACGCTTGTTAGCATTTGCTCTGATTTTCTGCCCTTAGTGACAGAAGCGCTGAGTGATTTGTTTTAAAGGTAATCCCTGTGCACTTATCTTTGGCCTCCAGGTACAAGACTCTGTTACTGAACAAGCGGGCAGATATGTACAAGACGTGCATTAGAAGTACAGAACACAATTTAATTCTGACCTTGTGATTTATGGAAGAGAGGGAGGGAGAGCGGATTGTGAATTTTCAAACAGAAGGAGTCATAATGCCACAGACCTGTCTGTTGGGCATTGCCCATATTTTACTAGCTTGTATGTGCATAGGGTTGCCAACCTCCAGGTGGTGAAAACCAAAGAAGGGATCACAGTACAGGAAATACATCAACACAAAGAAACACTGTGATGAAATTGACAATAACATATAATTCTTATGAACATCAATAAAAACTTTTGCAATATAGCTCAGGAAATTCTAACATATTCAGGACAAAGTCCACCATCCTCTATGAGCACCCGGTTTTATGCTCATTTCAACAGTCTTCCTCAGGAGTAGTCCTGTTATGTTAGAAGGTGTCAGCCCCTTGATACAGTTTAACTACTTCTTTTGCCTCCTTCAAACAGTAGCAGCATTAACTACTTTTTTACTTTCCTCAAAATATTACAGCTTAACTTCTTTTTCAGATTATACTAAAACAAACATGATTATTTAGAATAGAAAGAAACATGAAGCTGAATGGAAAATAGTTTTGTTCTAATTTATAATTTTTTGAAAATTATTACTTTTTAACTTCAACAATTTTAAACTTACTTCCAGTTCCATTTCAAGTATTTGTACTGGGAGTAAACCAGTTAATTCATTTCTTAGTAGTAGCAACCAGTCCTTCAGAATTACAACTGATCTCCACACTACATAAATGGCTTATTTGTTTATTTTTTAATGTAAAACATGTATTCCACTTTTCCTGGAGAAAATGACTGCTTTGGAAGGTGGACTGAATGCCATTATACCCTACCCAGGATCCTCCCCTTCCTAAACCCCACTCTCCCAGGCCCCACCCACAAATTTCCAAGTATTTCCTAATCAGTTGGCAACTCTACACATGCATCAAGCTTGAAGTGTTGATCAGTATTAAAGCCAATAACGTCTGGGATGCTTTCCATTCCCTGACTGAACTGCATCTCATGATGGGAATCCATCTCTCTCTGATTTTGTTTTAGAAATACTTAAATTCCAAACTTTGTTGTCCATACCTTCCAATAGGGCAGTAACAACTAATGAAATAGCTTCTAAAGAGGGAGATTGTTTAATGTTTATTTTTGTCTACTTTGATGCCACATTTCTGTCCAACGAGCATGTAGGACAGTTCACACTGCCAACATTTTGGATAAAGACAGACTTGCCTGCCAGACCAACTTCACAGGGGAAGAGAGTCCCACAAGTAGGATACATCCACAGAGAAGGCCCTCTTTCTAGTAGTCCCCCACCTAACTTTTGACAGCAGAGTCATTGGATAGAGGGTCAAGTCTATGACTTGTGAGACGTTAATGATTTTCATAGCCGTATGTGTATTCCGTTCAAAATGAGTTGATATTTTCAGAAGAATGTTGGTGGTCATTCAGTTTCCTGTAAGGAAATTATTGCAAGAATCAAAGTAGTTAGCAGGAGTTCAAACTTCATCTGATCACATGCAAAAGATACCTCCTTTTGAAGACCAATACGTTTTGTTTTGAGTCATTTCACTGATTTGGGGCATTATTCAATGTATGCTTTGCTTTTATTTGAGAATGCAGACAGAATGTTCTGTTTTTATATTGCATATATTTTTTGAACATTAAGACAGAATACTTTTTTTGTTTCACGGTATTAAAGTCTGGGTTTGTGGCATATCGCAGTTGTTAGACATTCAAACAAAAAGTCAAATTGCCAACACTGACCAGGGTGGAGGGATGGGGTTGTTGTGCATTGGCCTTCAGTGATGCATTCCAGCCCCCATCCAGACTTCAACTCAATCCATCCTGAAACGTTTCTAGAAAGCGGGTTGAATTAAGATGTGTTGAGAACATGTGATCTGACCAGAGGTCATTTCGGGGGGGAACGCGGGGGAATGCAGTTCCCCCGGGTGAGGTGCAGGGGGGCGGAGCACATGATGAAGCCCCGCCCCCTGCTTCCGGCCGCCCCGCTTCCAGCCCTCATTCAGCCAGGAGGAGGCAGGAGAAGAGGGAGGGTAAGTTGCTTCCTCCCTGCCTCTCCCCACCCCTGCCTGCCTGGGGCCAGGGAGGGCCTTGGCGGGGCTTCCTCACACTCCCGCTGGCCTTGCAGGTCCACCACCGGGCCGATGTCAGGGTGTGTGGCATATGCTAATGAGTTATGCTAATGAGTTCCCCTAGCTCTTTTTCTACGAAATGACCCCTGGATCTGACTATCTATTTTAAGCATTACGAAGACTGGCTTAACACACCAGAAAAGTCTACTTGCTGACTTTAATGTGTATAGAAAATTCATGAGATTCTGCTCTTACTATTTAAGAGGAATCCATGACAATAAGCCAGGCAGGATAAGAAAGGTGACCCCTGTTTTATCCAAAGAACTTTGGTCAAGGGTTCACAAATTTCAGATCTTGCAAAAAGTTAATCAAAACTAACTAGCTGGGTGGGACACTGAAGTATCTATCATCACATCTTCAAAATGTTTTATAGATACCGCAATTGTGTGGAGCCTTGGTATGGATCACGACTGCCCAGGGGAAAGAGGTTTAACTCTTTCATCCCTCCCCCATAGTTTCACATAAGTTTTTTACCCAAGGAGAATGAATAATGGGGGGGGGGGCGTCAGTTTTGATTGGTGTATCATGCCAGGAAAGAATTAACCTTTGATCATGCAGCCCTGATCCAAACTGTAGACCATCACAGCTCCTGTTTCTATTCAAAAGATACTGGGAAGGTCCACGATCAGATCTTCCGAATATTTGGTTTGGTTACCACCCCCACCCCTAAGTTCCCACACAATGCAAATACCTGAACACCAGCATCATTCTAGGAACAGCAGTTTCTACTGAAAAGCTGTCAATATACCCCATTTTGACAACGGAAAATAGGCAATTGGGCCAAAAGCTGTAATATCCCCCCCTCCAAACCTAAGTCTCTCTTTTATCCATTGTGTTTGGAATGCAACATGATTACTTATGTCAGGAATCTTCTCTGATATGAACAGAAATGGATATGCAGGTTGCTGATAGATCAAGGTTGCTAACAGTCGTTCATTTTAAACTCTTTTTAAAAATAGTTCTCTGTGTGTCTTCAAAATCGTTTGAGGACAGACTTGTCCCTATCCTAGAGAGAGGCTTAATTTTACATCTGAATTTAGGTGAAAGTTCAGTAAGTAGGAGAAAGCTCAGCCCCTAGGAGAGGGTTGCAGTTGAAACAAGCCCCCACCCCCCGCTTATTTCTTGGCCTGAATTGATAAGGCTTCTCTGACTTGTGCCTGCAACCCCAGACAGTGTTTTCTCTTCCTCCCCTCAAAGCTGCATGCTTAATAAAGTGCATGTCCTTCTGAAGACAAGCACAATTGCCCCCTGTCATTACGCCTCATTAGAGCTGAATGATTATGGAATTTATGTCGCACTGGGGCAAATTTTGTGTTCCTAGGGAATCATTCCATTTTGTGTGAGCTGGCAATTGCGACAGTCAGGGCTGGAGCCTCCTTGAAGGTTCAGGCATGTGTGGTGGTCATTAGCCTTTCAAGGAGTTGGTTCACAGTGGGGCAGGCAAGAATCAAGACCCCTCTGAAGGCTTATCCAGACATATCAGTCTGGGCTGGCTCAGCACACTTAAGGTCCTACAACAAAATGCAATGGTTTTGGCATGGCCAGTCCAAACAAGGCTTAGGAACACAAGAGATGGGGTAGTCAAAGCTGAGGTATGCCGTGAACCATGAGTTACGTAATGGTTCATACTAAGCTGCTGGAAAGAAGAAATAGAAAGGCAAGCGTGAGCTGAAACTAGAGAATGCGGCAACTTAGATTTCTGTTGTTACGCCTACTTGGACTTGGATTACAGGAGGAAGATGGTAAGTAAGAATAGTTCTTGCACAGCTTGCCAAAGATCTTCAAAGCTTGGACTTGGATATTGCCTTTAACAACACATGAAGCTGCCTCTGATTCAGAACTTTCATCTATCTAGCTCAATACTGACCAGCAGGAGTTCTTCAGGTTATTGGACAGAGGTTCTTCACATCACAGGAGGGAAGGCACCATGGTATAGTGTCAGTCTCCGCCATTGGGATGGATGCCAGTGCTGTCTCCTCCAGGGTTTCTTTAGTAGGACCTGCCTTGGGGAAGAACCTCAGAAAAGAGCGAGGGGGGGTTACAGCACCCTCTCCCACTCCTGCCAGTAACCTCTCTCTAGTTGCCTTAGTTGAGGTCTGGCCCTTCCTCCCTGGTTCCCCCAGGGAGCAGCTTTTAAAGGACTGCCTGGGGGTGGGACAACTCTGGCCTCCCTCTTTCCCGCTCTCCTG
>NW_015169175.1:1615724-1617802 GCF_001447785.1 Gekko japonicus
GGAACCCTTATAGGGCTCTTCCTCAGGTCCTCACTGGCCTAAGGAGGTCATTTCATCCTGTTTCCTGCCTTGCCCTTCCAAAGAAGCCTTCCTGGCTCCCACAACAGGCCATCCCTTGTGGCAGGTTCTGCTGCTCCTCAGCCACTCTTGTTGCCTCATGCCCTGGCTGCTGTCCCTTGGGGGTTGGCTGCTGTCCATCCCCTGTCCATTGTGTCTGGGCACTGTGGCAAGCGGCTCCTGCAGCCCCACATTGGGCTTATGTGGTCCTCCCTGAATTGGTTCCTTTGGCGCAGTCTGGAGACCATATCCTCAGAGGTAAGTGCAGGGGCGGGAAGTATGACCCTGGACATATAGCTTGATCTCGTCGGATCTCAGAATCTGAGCAGGGTCAGTACTTGGAAGGAAGACTCCTCCACTGATGACTCTTCAAAGGAAGGCAATGGAAAGCCACCTCTGTTTCTCACTTGCCTTGAAAGCCTCTTGCTGGGGGTCACCATAAGTCGGTTGCAACTTGACAGTACTTGTGTACACAGGTCTCCACATCACCTATTATGTGTCAGCTAGGCCTTTCTCAAGCCCTGGCTGCCATGGGAGTGGGGGTAAGTCCCCTATGTTTCTGTTATCTCTGTATGACCTTCAGTGCCTGGTGTAGTCTTTCTCTTGGGAATAGTAGCCCATTACTTTGGCGGGTTTCTACCTGATCCCTGATTGACCCTGGGCCATCAGGGGGCCTCCTTGAATAATGTATATCTGTTTGCTGCGTGCGCTTTTCTTCAGTTCTAACACGAAATGGTTAAGATATCTGCATACTCTCAATGTCTCAATAAACTTTACTTCTTTGAATGAAAGCTGTTGGGAACTGATTGCTGCAGGAGTCTGACACTATGTGAGCCTTTGAAATGGAGATGCCAGAGATCGAACTGGAAACCTGCATGCAAAACAGATGCTCTCCCCTTGAGCCACCCTCGTTTGTGCTGTCTTTTTCCCACTAAAAAAAGGGTCTGAGATTGTACATATTTCAACAGGGAAAAGCACACAACCTTGCATGTCCCATTGCTTGGGTGAATTGTGCTGTCTCTCCCCCCCCCCCATTTTCTGGTCCTGCTCTCTAAAACATTTCTGAAGTACTGGCCTTCCACAGCCTGCAGTTCAGCGTCTTAACCACTTGAGCCACCGCAGCTCAAATCTGTGCAGGTAGGGTGGGTCAGTTGCTGCATGCATAAATCTGTGCATCAGGATCTGCTCAGTCCGGCCCTTTCTCCTTTGGGGAAGAAAGACTTTTCTTCATGCCAAACTCCACCTGAAGAGGAAGGAGGTTCTGTATCGCTTCTGTTGTCTCTGCCACTGCAGGAGCAAGCTACCAGAGTGAGCCTATCCGGTCAAAGTGGCATCTATCCGTGTTGCATTAATCTTTGCCATCCCTACTTCAGTTTGCCCCCTGCCAGTCTCTGCATCACAAAGGGAAGCCTAATGGGCACTTACCCCAATTATAGGCTGGCTATTATCATTCCTCAAGTACCGGCTTTATCCACCCACCCGTTGATTAGAGAGGATTGATGTGGGGTTTTAATGGCATGTCATGCTGCCTCTTTTAAGCAGGTGTGCTTGGAACATAGAACATATACAGTTGGAGATGGGTTGCACCAGGCTTAGGCTGGTCTCATGGCAGGGTGGATGGTGGATGGGTGTGGGTTGCATGCAGCTCCCAAACAATTTAAGTAAATGGAGCTGAGCTTTGCTTTATAGATGTCCATGTGCTGAACTGCATGGGCTGGATCCAGCCAGCTTTTTCACTTGGTATCTCCCAATTTGCTCTCTTATTATAGTCTGTACCCCAAGTGGCTTTTGTCCCTGCCAGTCTCATGACCCTCAGCATAGATTTGGAAGGGGGGGTCAAAGGAAACCCCTTCCTTTTTTTCCCACCAATGAACAAGCTGATTGGATCTGACCCAAAGAGTGATTAACACATGGAATTCACTGTCACAGGATATGGTGGTGGCTACAAGCATGGACAGCTTCAAGAGGGAATTGGATAAACATATGGAGCAGAGGTCCATCAGTGGCTATTAGCCACAAGG
>NW_015169175.1:1618257-1639270 GCF_001447785.1 Gekko japonicus
TTAGACAGTGTCATCGATGCAACGAACATGAAATTGAGCCAACTTCAGAGGACGGCGGAAGACAGGAGGGCCTGGCGGGAGATGATCCATGGGGTCGCGAAGAGTCGGACTCGACTGTGCGACTGAACAACAACAACAACAAGCATGGACGGCTTCAAGAGGGAATTGGATAAACATATGGAGCAGAGGTCCATCAGTGGCTAATAGCCACAAGGTATAGATAGGAACCCTCGGTCTGGGGCAAGTGATGCTCTTTATTCTTGGTTCTGGGGGGGGGCAACAGTGGAAGGGCTTCTAGTGTCCTGGCCCCACTGCTGGACCTCCTGATGGCACCTGGTACTTTTGGCCACTGTGTGACAGAGTGTTGGAATGGATGGGCCATTGGCCTGATCCAACATTGGCTTCTCTTATGTTCTCATGACCCAAAGTCTCCAGTGCCCAACTCAAAGTTTGTGGTGCATATCTTAATACAGGTGGCAGGCCATGTCTGTGCCATTTGTACATCTCATTTTATGGATACATGTCAAATGCTTTGTGTGAGGTTGTAAAAGTACCATTTGCAATACAGAGTAGATTTATATATTCATTGAGGAAATCTATATGCTGCCTGTCCAAGGAACACGCGTGAGGTATCAAGTGAACATGATCGAATAAAACAGCATAAAATAGTTAAAAATTAACAAACTACTACAATATAGCCACAGCATAAAAAAAAACATCGTGAAACATTTAACAGCCTAAAATGAGCCTCATAAAGCAGTCCTCAAGCTAGAAGCAGAGTGTAAAAACAATTTTAAAAGACCAGTTCTTTAAAAGCCTGGGTATCAAGAAATGTTTTGACTTGGCACCAAAAAGAGAGTAGGGTAGAAAGATATGGCACAATGAGTGAAGGAGGGTTAAAATTATGTATCCTTTGTAGCCCCTGTGACACGTTGGTCTTGGAACTCTGCATACACACATACACACGTCTCTCCAGTACAGCGGTTATTCGTTTTATATCAGTTAAATGGCCACAGATTCCCCCAATGAATCCTGGGAACTGTAGTGTGTCAAGAAGGATTTGTTACTGGATATCCACAGCTGCCTTCACAGAACTACAGTTCCTTGGGAGGAGGGAAGATTGCTGTTTAAGTACTGTATAAATATGCCCTTGTATGTTTTTGTTATTTCTGCGGTGGTCTCCAGAAAGGAACCCTGTTTGTGAATGCAGGTTTTCCTTCCAGTCCTTTTCTTCAGGGTATGTAATTAATCGAATCATAACAATATTAATAAGATAGGATCAATATCACACGTTTTTCCTATTATAACCCTTATTTTCCAAAAAAATTAAGTGTGAATTTCCCCCCAGTTCCTGCCTTCTCTTTTGTTTCCCTTCTTGCAGTGAAGTGCATTCATAATGAGATTAATTAAGTGGAAATGGATGTTAGCCTATAACGTTACAAAAGGTTGCTATGCACTGATAAATCATAATTAAATGTATTTAGGGTAATAGTAGGAGTCATTTACACTTAGGTTGCTTCCAACAAATGTTAATTGTTGCCTTAAATGACAAGCACTCCCAATGAAAAGGCAAACAAATCTAAGACCCACTTTTGCTAACCACCAGGGTATTTACTTTTTGAAGGAATGCCATGTACTTTATTCACCGGGAGTTACTCAAAACAAGGGGAAATAATAGATGGCAGCATGCCCGGGGATTGATTTGAATAGATGGTATTTGGATGTGACAAGATTGCTGTGTATTGCACTGAAAGGTGTTTTCTCAGAGTTTGTGACTCAGGTGCCTTCATGTCCTGGACTGGGATGGAAAAATGTGCCCCTCCCCCCCAGAAAAGATGGAGCCAGGCCCACAGAAGGACAAAAGCTAGAGGACAAGAAATGGCCAATGGGATGAATGAACTATGAACATTCAACCGTTGAGAAAAGGTTTAAATTCAGAAATGGGAAAATTCCCACTCACATCCAGACAGTGTGGGGAGCAACAGAGATAAAACCTGCAATACCTGGAAAACACAAATAATCTTCCAGAATTGCATGTCTTCTCTCTGTAGCAAAATAAAACAAGTCCGGTGGCACATTACAGGCTAGCGGCAACATTTATTTCAATATGAACATCCGTAGGTTAGAGCTCACCTCTTCAGGTGATCAAAGAAAAATAGCTTTGGGAGTTCATATAGGGAAAATTGCAGGAGGGGCCAGGGGAGGAGATGGTGAGGCAGAGAGAAGGGTGGGCTTCTTCTTTGCTACAGCAGCCTAACAGGGCTACCCCTCTGGTAACTGGGTGATTTGGCACAATGGGGGGCTGGTGCTTAATTCTTCTCTCCCCCCCCCACCAGTGGTGACTGCCTCTCCTCCTTTTAGCAGTTGCCATTGCTGGCTCACCCCCATTCACTCTCCGCCCGTGGGCCAAAGGCATGGTGGCGGCAGCAAGTTGGTGTAGCAACTAGGTGTGTACATAATGAAATTGATAGGCTGAAAATGTACATAGAAATAGCTGGTTTGGGTGGATGCACTGATTTTCCAGAATAATACAAATCCCCAGTTGTTGGTGTAACGTTACAGGGAGGACTGTGTTGTGTGCAAATTCTGTAGCATTAACTTTATTAACAGTCGCCCCAGCCTATATCCCTTCCCCATTGAAAACCACACAAATCTGAATCCTGAAACGATAATGCCCAAGCCCAGAATTATAATGATTTTTCCCCCTCAATGCGCACCCCTAGCAGCAGCTGCCAACGCTCAGAAATTGGGGGGATGTCTGCTAGTCAGTGGGACTTCCCCTGGCACATGGGCCTCAGTATGTGTTCAGTGATGCTGATGCACAGAGATATGATGGTTAATGAAAAGGCAGGGGTAGGTGCTAGGTTGCCAGACGGGACCATCAGGAACCAGCAGATGGATGTAGATGGGTGGCAGATAGATAGAGCTGTGTATAAATCAACCATAGGCAGAGCAGCATTCTGAGGCAAGACTTCCTGAAGCATGGAACTGATCGATAAAAGATTAGTAACTGGGGATTGGGGCACTCTGCTCTTAAAACACTGGAATAATTGTCAGCGGTCTCTTCTGGATTGTCAATCCATAATAGGTGGAGTTAATAACACACAGGAGCACGTAGATGCTCCGTCTCCTCCTGAGTGCATCGCACCGTGACAAGGTTTTCTGATTTCTGCAATGCTCACTTCTGGCATCGATACTAATTTCTTCCTTGAGAAACTTTTGCTTTGGGAAAGCGGGGCAGGCACCACCACTCTCACTTCTGTCTCTGCGCGGAGTGCTGGAGAGGAAACAGTGACAGTCTGGTAGCTTTAATGATAAGGCACCTCTGCCCTGCCTCCATAAGAAACAGAGGGGCCTGGGCAGCCCAGCAGCTCAGGGCACCCCCACCCATGTGGCTTGGAGGGTGCTTGGCCGGTGGGGGGGCAGGCACCAGGCCCAGGTGAAGTATGTGTTTGGACTGCCTGACCTGGGCTGAACTGCACCCAGCTGGTGTGTGTGGGGGGGATGCCCAGGCCAGTGCTGTGGCTTGGAACGTTCCCAGGCTGGCTGGCATGCCCAGTCAGCTGGTGCGGGAGCAGCAGGCCTGCTGGTTGGAGTGTGGTGGGCTGGCTGACCTGAGGTAGTAGCAGAAGGCCTCAGGCTGGCCCTGGGGAGGTGTCGTTTTGTTTCTGCTTTCTGGGGAAAGGCCAGGAAGACCAGATGCCTCTTGGCATCCCTGTTGGCCAGAGGATTTCAGTACTGTGTTCGTGGAACCAGAGTGAGAATGTTATTATGAAAAAGACCTCGGAGCAGCTCTTGTGAAATGAATGGTTATGAACTGCAGCTTGCTTTACAAGCCTTGACAGGGCCACGGAAGTGTCATGTGGCTTCCTGCTTTGAGTCAGCAGCTGGAATCTCACTCAGTACATAAATACGCCTGCATAAAATCTGATGCTCTGACTATCATGTGGGAACTCCTGCATAACCAGGAGTACCGCCTTAACAAATGCACAGTGGAAATACAGGACTGCCATGACAGTGGTGGTAAGACAGAAAGGGGTCAACAGGCATTAGCTGTGATCCATAGGCCCAAAGCAATTCCCCCTGTGCTCCAGCCTACCGAATTTGATTGAGCATCAAGCAAAATACCGGGGGGTGGGGGTGGAGATGGGCTGGCGTTTAAGAAATCCTTTTTGCATAGGTCGTCAAGAGTATTTTCATTTCCACTATTGAAACAGAAATGTGGTATTGTCACTGTAGAATCCTAAGTGGTGGATTAGTCGCGCAGTCTATTGAAAGTTCATTCATTTTTGCTTCAGCTTCTCTGCTTAATGGTTTGATGTCATCCCCCCCCCCCCAATCTCTACTAGCCTTCTTGTCCACATGGAATCCCTTTACTTTTCTTAGTGATCTCTGGACTAAACCAAATTTGATGGCATCTTCACAGCAGCCCCAAGGATACTGTCACGTTTACTCTGGCCCTCTGTTTTCTTTACCTTGCCTTCCCCTTCTGTCTCATGCACACACACTCTTTCTCTGCTTTGGTCCACTGAAGCCAATGTCTGTTTCAAATCTGGACTTTCTGTTCTACTGTACCAATTCTACCCATTTTCAGTAATGGCACCTTACTGATGGGATCCATTGCCCCCAAGCTCCTGATGGCTTTCTTGCGACAGACTAACTGGACCTTTGAAGTTGAGAAGGAATATGTTGCTGGCAGTGTTCCCTCTAAGCTGAGTTAGTGTGAGCTAGCTCACAGTTTTTTAGCTTCCGGCTCACACGTTTTTGCCTTAGCTCAGGAAGGATGGCTCCAGAGCAAGTTAATTTATGCAGTAGCCAAATTGCTCGCTCACAACTTGGATGCCAGGAACTCACAAAGTAGAATTTTTGCTCACAAAACTCCACACCTTAGAGGGAACATTGGTTGCAGGGGAGGGACAACAGCAGAAGAATGCTGTTTTCTCCATGCTCTGATGGTAGGCCTTCTAGAAGAAGCTGGTTGTCTGCGGTCTGAAACAGCATTCTACCATCCTTCAAACAGCTATTCTTCCTAGGCTTTCCATCATTTGTATAACTTTCCTTTCCTGAATGCCTTCCTCCCCCTCCCCCCTGTGTTTCATAGCAATTATATTGTTAAAGCGGTTATGGCAGTCTTGCAGGCCTTCTTATTTTACAGTGTAATCCTGTGTTGAGTTATTCCAGTGGTGTTAGACTGGAGTATCTCTGTATAGGGTCACACTGTTAACCAGTCAGTAGATGGTATAAATGTCAGGTGGAAACTTCCCTAAATCTTGTTCACTGTTCCTGTGAGGAACTTGGAGTAGTGTGTGGCCAGCACAGGGCCTCTCCTTCAGGCACCATAGGAAGCCTGACCAGCTTGGAGCAGTGGACCCTAATCTGGAGAACTGGATTTGATTCCCCACTTCTCCACATGCAGCCAGCTGGATGACCTTGGGTCAGCCACAGTTCTCTCAGAGCTGTTCTCTCAAGAGCAGTTCTCTAAGAGCTCACTCAGCCCCGGCTACCTCACAGGGTATCTGTTGTGGGGAGAGGAAGGGGAGGAGATTGTAAACGGCTTTGAGACTCTGAGTGAAGGGCAGGGTATAAATCCAACTCTTCTTCTTAGCTTCTGTAGTAGCACTATATTTCAGACCATTTTCCATCTCTGGTTGCCTGCCATTCTACCTATATAAAGCTTCAAAGAATGGGGCAGTTGCCTGGACGTTGTAATCAAGATGTGAATAGCGTGATCCAATGTATTGGCCCATAATATGTTTTCTTCTTACCGTGGGTTCTGGGTGAATTAAAAGCAATCAAGGCCTTTTTTATTCATTTGTCTGAATGCTTCATTAGCTATAAAGTTCTCCCAGTGGTGTGGGGCGGATGAGACTTGGCGTCAGACAGCGTGGAACAAAGGAAGAGAACATGGGGCACACCAATGCTAATGAAGATTTATTCCTCCATGGCATTTGATCAGATCTACTGGGTGAATTCTTAGATTTCATTAGTTAAAGACAGAGAGGCGTCTGTCTGATTAAAAAGTGGGAAAACAGTAGGGAGCGCCCATAAATTACTGCAGCTCAATTAGGTGCAGACAGTTTAGTGAGTGTTTATTACTGGCAGAAAGGAAGATTTTTCCAATTAGATTAAAAGGTTTGGAAAACAACAATTCTTGGGCTCTGTGATTTAGACCCCTTTGCATTGTAAGAAGTAGCATTGATTAAAAGGAAACTGATAAGTTATTTGAGCTGCCTGGTAGCTTACCAATGGAGCACCCCCTCTCCCGCTGCTGAGGTACAATTTACCTCACATGATCAATGTGTGGACTTGGCTAATTTTCTCCTTGGCCTGAAGATTTATATGAATGTAAAGGGCAGCTAAATCACTGTGGAAAATACCAACATGATTTATTTGGGGTAATCATCAAGGAAGCAGAGCTGCATAAATCATTGGCAATGTATCCCTGCCATGCTGAGTCCTTCAGACTGGCATCTCTGCCCTAAAGCTGAGTTGAGGGGGGGGGACGACCCACAGTGTAATCAGAACTTCGGTCTACAAGCTCATTGTGAGAAGCTGAAAAATGCATTCGAGCAGAAGTGGAAGTCTATTGAGTGCCTCGGAAGCAGTCAATCAAGAAACTCAAGTTACTCAACGGCCGGGTAGATATTCAGGAGTCATGCATCTCTATGTCCTCTGTTGCAGATTCTGACTTCCAGCGGTGCTGAGGTAGCTGGAATTTATAGCAGCTTTGCCAAAGCATTTGGAAGAGATGGATTATGGATGGTGGGGGGTTGTTCTCTGTTTCTGGAAATGACTGATTGTTTCCCATGGGTGAGATGAGGGGAAAGGAGAAAAATAGGGAAGAAAAGAAAACGAATGACAGATAACTTCTTCATTGTCCTACTGTGCCCTTCAGAGCACAGCTGCTCCTAATCCTTGCCTTCTCGAGCTATTTCTTACCAGCCAGAAAGGGGAAATTGGAGCATGGAAAAACTGTGTGCAGCCCCACTCAAAACATATTTACTGGGAGTTCCCACTGAGGAAAGTGGGACTTTATTCCTACCAGTAAGCATACTTAGGATTGTACCAGTAAGCATACTTAGGATTGTAGCTGTAGTGAGATTCGTGGTAAGACATAAGAATGGCTTTGCTTAATCAGGCCAAAAGCATACTCTCAACAAAGCCAAAGGACCCTGGGAAGCTCCTAAGCAGGACATGAGATACAACACCCACCAGCTGGTAAGTAACGGTGTCGTTTCCCAGAATGAGGAACTGTTGTGACTGATAGTCACTGATGGATCAATTTAATTTTATAAGTTACAATGCGATTGGCTGTTGCAACGTCTTCTAGGACTTAATTCCATTGGTTAATGAACTCCCTTTGTTGGCTCCTGAACTTGCTATCGGTCAATTTCACTGGATGACTTTACTTTCTAGCATTGATTTACTTTCACACTTCACACTTATATCCCACCCTCCCCAGTGGGCTCAGGGTGGCTAACAGAGGCCAGATCATTAGTCTAGCCATAAGTCTCTCTCTTCCTCTGCTTCTTGTGTAGATTTTCCCATTTGTTGTCCCAGATTCCCCCAATTCTGTAGCTGCTCTGGCAGCTTTGCACAAAAAATGCTGGGGGAGAGGAAGGGCAGGGGAGTTGCGCTATAGTTGGGCAGGTGTTGCTGTGGGTCATTCTTGAAGCCTGTCCTGAATTGTGGTATCAGCCTGTTACAGACAGGGTCAGACTTCCTCTGAAGGAGCAGGTTCATCGCTTGGGAGTGCTGGTCAATGCAGGTCCTCCTCTGTCATGAGCAGCGCCTTAATTGGAAGTGTGCTAGATGTTACTCCTCCTAGAAGAGCATGATTTAGGCTTGGTTATAGATGCACTGGCCACACTAGTTTGCTCTGCATGGGACTGCCTCTGAAGACCATGTAGTATGGCAGGCCAGGGTCTGGGAGACCTAGGTTTGACTCCTCACTCTGCCACGGAAGTGTGGGTCTGTCACTGTCTTTCACCCCTAACCTAACTCATAGGGTGGTGGTTGGGTTGATAAAATGGAGGAGGGAAGAACAAAGCTTTGTGTCGCTGCTGGGGAGAAAAGCAACGTTTAAATAAAGGATCACATTATTCCATATGTTCCTACCCATCCTCCTCCATTTGTTCACAGAGGTGAGGCTGGTGAGACCTAGGAGGGCACACCAATTTTGGAATGTCCTAGATGTTTGCTTGGTATGGATTTGATACCTTGCATTGGATAAAGACTTATTTGTTCTCCCACACTTTTAGAGAGGGGATTATTCTCTCCTCCACCCATTGAAACCATGATGTTTTGATCTACTCTTTTAATGGTTTTTAAAAATATTTTCCTGCTGTTTTAATAGCTTTTAGCGGCTTAAAGTTTTAGTTCCTTATATTGGGTTTTTTTAAAGATTTGTATAATACTTAATTTGTTTTTCATTGGTTTTATGAGTGGCCCCGGGAAACAGGTTTTATCTGAGAAGCAATACTCATAACAAAATAAATAAATATGCAAAAATGTATTGTTCCAAATACCAACACTGATATTTCAAAATTCTTTCTGTACCTGTTTGAAAACTAGGACTGTGCTGAAATTTGGAAATCTGCAACCAATTGCCCATATTATATTCTTATCATACAGGAGGCCCTTTACAAGTTAATTCCCATAGTTTAAAAATTGAATTACAAGGATTAGTAAAGTTGCTACCTCCACAGAAATTGATTGAGCTACACCATTGTTCTTGGGTGTTTGGGAGGATTAATGCATAATTATTCAATGTGAAATCAGAGCGTAAGAATATATCATCTCATGCAGGCTGATGTTTTCTGCCAGGCTGGAGGCATCGAGACCATGGCTGTGAGGCAGGAGCAGCTCAGATTGCCTGTACATTTCCCTCCTCTCCCCAGCAGAGCCGCTTGCCAGAGCTGGGAGGTGGGGGACCAGACCGGGCCGTGCACGGTGGGACAAACTAGAAGGGTCTTGGCTGGTCTGACAGTTGGGCCAGCTAGTCTGTTGTTGGCTGGGAGGAGGTAGAGGTGGTTGGTGGAGTGAGTTGATGGAGAAAGGATCCCTGTGGTGTGCATAAGGGTTGCTAGACTGAGAGTAAGGCAGAGTCTGGTAGGAGCGAGGAGAGTAAGGGGGCTGGAAATCTGAGGTCCCGGAGTGAGAAAGTGGGGGAGCTGGGCTGTACAAGTGCTGGCTGACAGCAGAGTGGTGGGGTAATCTGGAATGTCCATTGCTGCTTCTCCCATCATGGTGGTCCTCACAGTCCTCTTCATACTTGACATTGTGTGCTAGTTTCTGCAACATGGTGTCCAGGACCCACCAAAAATGTGCAGAAACTTTTTTAAAAAAAGAAAAGAAATACCAACCAGGGAGAGAAGGTGAAAAGTGGTGGAGGGGAAAAGTGTCCCCGTCTGACGTTGAGTAAATTCAAGAGCAGCTGCATAAGAACATAAGAAGAGTCCTTTTGGATCAGACCAGTGGTCCATCTAGTCTAGCATCCTGTCTCACACAGTGGCCAACCAGGTCCTCTGGATGGCCAACTACAAGGCGCAGAGGTCAAGGCCTTCCTCTGATGTTGCCTTATAGCACTGGGATTCAGAGGTTGACTGTCTCTGAACATGTTGGTTCAGAGCACTGCATACTCAGCAAATTATTCTTAGGGAGAATCCACAGGACCATCTATCTACTGCCTTTTTCAAA
Organism: Gekko japonicus; assembly: GCF_001447785.1. Lineage (NCBI taxonomy): Eukaryota > Metazoa > Chordata > Lepidosauria > Squamata > Gekkonidae > Gekko > Gekko japonicus. Next base: position 1,627,957 of record NW_015169175.1, read on the forward strand.
ATTCCAGCCTTCATCAAAGAGTTTAGGATCACATACATTGCTCCCCCATTTTATCATTGCAACATGGCAGTTTGAACCTGAACCTCTCCTATCCCAGTCCAAATCTTTATCATGTATTTGTTAAAACTGGTATTCAAAGGTTACATGGGATACTCTTTGAAGGTGTCTTTTTTTTTTAGTGGTTTATGAGAATATTGATTCTGGAATGTGCTGAAGAATTCACAAAGCCATATCCTTCATATACCAAATATTAACCCCCAGAGTCAAAAATGCATTGCCAGCAATGGTATTCATAGGCAGTTCCTTGGGCAGCTCTTCCTTGGGGCTGGAGCCAGTTTGGTGTAGTGGTTAAGTGGGGGGACTCTAATCTGGGAGAACCGAGTTTGATTCCCCACTTCTCCACTTGCAGCTGCTGGATGACCTTGGGCAAGCCATAGTTCTGTCAGAGCTGTTCTCTCAAGAACAGGTCTGGAAAGAGCTCTCTCAGCCCCACCTACCTCACAGGGTGTCTGTTGTGGGGAGGGGAAGGGAAAGGAGTTTGTAAGCCGCTCTGAGACTCCTTTGGGTAGTGAAGGGCGGGGTATAAATCCAATCTCTTTAATCTCCGTAATCAACCAAGACAAGCCGTGGGAAGAAAGAACAGAGACAATTCAAGAGAAATGGACCATATACTGGAGATGGATGGAAGAAGAAAAAAGGAACGACGTTCAGTGGAAGCTCCAAACACTATGCCCCTGTCTGAGAGAAAAGGACTAAAAACAACAGACTGGAGGGAGGGGGGGCGGGGGGAAACTGTTAGAGTATAATGGAATATGAACATGTATAATCGGAACGATAATAATAATAACAATAAAAATATCTATACAAAAAAAAATCCAATCTCTTCTTCTTCTTAATTGACCAGTTAGAGATGGACCACAAAAGCCCCTTCTGATTGATTGGTTTCTGGGATTAACTGGGAAGCAGATCTTTTTTTCTTTAAAAATGTTGATTCTAGAGAAAACACATTCCTCCAGTGCCACACAGAAGGAGAGACCTTTCCTAAAGTAGTATTTACAATGCCATGAGGAGGGTATAAGGATATGGACTGTGTGCTTTTGCAGAGGGGTTTGACAAATGCCAGAGGGCTAGCCGTGCTAGGATTCCTCAACCAAAATGGCCACAAGTCTTGGGGCACCTTAAAAATGAATGTGTTTCTGAGCCTGAGCCCATTTGGTCAGATGGTTTGGTTCATGAAAGCTTATTCTTCAATAAATGCTATTTGTGCCTCAGTAAATCAATATGATGGCTCAGATCCACCGGGAGATTTCCACATGCAACCGAAAGTGTGGACAAATAGATCGTGCTGTGTTTGTGTTTGTGTTAACTTATACCAATTATGTCCCCGCCCTTTTTAAATACTTGTGCAAGACATCGTGCAAGTGATTCTGGGACAGAAGATACAGGAAGGAAAGTGCTAGGTATTGTACGAGATCTTGCACAAGCAAAAAGGTTTGAAATCTGTTCATATTTCTCCTTGCATATTGCAGGCTCTAACCCACTGTATAAATTGCACATACAAATGACATACATTGTACATCTAAATACCATATCAATTGTGTATGAACTGCACAGGAGAAACAAATAAATCATCAATACCAGCCACAAAAACAGGGTGACCATTTACAATAACCACCACCACACAAAGATGTGAACACATGAATCTGCCTTATAGTTGGTCCATCAAGGTTAGTATTGTCTACTCAGACTGGCAGCAGCTCTCCAGGGTCTCAGTTTGAGGTCTTTCACATCACCTACTATTTTGTCCTTTCTAATTGAGGGTGCTAGGGATTGAACCTGGGACCTTCTGCAGGTCAAGCAGATGGTCTACCACTGAGCCACAGCCCCTGTCTGAGGGGCTTCCATTTCTCTAAGCAATCTACACAGACACCCATAAGGAGGGAGTCTGGGAATTTGTGATGTACTGAGGCACATTAGCTGTATCTAGCATGCTGCCACCTACATATCTATCAGCTAACTGCAAAGAATACATTTTCTGTAGAAGGATGCCAATGCAGGATTAAAGGCCCCGTTCACATTCCCATTCTAAACCAGATGTTATTCATTGTTGGCCTGATTCTGAGTAAAGCGATACAGGGACAGAAGTTTCATACAGCAAATTTCATTCTGTTAATGAGCCAACTCTGAAGCAATCTGGCCATTTCAAACAGCATTGTGCCTCCCCCCCCCCCGGCTGCTCTTTTTGGCCGTGCAAACTCCCTTGAATTTTGTTTTGAACATTCTAAGTTGAGCACTATAGCACTAGACCAATACAGTGGTGCCGCTGTAGCACTGAAGTGCTATATTGTTCTAGTGCTATAGAGCTCAACTTAGAACACTTTTTTAAAAGCTTGAGGAAGATCATGTGGCAAAAAAGGACAGAGAAAATGTGGTGCTATTGGAAGCGATGCAGACATTTTAAACAGTACACTACAGCGATTCAGGAGCTGCGGTGGCTCAAGTGGTTAAGACGCTGAACTGCAGGCTGTGGAAGGTCAGTAGTTCAGCAGTTCGAGACCCGAGTTGCCACATGACGGAGTGAGCTCCCGTCTCTAGTTCCAGCTCCTGCCAACCTAGCAGTTCGAAAGCAAGAAATTGCAAGTAGATAAATAGGTACCACTTTGGTGGGAAGGTAACAGCGTTCCATGCACCTTGGTGTTTAGTCATGCCGGCCACATGACCACAAAAATGTCTTCGGACAGCGCTGGCTCTTCGGCTTTGAAATGGAGATGAGCACTGCAACCCTAGAGTCGGATTCGACTGGCTTTCGAGCAAGGGAAACCTTTACCTTTCAGCGATTCAGAAGTGCAAAGAAGAGGTGAAAACGAAAGAAAGCACTTTACCTCAAGAACAGCTTTGCTAACCAGACACAAGCAGCTTTGTATGAAAAGGTAAATAAGATCTGTTAGCAGCCAGTTGCTAAAACAGTGGTGTCTGAAATGGCACCAAAAAATCCGTTGGCAACCGGCTACCAAAATGGATTGCAAAGGCTGTCTGAAAGGGGCCGCAGTGTCATCCTGTGCAAAGTTATTCCAGTCTAAACCCACTTGGTTTAGAATGAGGGGGGATTCTGCACAGGGTTGTACTGTCAGCCAATGAACTGAGCAAGATTTCTTTAATTGGGTAACACCACTACTCTTCATGTGTCATGCTTGACTTTTCTGAAGATTTCCCCCCTCCCCAACTCATAGGCACTTAAGCAAGGTGTCAAAGTTGCCTTGCTCTACCAAGTAGTGCTGTGATGTGGCCCCAGTTTCTTAGCAGTGGGTACTGCCTTTTCCGCTCCACAACCTGCACCGAGTGTACCAAGCCTTCCATCAGGCCGCGCTCCTTCCCCAGGTGGTTCTGTGCTGCTGGAACCGCCGGGTCAATGGTACTTTTTAATTTTCGTTTCAGTGCCAGGCTTGGGAAGCCTCTTGCTGATGCAAAAGCATTCTTCCAATGCTGCTCCTTGATATACTTTCCTTGGTAATCTAAGTATGGTAATAAATCACATTTCCTTTTGGGCGCGCTTCTTGATGTCAGTGCACGGGCACACTCAGTGGCTCTGGAGCGTTATTATTTTATTTCAATAAAAGGGGCTGTGAATATGCCGCAGCCGGTTTATCTGATTGTTTGTTCTGCTCAGCTAAGCAAACTGCGCAAAGGGGCTTTTAGCAAGACAATTTGCAGAAACCTGTTTCAGGTTTCCTTATCGAAAAGGCTCTCCAGACGTCACTGTTTTCTTTTGTTCTCCCCTTTGCCTCTCTCCCTTTTTTGTTCTTCTCCAGTTATCTGTTTTCCTTTTCTTCCTTCCTTGTTTGTTAAAAGAGAGAGAGAGAGCATGTTTGAGTAAACGAGGTTAAAAACTTCCACGAAACTTTGTGAGAACAAAATAAAAATATCATCTCAGAGTGGGCCATGGCCATTTTGATTTTCTAATCCATTTTGGAGACCTGGTGTGTGAAAGATGGGAGTGAAATATTTCAGTAAGATAAATAATGCCCCTGCTACTGCCTTTAGCCAACAGGAGACTGAGCTTGGATACATTGGTGTCCTCTTTTTCCTTATGTAACAGAACGTTGAGTCCGGTGGCACCTTTAAGACCAACAAAGTTTAATTCTGCATATAAGCTTTCGTGTGCAGGCACTCTTCTTCAGTGTGGCAGAGACTCCTCCTCATTGACCCATGCTCAGACCTTCCTAGTTCTAACAAGTTCAAACTAAAAAGTAACTAACTCAAACTTTGCATGGTTCTAACCAACTCTCTAACGAGTCTGAAACCAAAGTCCATAATGAACAATCAAACATAATCAGGGCTTTTTTTGTAGAAAAAGCCCAGCAGGAACTCATTAGCATAATAGGCCACACTTAACAGCAGAAACTCATTAGCATATTAAGCCGCACCCCTAACATCACAGCTCATTAGCATATTAGGCCACACACCCCATGTTACCACACTCACCTTTTGCTTCTTATTCCGTTTACTTTGTTTGTTGTCAAAACCCTGGGCTTTTTTTTGTAGCAGGAACTTCTTTGCATGTTAGACCACACACCCCTAATGTAGCCAATTCTAATGAGTTTCTGCTGTTGGGTGTGGCCTATTATGCTAATGAATTAGTGCTGGGCGTGGCCAACAGGAGCCAGCCGGAACTCCGTTTCTGTGCGTTCCTGCCCCAAAATAGTCCTGAACCTTAGTATTTCCTGTCGTTCCATGTATATGCTTTCCCATGTGCTCACGAGTTTAAGAACCTTGTTTTTAAGTTGTCAGCAATTTAGTGAGATGTAGGAAACACAGTCACCCTGACCAGGGCACCTCAGGCTAGCCCAGGCTCATCAGATCGCAGAAGCTAGGCAGGGTTGGCCTTTGTCAGTATTTGGATGGGAGACTGCTAAGGAATCTGAAGGTCTCTATGCAAGCAATGGCAAACCACCTCTGAACATCTCTTGCCTTTCATTGCTAAACATGAAAAGATGACCCGACTTTGGCATTGGCAACTACGTGACAACAATCGCATTTCCAAAGGCGTGCCAGCGTCCGCAGAGGCAATTTCTCAGAACATGTTAGGTTCATATCAGTAGGCAGTTCCCAGAAATTAAGAAAGCCACTCTGAGTATTGTCTGCCCTGTCCCTTCATCCAGCAGCCCTTGACTCAGTGGGAAAGGATGTGGCTAATTTTTAGTGAGCTTGATGTGAAGCCAACACTGCTTAATTCCTCCTCCCATGTCAACTGTGCATCAAAGACAGCGTTCAGTTTTACAACAGACACAATGGCAAGTGAGGAGAATGTGTCTCTTTGCTTTATGTTTACACCATTATAATTCATATTACACCCTAAATAACCCCATTAAATGGAAGTAGAAAAATGTGACAAGCCATTTATGGATCATGTGAATGTAATTGAAGAGGGTGATGGCGCAGCTCCTTTATATAATCTAGCTTTAATCAATACCAGGGGAAAATATTTCCCAGGCCATTTAAACTGCGCAGCATAAATAGTGTTTGACATAGGAAATGAATTTTTGTTTCAGCTGAACCACTGATTTATTTGACCAGAATATGCTTGCGTTTTTATTTCTTAGCTGCTCGAGAGTTTGATTCTCCGATAGTGGAGCACAAATTACTCCTGTTGGCAGTGTTCACACCGGCACTGTAATTCAGATTGAATGTGGGAACTTGTTGGACGACATGACCCTGCTCAGGAAAACTTTGCATGTCCCAGTGTATACAAGCAGGCGAGCTGTGAGGCACTGTTGGGGTAGGGTTGTCAGCTCCACCTTGGGAAATTCCTGGGGATTTGGGGATGGTGCTGGTAATGTTCCCTCTAAGCTTCATAGTGTTGTAATGTCGTTCTAGGACTTGTTTTTCCTAGATGATATGGTGTATAGACTCTCTGATATATCATTTCCTCCAGAGGAGCTGCCATTTCTTCCAGAGAAACTGATCTTTGTAGTCTAGAGATCAAATGTAATTCCAGGTCAACCCTATGTTGTGTCTGGAAGTTAATAAACCTATGCTGGGGGGTCCTGCTCCCTGCACTATTTCCACTTACCTTCTTTCCCCTTGTAGCCCTTAAACTAGCTTCTCCCCTTTCCTGTCTTGCCTGCTTCCCTCCCTCAAGCCCCCTTTTTGTATTGCTTTTCTTTATCCCCCCCCTCCACTCTGGCTTTGCTTTATCCCCCTATCTTCCTATTTGTGTTTACCCTCCTTTCCCACTACAAACTCACCTCAAGTTTCAAAACGAAACTGTATCAGCCATTTTGGATTTCATATGTAACCACAATATTGTCTAAGGTTGCCTGGGCAATCCAAAACGGCTGCCAGGAACTCAAGAGGCAATATCATGAGATCTCTGCATTTTTAAACTTTTAAAACTTTCATCTCATCCTTTATTTTTTAAAAATAATTTAAGATTTTCTGGTAAACTTGGCTGTTTCCCCATATTTGTACCTGTGTCTTTCTGTACCTGGATCCATTGTATGGATTTTTTGATCCACAATCTAGGGCTAGTTTCAGATTTAGATATATACATTAAAACTAGACTTGGAGAACCTGTATAATTTCAAGGCACCAACAGTTATTATCAAGATCAGAGTGGGATAAACTAGACAATGAGGCTGTATTTTTTGCAGAAGATCCTGAGCTCATTTGCTGGAGTTGGAACTGGGGCTTGAGCTGGGAGCTGGATAGACTGTTGTATTAGGTAGACCAAGTAAGGGCTCAAGGCCAGGCTCCCTAGTATTTATACAAGGTTCAGCCAGTGAATCAGCCTGTCAGTCACAGAGGCCAATATTGCAGCTAAACCTCCCACAGTTACATTGCTTGTCCCTGTCCTACATAGGTCCTATGATTCCTGGGACAGGTTTGTCAGTAGCTACTAGCCATAGTGGCTAAAGGGAATCTCCACATTCAGAGGCAGTAAACCTCCAACCTCTGAATACCAGTGCCAGGAGGAAACATCAGGGGAAGACCTTGGCCTCTATGCCCTGTTGTTGGCCCACCAGAGTAACTGGGTAACCACTGTGTGAGACAGGATGCTGGACTAGATGGACCAGGGCTCTCCTTATGTTTTATGGATAGCTTTTTTGGTTGTCAAAGGGGACCTTCTCCCTTTTTCATCAGCAGAACAGCTGGATGGATCAAACCCAGTATAATGTCTAATACTAGACAGTGGGGATGAGAGTTGTGCTAAGTCTTTGTGTCTGACTTTTGAGTTCCCTGAGGACCTCTTCTAAGTATCTTATGTGAAAGACTGAATGAAAATTGATCTGACCCAGCAAAGTTATTAATGAAAGATCCCCAATGAAATTCTGTCATTTTCTCTGGGCATCAGCAGTAACCATGTGCTTCTGTCTATTGTCTTTCTTCTTCTCAAAGTCTATCATTCAAGCAGCGCAGCTAGCAGCAATCACACAGAACTGCTCTTTCTGAACAAGCTTTGGTTCATTCAGATTTACCTTGTCTTTAGATGATGGTGTCATCTGCATATAGATAAAATTTAGCCTGTAAGAAAGTCTCTTGATATATGATATAATAAATATAGACGGGAACATAAATATAAAATGGGGAGAATTTACTAGGTAGGTATAAGGCTTCAATTTTTATGTGCGCACATTATGTCATTACAATTCAATCCAGCTGTTCATTCCTTTAAAGTTGGTTAAAATCTCACTTTTATGAACTTGCGGGCAGGGTTTCCTATCAGTGTGATATTATGTAATTATCTGTGATTTATCCTCAGAATATAGGGAAATGGAATCACTTTCCTTTATGCCTTATGAGGGAAATGTCTATGTATTTATATTAGCTTGCATTCAGAATGCCATGATGAACTTAATGTAAAAGTGGAATAAACACAATCCGTCTTCTTCACAGGCCAAAATGCCTGTAAGTATCATGGCCCCAGTTAGAGACTGAACCCATAATTCACAGGGCAGTGTTCCCTCATGTTATCAGTGAGGGTGATGAAGGAAACTGGTGATTCCAGTATGAACTGTTAAACAATCATGCTTGTTGACTGAGATAGTTAATGATGTTGCATAGCTTTGCCAGCTGGAAGAGTCTTTCGGGGGCTTTCCTTGTTAGTCAGACAAAATGGGACCTCTGGAGGGTTTTTTGAGTCTTATGGAGTCTCTAAAGATGTTGCATGAATTCAAAGTTCTATTTTCTACTGGCTTACACCCTGATATTTATTGGCCTGTATCCTACCACTTCACTAAGCAAAGTTTGAAGACGTATTCTAGCCTAAGAAGCATATTCCCACAACTTCAGTGGCTCTGCCAGCACCGCTTAAGTTGAGGAAAGGCTTCTTGGCCTGGAGCAACTTCCTTCAGCCTATAGTAGGAAAATCACCCACTATCTATGTGAGAGGGAGGTGATCATTCCCTAAGCCCTTACTCCCACTAACAGCCCTTTCAAGAAAGGTTTCACAATTTCTGTTTTCTACAATTTCTGGTGCATAAGAACATGCCAAGGGTGCCATTTCTTCATGTTATGAACACATTATCAATTATGGGATTCCTGGTCTCTCTATGCTATGGAGAGGTTGTCACTAAGAAATACTTTCAAGCTCAGAATAAGTTTTCAATTAGGACAGTTGCTTTGGAATTTCAGAACCATGTGGGCCCCAGGTCTTGATGGGCTTTAAAAGTCAGCACAAGTACCTTGAATTGGACCCAGAAACTAATCCACACCCAGTGTAAGGGACTCATTATAGAAGTGATACAGTCCCACCAGCTAGTTTCAGTTAACAAATGGGCTACCACATTTTTTTATTACCTGCTGTTTCTGGATTGTCTTCAAGTATTTTGTTGTTCAGTCGCACAGTCGAGTCCGGCTCTTCACAACTCCATGGACCACATCACGCCAGGCCTTCCTGTCTTCCTCCATCCTCTGGAGTTTGCTCAATTTCATGTTCGTTGCATCGATGACACTGTCTAACATCTCATCCTTTGCCGTCCCCTTCTTCTTTGACCTTCAATCTTTCCCAGCATCAGGGTCTTCTCCAGTGAGTGCTCCCTTCTCATTTGGTGGCCAAAGTATTTGAGCTTCAGCTTCAGTATCTAGCCTTCCAGGGAACAGTCAGGGTTGATTTCTTTTAGGACTGACTGATTTGATCTCCTTGCAGTCCAAGGGACTCTCAAGAGTCTTCTCCAGCCCCATAGCTCAAAAGAATCTATTCTTTGGCGCTCAGCCTTCCTTATAGTCCAACTTTCTCAGCCATACATTACAACTGGGAATACCATTGCTTTGACCATGTGGACTTTTGTTGGCAGGGTGATGTCTCTACTTTTTATCATGCTGTTTAGGTTTGCCATTGCAAGAATACCACCAGGAAAAAAGCATGGTTGTCATTGCTGCTGTTAGCTGATCCTTCTCCCAAGAAATTCCCAAAGTTCATAGGCTCCTTCCCCATTGTATTCTCCCAACATTTTAAAAGTAGTTTTTTATACCCCACTTTGCTCTAACCTAAGGAGTCACAAAGAAATTTACAATCACCTTTCCCTTCCTCTCCCCACCACAGGCACTTTGTGGGTAGGTGAGGCCAAGAGACTTCTGAGAGAACTGTGACTGGCCCAGTAGACTTCACGTGGAGGAGAAGTGGAGAATCAAACCCGGTTCTATTGGGTTATGAAAATAAGAAGCAGGAGACTGACCAGATATGAAGGTGCACAGAGAGTTTATAAAGGGGAATATATACAGATATTTACCAGGCCATTGAACAGCATGCCATGCCTTAGTCTCTGAGAACTGAGTCCCCCATAGCCAACTAAGCAGACAGCTATTATGCTGAACTGTAGCCAATCCCTAACAAGGTGATGTAATCTCTAACAAGACCTGGTAGAAGCACGTGTCTGTAGTTACATGATTGCTAGCCTGACAGCTAGGTTTGACAGTCAGATCAAACTCATCTACAGTAACTGCTTGCTACCTTTGACATTTTGACCCATATCTTAATAGGTTCTCCAGATTAGAGACTGCCACTCTTAACCACTACACCACACTGATGCTCAGCATTTTATTTACAAGCATGTGAGGCTAAGAGAACCTCAGTGTCCATAATTTAAAACCTCCATTCTTATTCCATTCCTCCATGTGGTGTAGTGTTACCACCAATGATCACAGGCCATCAATTCTTCTCACTAAGCAAACATCGTAGCTATTAAGCTATACTAGAACCTTGAAGAATTAACAATCACCTCCCTTTGTATGGTCGCAGCAATATGCATTACTATAAGCATGCATACATAATACATATATATATATATGAGTGAGAGAGATGATATAAAACAGATGAGGGATTCTTTCCACATGATCCATTTGTAGCCACAAAGCACATTGACTGTAACTTTTTCATCTCAGGTTAGGCCAGTAAAAGCTGCTGGTTGATAAATTTACCTCAGAAAGTCCTTATGAGATTTCTTTGATTTGGCCTTAGTGGAGCTGTGGTATGAAATTACTAGCCACATTCCTCAATCTATTCAGCAGGTGTCCTAGAAAAATCCATCTTTAATCCATGCCTTCTTGTCTTTGTCATCTTCATCTGAGTAACACAGCCTGAGGGTGATTCTCAGTTTTGGGGCTTTCACTGCAAATGCTCTGAAGGGAAAAGCTTTGCCAAAGACAGATGGCTCTTGTTACACATCTTTGCATTGCAAATAGAGGGGAGCCAGGGATAATATGAGAGGGGAATTGAGTATGTGGATGGGGGTAGGGGAGATCTTATCTGGGCTTTCTTGGTTCAGGCCAGTGCTCTTGGTAAAGGGGTTGCCTTTCAGGCACGTCCCATGTTTGCAAACCAGAAAAAGTGATAGCAAACTTGTGTTTTCCCTGAAGGGTACTTTCTATTCTATTTGCCTCCATATTTCCCTGTGTCTCAACCAGAGGTGAGGACTACAAGCTGGCCCCTGATCAGCTTAAAAAATACAGCAAGGAAAAGAACACACTGCAGCTACCACAAGGGAGGGTGGCCTGGTGGGAAATGCATTCTTCCCATTTGATTAGTTCTCAGCAGAAATTGGACAAAGAGGACCACTTCCTGAATTTCTCCTCCCCTGAGCAAGTGATGTCACAGCCACTCATGGGAAGCAGTGGTTAGGTGCTGCCTGTGATCTGGGTTTCTGTGTCTCTCTCTCGCATGCAGATTTTTGTTTAGAGGGACGTCAGAGTGAAGATCCGCTCAGCACATATCATTTTGATGCAGCTTCAGAACTTATTAAGCAATTAATCATCTCTCTTGTGTTTGCTTTCTTTCTTTTTGTTATTTTGTTACCACTTGATGTTCAATTAAGGGAAA
>NW_015169175.1:1639323-1641574 GCF_001447785.1 Gekko japonicus
GAAAGAGATGGGGTGGGGATGGGGCCAGGACACCCTGTGTTTTTGTACTTACTGTGGCTTTGCCATACGAAATGTCAGCAAGAGCTTCCAAATCAATACATCACAGGGATAAAGACACTTTCCTAGATCTTAATTTAGTCAGTGAGTCTGAGTCTTTTTCTCTCTCCCTCTCCCCATCTCTTCCTCCTAGGTTAGGCTAGCTGGGCTGTTTTTCCACCTGTGGTTTATGCACTTGGGTTGCCCAGCAGCTGATGTTACCTATCCAAGCCACTGGAGACTGTGGTTGGGGTGGAGATTGATAAAAGCAATAGAAAAGGACGAGTTAAAGTCTATGTACCTTGCTAAGGAAGGGCAAACAATGCAGAGTCATCTATGGAGGCAACTCCGGCCTAGATGGGTGGCACCTGGGGTCTCCTTTCACAGTCCCCCCCCTCCATGGTGAGGTACAGCAAGGCATCGTTCTTCATATCTCTCACTAGGATTACCAAGATGTGCTAAGGCAGTTTTCAATAAATAAATAAATAAATAATTGCCAGCATTGCTGCAATTTCTTTTTCATCACAATCTCTGCCATTAGCTGGAGTCTGCTGGGATCCCTACTCAGAATTCAATATGGGTGGATTGGAAACAACAGCAAGAGTTTGAACCTGGTAGAGACACCACACCTCTTCTTTCTCCCCCTCTCAGCTTAAAGCTTGATCTGATTGGAAATATATATATTTTCACATGCCAAGCCTCAGAGGTGACCTCCCAAACTTGTGCCTGCAGTTAGGGGTGTACCAGATCACTGAAAGCTATTGGCTTTGTGTCTGAGCCTTCATAGAATGTTGGCATAGGTGGGGGGGGCAGTTTGTGACTCCTGAGCAGCAAAGAAAGGGCCGCCTGCCTGCACATGCTCACAGGTTTTGTATGTTATTGAAATTCCATACATTCTGTAGCTGATTCCTGGCTCTGAGAGCTGGTTGTGAACCTTAATGAGGGCTGGCTCAGTTCAAGCCATTATTGTAAACCATTTAAAAACATAATGCATAATGGAAGCCTGCTACCATCTGTCCAGACAGCCCTGGTAATCATTTCAGCATCCATCAAAATACAAGCCTGTCGAAATATTATGCTGTAGCTCTGAAAGATGCCCTCCAGGATCATGAGGATTACTCTCACTGGCTGGGTCACGTGGTTCCTCAGTTACTGAGTGGGGTTCTAACAGTGTTGGTAAAATTGCTTTGAGTATTAAACGTGAATTTTATTAACAGGAACTCCAGCAGACTGGAGTGGGTTTACAGTGCAATCCTTTGCAGAAATCAGTGGCCTTAATGAAATTGGTGCCTATGATTGCACTGTGAATCAGTGCTGGGGAGCTGAGAGGATATACAGAGGCCAAGGAGTGTATCGTTCCCTAGGGATAAGTCATTTTATTTTCTAGACCCAAAGAGAGGGTGAGGATATGGGCGGAAGGGAGCTGGAGCTTGTAGCAGTCTGGAAGGCATAGTCTACTGTAGCAGTGGGGTGGGACCTAGAAGACAAAGTGCTGGTTGGGCTACAGCCAATAATCCATGTGTATTCTCAGGGTTTCTGCTGAATTAATAACAACACTGTACAAGGGATACTGATCTGTAGTGTGAATGAAAAGAGAATGAAGAATCTAGTGTGGGGGGGGAGTGATGAGAAGAAGGGCGTGGTGGGATATGACAGGGCCTCTCAAAGTACTGGGGCTGGCACTGAAGATACACAGGGCAAATGCGCTCTGGAATTGTGTGTGTCTCATATCTATGTCTAACACAGGGTTCGCCGGAAGATGTACAAGGGGGGGGGGAGTACAGTTTTGCCATATGTGAAGAGGCCCACGTGGAAGGGGAAAGATAAAGGACACCCCTGAAGGGCCAGAGCCAGCTAGTTTTATTAAAATAGCATGGGGAGCAGGGCAGAAAGAGAAAACTGGTCTCTCTCCAGGGTGCTGAAATGTCTGGGCTCAGCCCTAGCGGTGGTGGTCCATTTTATACCTTATATGCGGCTGCTGATCATACAAGGCCTCCACCACACCTGCCGCTTCTGTGCCTTCAGCTCATAGTTTTCACTCCCTGGTTTTCCTCGTGATTTTTCGTGCCGCTATTATAATAATCGAAGCTGCTGTGCATACTTCATACCGCTGCCCCAACAGAGCCCTAAATTTCCCCTACCATTTATGCACTCCAGTTGATCATCATGAAACAAATAATAATATGATAAAGAAAAGTCCCTAAGTGGCCTTTTG
>NW_015169175.1:1641651-1645511 GCF_001447785.1 Gekko japonicus
CTAATCTGTGGAGTCTTGTGAGCAAAAATTCTACTTTGTGAGCTACTGGCATTAAAGTTGTGAGCGAGCAATTTGGCTGCTGTGTAAATTAGTTTGATCTGGAGCCATTCTTCCTGAGCTAAGACAAAAGCGTGTGAGCTGGAGGCTAAAAAACTGTGAAACAGCCCACACTAACTCAGCTTAGAGGGAACAATGCCCACCAGTGCTGTGGAGTGAAGGGGGGAGGGATACAGTGTTTCCCCACCTGGAGGATTTTGTGAAATGAATTCATGAATTCTGATGGCCCGCCAGTCATAGATACAATCTATTGTGTTGGGCCAATCCTGTTATTGAATAGTAATGCATATTTCAAAAAAACACGGAAGAGGCTATATGATTGGTACAATGAGAATGGACTTAAAGACTAAGCTGATATGGCAAAATTAACATTGGAGTGTGTAGCAATTTATAATAATGGAATTAGAGAATATTAGCAAATGTTGGAGAATAATGAAGTGATGATGTAGAGGTAGTAGCAAATTGTAATAAGTCTCTTGGCCTATATGTTGTTTGTTGTAGTTGTTTATGTCTCTGTGTAGATATATAAAAATAATAAAGGTGTACCTTCGGGTACTTAAGGGAGGTAAGCAGAGATAGGTGAGATGTAGAAAGAAGAGAAGAAAGATGAAGAAAGAGAAAGAGAGAGAGAAGAACAATTACTTTTCATTTCTTCCTTGGTACCACACGACTCCTCATAAGTGGTGTTTATAAGAGCAGAAGGATCAGTACAATGCTATGGGGGATTAGGGCCAGAAAACTGCTTTAGATGTCTGGTACTGGTACAAAAAAGGTCCTTGGTCAGCCAGTTTGTTTGTTAGGCAGCAGTCACCACATTACCCAGTGTCTTTTCCCTTGCAGAGAGCTGATCTTTCTGTAGCAGAGCAGTGCATAGATAGAATGTTTGCAGGCAGCTGCCAAGCATGTTGACTCATTGCAGGGTAGAGTCAAGGTATTTTTGTTGCCCCAAAGGGTGTGTATGGGCTGCCCATTGCCTGCTCCTGTGGAAGCGAATTGAGCTCTAGTAGTTGTAGCGCTGTCTTAAGGACTTGGCTTAGACCAGGCCAGGAGGCAACAGTGGGCACAGGCTAGGAACAAGCTGAGTCCCAGTCATGTCTCGGCATCGTCTTCAGCATGTCACCCACGTGGTGGCTTAGGCTGAAAATGGCCAAGACTGTTTGCTAGCTATCTTGGAGAGACTAGGTCTCTGCAGACTTAAAATGTGTATCGCCTTTGGGAAGAAGGCGCATGAGACACTGATGGCTTGGACTCAGATGACAGTGTGCTTGAGAGTCACAGAAGAAAACCACCTCTGAGGGGATTTGGTGGAAAGATCTTTCCCATATTGAAATATGAATAGTTCTGGCAAATGTTCTGGCAAAATATGAGAAAGAAGAACGTAGCTTAAAGGGGTCAGTGGTACTGTGACAGGGTATGAGCATCCTGAGTAAACAGTAAGGTGCTAATGGCTTGGTTTTCTGAGACAACAGTGGAAAAATCCAGATGAGTCAGTCAGTCAGTCATAGTTTATTCGGTATATAACCAGCACAATCCAGATGAGTCACAGATAGTGGAGGAATATTTGGATAAATTGGAATATTATTTACAGAGGATTATATATTGGGATCCTGGGGGCCAAGCAGCAGCTTACAAGCACTGTTGGACACCATGGAGGCTACATCTGTGGTAGAATGCACT
This sequence comes from Gekko japonicus, assembly GCF_001447785.1. Taxonomy (NCBI): domain Eukaryota; kingdom Metazoa; phylum Chordata; class Lepidosauria; order Squamata; family Gekkonidae; genus Gekko; species Gekko japonicus. The sequence continues at coordinate 1,643,386 of NW_015169175.1, forward strand.
GTGAAAGTGCTTTATGCTCTGTCCTGGTTATCAGTAGATTCAGGACAAACAAAGGAACAAGCTTCTTCCCACAATTCATATATCAATGTATGGGATTTGCAAGATGCCAGTAAACTGCTTCTAATTTCAAAAAGAAGAAAAAAATCATAGATGTTAGGTCCATCAGTAGCCATGGCACTCAAGTAGAACCATATTCAGAGGACATATACCAGGTACTGGCAGCAGCAGTGGGGCAAAAGGGTTGCCTTTTGGTTAAGCTGATAAGCTGCCTGCCCGGCTATGGATGGCAACAGAATGCCAAGCTCTTTGCACCTTTGCTGTGGCCTAGCATGGCTGTTTTAACATGGAAACATAGGGCTGGAAGGGACCCCAATGGTTATCTCATCCAACCCCCTGCACAATGCACAGTTACCCCCCCTGCCCCCAGTGACCCCGGCTCTATGCCCAGAGGAAGGCAAAAGCTTCCAGCATCTCAGGGCCAAACTGGCCTGGAGGAAGATTCCTTCTTGGCTCCAAGGCAGTGATCGGGATTACCCTAGTCATATAAGAAAGGGCCACAAGAGCGGAGCACTGGGTCATCCCTCCCTGCCCTCCCTGTCACAAGAACATAAGAGACGCCAACATTGGATCAGGCCAAAGGCCCATGCCTAATGCCAACATTGTGATTTATTCCAATCCCTGCTGTAGAATTCTGTGTTGCTGCCACCTCAGTTGGTGACTTTCTGCCACTGGAATGCTAGCCATCTTCACGTGTCCCACTCTCTGCCTCCTCCTTAACTCCTTTGCCCCACCCCCCACCTCTCATAGGTCCCTTGGTCAGGACCAGTGTTTCCTCTAAGCTGAGTTGGTGTGAGCTAGCTCACAGTTTTTTAGCCTCCGACTCACACATTTTTGTCTTAGCTCAGGGAGGATGGCTCCAGAGCAAGCTAATTTATACAGCAGCCAAATCACTCGCTCACAACTTTAATGCCAGTAGCTCACAAAGTAGAATTTTTGCTCACAAGACTCCACAGCTTAGAGGGAACATTGGTCAGGACCATTCATACCTAAGGAATGAAAACCTTTGGCTGTGCTTTTGGGAGGATGAATGGGTGAAGCGACACTGGAGTGCTAGACACAAGAGGAAGAGTGTTTTTATTTATTACCGATGCAACCGATAAAATGATCACTTGCTAATGGGAAATGCTGCTGTGAATGCCCTGCCTTTATAAATGGGCCTCGTGAGTCAATCTCCAGCAGTGATATATCGTCCTCGTTTAGGGAAATGATGTGCTGCGAAAATGCAGTACTTTAAAGAGCACAAAGAGGGGGCTGAAATGTGTTGTGTGTCACGAGCCTGGCATAAGGAAGCTCAGGCGTCTCCCGATGGCAGCTGATTTCTGGGTGTTCCCCATTTCTCGGCTGTTTAAGCAAGTATTCTAAATGGGAATGCTCTTGACATTTCTTGTGACTAGCTGTAATCAAATGGCATTAGGATTCAGCTGATCTCACAGAGGATGATTAAACAACTTTCCTGTTCATTCAGCTCTTAATGGGAAAACAGAGGGGGGAAAGGCAGGTTGAAGAAAATGATCCCCCAGATGGAGAACGATGGCTTGAAATAAGTGCCCAAAAGGATGCCGTTTCTTTCTTTTTTTTGGTACTGTTGTCCTTTTGCATGGAAGGGCACTGTGGCGGGGAGGGAGCAGCTGCTGGCACCCACCATTGGCTCCACAGCATGGCCAGTCTGGCTGGAGGTAAATAGGGTCAGGCTGGAAGGGGTGTGCCGCTGCCACTGGTGGGACAGCTACCTCACCCCCACTTTTTCAGGTACATGGGGAGGATGGAGACAGGGAAAAAGAGGAATAGTCTAGGGTCACCTGCACTGGAGAGTGATCGGTAGGATGAGAGGCCTGGAAAAGGAAACCACACTGGAGAAGATGATGGGTTAGGAAGGTGCCATTGACTGCCCACTGGTGTTGGGGGAAACCACACTGGAGAAGATGATGGGTTAGGAAGGTGCCATTGACTGCCCACTGGTGCTGGGGGAACTGCCATATGAGGCACCACAGAGTTGCCCAGGAATGGAACTGTGGAAATGAGAGACTGTGGATGCATTCAGACACGCCGTTTGATCTGGTGTCATG
>NW_015169175.1:1645715-1665848 GCF_001447785.1 Gekko japonicus
ACTTTTCCCCCCTGTTTGAGCACCCCTCCGGTATCAAGCCACTTCCGGTTTAACCCCCCTCCCCACTCGAAAGCTGCCCAAGGCTTCTGCTTTTCACCCGCCATTTTTTTAATGCATTGGTGGTGTGCGCATAGGTGGAGCTCTGCCACCACATTTAGAAAACCGACATTTAAACAGTCACCTGAACCGACATTTAAACAATCTCACGGAGGCCATTTTTAGGTCAAATGTTTAAAGGGAAGTCTTTTGTTGGAGGGGTTGGATTGATTCGCCCTGGTGGTTCTGCACATGTGCCATGGTAGTTTCACCCCCCCATTCTACGGATGAGCGCCTATGTGCATGCACAAACTGAGAAAAAAATTGTAAAAACCGCCGACAAACGCTCCCGCACGTCGGTAGTGTAGATGCCGGGGAGTGACGTGACTGCACGGTGAGGCGGGATAAGGGAGGTAAGTGTGATCACGATTATCCAGATCAAATATATGGTTAGAACTGGAGCAGTTTAACCCACTCTCAGCCTGCCATCTGACCGCACCCTGTGAGTAAAACTCACTAAGGATAACTGCCCATCACTGAGACCCTATTTCTTTGTGTAAAACTTTATCTAATTGTATTGTAAATGAAAAGACCTGCACATGTGATGAACAGGCAGACACTCCTGAAGGAAAACCTGGAAAAGAAGCTAAAAGAGAGTTCATCATCTGGGACTTTCCTCCCTGCACCTCAAGCCCTGCCTTCCCCAACCCAGGTCGGCCCTGTGACAGCCCTGCTCATGCAGCAGGTTTAAAATAGATTAGCAGGCACTTCTTCAAATATTTATGATGACTCCAGTCTTTGATGCTAGCGAGGACTCCAGAAGACCCTGACTGCAGGTTAGCTCATCCCAGGTTTTCTGCTAGCCAAGTAGAGCAGAGAGGACTCTGGGAAGGAGCATCAGGGAATATGGAACATATTAAACTGCCTTATATTGAGTCACACCACTGGTCTGGCTAGCTGAGCATGGTCTTCTCTGAGTGGCAGTAGATTTCCAGGGACTCCAGCAGAGAAACGTCTTTCCAATCTCTACTTCCTAGGATCCTTTTAACTGGGATTGATCCTGGCACCTTCTGTAAGCAAAACACGACATGTGCTCTGCCACTGAGCCACAGCTCCTGACTTTCAGCCCAGCCTCCCCTTTGAGCTGCAAATGTTCAGCTCTCTGCTAAACTATGGCCTTAGTAGAAATATATACTGAAATATAGAGCTGGTGAATAGGGGTGTGCAAAAAAAATATATTCGGCCCATTCAGATTCGGCCGAATTGGGCAGAATCAATTTCGGCTGGCAGTAAGACTCCCGCATGTCAGTTTAGTCAATACGGGAGTCTTTCCGCCAGCCAAATGTCAATTTCAGCCCCATTATATCCTATGGGTCATTGAAGTCAATAGCGAAAACATAGGGTATATTCTGGGGGCTGAAGGGGAGGGGGCTTGAGGGAGAGACTCCAAACTCACAGAGTACCTGCTGTAGCCTCTCCCCAAGATACCAACCAGGTTTCAAGAACATTGGACCAGGGGGTCCAATTCTACGAGCCCTCAAACAGGTTGCCCCTATCCCCTCCATTTTTCTCTATGGTGGGGGGAAAAGTTACTTCTTCCCACCATAGAGAACAATGGAGGGGATAGGGGCAACCTATTTGAGGGCTCGTAGAATTGGACCTCCTGGTCCAATGCTCTTGAATCCTGGTTGGTATCTTGGGGAGAGGCTCCAGCAGCTACCCTGCGAGTGTGGAGTCTCTCCCTCAAGCCCCCTCCCCTCCAGCCCCCAGAATATCCACAGATATTTTGAGCTGTTTTGAGAGAAGGTGCATCAAGCGGTGTCAAATTATTGGTTGCCATCTGACTGACTACTTTTAAACTGTTGTTATAAAGTGGGTTCTAATATGTAATGATTAATTTACTTATTGTTTTAATGTTGTTGCTGGAACCTGTTGTTACCCACCCTGAACCCTTCTGTAGTACCTTTGATGAGCACCTGTGAGAAACAGTTCCTTGGCTCCAAGGAACCCGAGTGAAGCGCTGCAGTGGGGCTGTTCCTTGGACTCTTATTCTGCTGCTGCCTGTTTTGCACACCTGAAGGAGCCGCTCCTGCAATAGAAGGAAGCCTCCTGCATGGCACGCGCTGTGGAGTGGGAGAGAGAGCTGGGGAGGTAATCAGGGCTTTTGGATCAAAATCATCAACACTAGCCACTGCTTGTTGGCCTCCCAGACCTTCCAGTTTCAATGTCTGTTTTCTTCCTGATTTCTCGGGAAAGAAGGCACAATATCCTCTGCTAGGAACTGTAGCGCAGTGATGATGGTGAAAGAGAACCTCACTGAACACTAATTCCCAAATTGGGGGTGGGGAATCAAGGATGGGCATTAAAACTAAGGACTGGCCAGGGGAAAAAGTCCCATCCCTTTAATATACAGAAATGAGCTGTTGGAGCTTTTAATGGCCAAATAGCACCACCTGATCCTTGCTGGAAATCAAAATAATATTAAAGGGGAAGCTGGAAGGATCAGTGTGAAAGTTGGCAACCCTAGAGAAAGCCCGGTACAGATCTGTTCAACATGGAAGTTAAAAAATCCGGCCCATGATTTCCCACCAAAAACCCACTACATACTTCAGATATCTGCCTTGAGCCAAGAGGAAAGGCGGGGTTCCAATACTTTAATAACTACATACATAAATGAAATGCACAGGCTGTTCTCTTCCCTTCTTGAGCTTTTGAACACTTTCCCAAGCTCATACCCCATCAAGAAGTTCCATCAGCTCTGCTTGGCTAGTTGTAGCTATTTCTGCTAAGCTGGCAGCTCAGAGGTAGAAAGTGATGTCAAGTCGCAGCCAATTTATGGTGACTCTGGAGGGTTTCCAAGGTAAGAGATGAACAGAGGTGGGTTTGCCGTTGCCTGCCTCTGCATATCAACCCTGGACTTCCTTGGTGGTCTCCCATCCAAATAGTAAACAGGGCCAACCCTGCTTGTAGGTCATCAATATTATCCATTCTTTGCCTATATGAATTGATAGACTCCACTGGCATTTCCTTTTTGAGGTATGGCAGAGCAGGAGAAGACTCTCTCTCTCAGACTGCAGCGTGCTGAGCTGGTGATGGGTAGACATGCCTACGCTACATGGACTAATTGCCGAGCTATACCGAGCTTCTGCTTTATATTTCACACTAAGCCACTCTTTTGTTGGCATATAAATTGTGGGGATTTCACAAGGTTGTAAATATAGCTCTGAATCTCTTGGATTCTTGCAGTTTTCTCTCCTTTCTCAAAACATATGGTGTGTTTTCTCATATATATTTAATTTCCTTACTGCTGTTTTGAGAGGAAGGAAGGGATGTTTTTATGAGAAGTGCTGTAAAACTTCATGATCAGAACAGTCCTCAAAACAACAACAAAAAAAGCTTCTGTGTTTTCAGTTTGGAAAGGCTGAAGTAATTAGGATGATAAAATAGTTATCCATTGTTATCATGACCAATAGCACCTGGAGACAGGTAGAAAGTATTGCACAGAACCTAGCGTATGGCTGTGATTGCAAAAACACTGGATGGTCTCTCCTGCGATCAGAGACCTTATGGCCCTCTTGGTACTCATGGGAATCAACCAGCCAGTCATTGGGTTAAAGCAGAGGTATAGGTACAGCAAAAAGAAATAAAAGCGCACGTGAACCTGCCCCGTACTGCATCAGACCCTTGGCCTATCAAGGTCTGTATTGTCTACTTGGACTGGCAGCAGCTCTCCAGGGTCTCAGGAAGAGGTTAGTTTCAGAGAGCAGCCATGTTAAGTCTGAAGTAGAACAGCTAGATTCAAGTCCAGAGGCACCTTAGAAACCAACATAAACTTTTGGGTATAACCTTTCAAGAGTCAAAGCTCTCTTCATCGGAGACCTGTTACCTGATCCTTTCAAGTGGATACAATGGGGATTAAATCCGGGACCTTCTGCATGCAAATGAACTATGGTCTCTCCCCGTGGATATCTGAAACTGTCAATGGTTATGTAGCCAAACATGGTAAGCTAAAGACATCCTAAAGACATTGGACCTTGCATCAGGTTGGCTGAGCACTGACTATGTTATAACTATGCATCTTCTGCTGCTGGCTTGCTTGCCAGATGAGGTCTGCTCAGTGTCTCCTATTGGGGGAGGTTCCCGTCTTCAAGGAGGTTACATCTGTCCTCTTTTCTTTCGTTGTCTACTTCATTTGTACCCCACATTTGATTAAAGTGCTTTCTACTGAGCTGCTTCACACCTAGAGGAAATGGCATGCATATTTCCGTTCAGTCCGTTAATTAATTAATAAGCGATACAGGACTTCATAAGCTGTGTCTACTTCAAGTCAGAAATAACGCTCACCTAGAGGAAATGGCATGCATATTTCCATTCAGTTATCGTTGGTGTGATTTGCTGAGCTGGTTCAGGTTTCTTTGGCAAAAGATCCTGAGACTTCCTCCTGCTCCTTGCTGTGTTGGACCAACTGAAGAGGTATTGATTTTTTATTCATTAAAATACGTGTAGCCCACTACAGCATAGTCTGTTGGATAGCCACCCTCCTTGGGATTCCCACATTTCCCCTGCAATCAGAACTTTATGTCTTCTGTTAAATGTGGTAGCCTGGCTTATTTATTTCTATCCCAACATTCTCAAATGCTTCTTCTATAGCAATGGTCCATATAGTCATTCCCTATATGACAGGGGTAGGCAACATTGGTTGAGGGCCCAGTTTAGCCCCCAGAAGCTTTCTTTCAGACACCCCCAAATTGCCTTGATCCCCCCATTTCTCTCATACTGAGACACAGGAGATGGATTCTGTTACCAAACACGCATCCATTTTTATGCCATGCTTCTTCCAAAATCACAGGATACTGTGCGTTGTTCCCCCTTCCCCCTTTTACCTTCATGACAACGGGGGTGTATCCTATCAGCTTCTCTACTCCCAATCCTGCCCAGTTCTTTTCTCACCACAGCCCTGCTCCCTATGTGGCTTTTGTCCCCAGCATAGCCTTTTCAGGGGTCAAATGGGGCTCTTGCACTGGTGGAAAAGCTGTCAGGATTATCCTCCTAAGCTGAGTTAATGTGAGATAGCTCAGTTTTTTAGCCTCTGGCCCACACATTTTTGTCTTAGCTCAGGAAGGATGACTCCAGAGCAAACTAGTTTATGCAGCAGCCAAGTTGCTCATTCACAACTTCAATGCCAGTAGCTCACAAAATAGAATTTTTGCTCACAAGATTCCACAGCTTAGAGGGAGCATGACAACCCAACCTTGTAAAGTAGGTTGAGCTGAGAGAGACTGACCAGTGTAAAGTCACTCAGTGAACTTTGTGACAGAATCATAATTTGAACCCAGCTCTCCTTAGTCCCATTCAGACACTTGGAGCTCATACACTGCTCACTTGCATGGGTGAACCACAGGCAAATGGAAGTAAGCAGCAGTTTTGCATATGGGAAAAGGTTCTGCCAAAGCTTCTATGGATGACCATGCCAAGAAGGAGGGTCTTAAAGAATCTTTAGCCTGTATGGCAGCTCATGTGAAACTATGTCAGTGGGTAATTTGTTCAAAGAAAAAAAAAACATTGCAGACCAGGAATATTAGATATGATCTGTCTTATAATGAGTCAGATCATTGATCTCTCTAGGTCCATTTGCTATGGCAACAGCTTTCAAAGCCCCAGGCAAAGGCCTTTCTCAGTCTTTGATCCTTCAGCTGGACACAGTAAAGCCGGAACCTGGGACTTCATACAGGTAAATCGTGTTCTTTCAGTGATGTACGAAACTAGAAGCTCCATATCAGTTCTCCTAATCCCACCTCTGATTTTAGACAGTCTTCTTTTCTTATGCTATTCCCAGAAAGTCTGGCCTCTGCCTTTATTCTGCTTTACCTTTTCAGGTTTGTTGGGATGCAGGAGTTAAATTCTTACCATCTTGACACCTTGGCAACTCCCAGTGAAATTGCCAAGGTGAAAAAAGACTTGGGTTCTGGTTGAATGGGTGTCGCTGAATGGTGAATGTGGCCCTCAAGTGACTCTTGGTAAACACACTTCTTGCCTGAAAGACCTCAATGAGCCCATCAGGAAATTACATGGTTGGGCAATTTTTTGAATCTTGTATTATGTGCCCACTAGACAGGAATTTCCCCACAGGAGCTGTTCTAAGCAAAGACCTGATTACACCAGGTAGTCAGGGCATATAATAATGGAAACACTGCTGGAAAGCCACATTGTTGATTTTCCCGAACTAGTATAGAACAATCTAGGAATGTGTGGAGACTTAGGGACAGCACAGAACGTGGATAAGAATTACAACCAGCTCCAGGTTGAGAAATTCCTGGAGATGTAGGGGGTAGGGTCTGGGGAGGGGAGAGTTTGGGGAGGGAAGGGACTTCAGTGGGGTAGAATGCCGCAGAGTCGCCCTTCCAAAGCAGCCATTTTCTCCAGGGGAACTGATCTCTGTCAGCTGGAGATCAGTTGTAAAAGCCGGAGATCTCCAGGCCCCACCTGGATGTTGGCAACCCTGCTTGGGATGCACCATAAAGATTAACACATAAACTTTCTGGAGGCATAATCCACACATAATCACGAGTGTTCCCCTTCATGGCCTGAAAGCGCATTCTTTCATGTAGTTGATAAAATGCATTGTAGTCCTTGAAAGTTCATATCACTGTAAACATGTTATTTAATGAATACTAATGGAGTTCAAGCCCTCATCAGATCGTGGAAGCTAAGCATGGTTGGCCTTGGCTAGCATTTGGATGGGAGACCACCAAGGAAGCTCAGGGTTGCTGTGTAGAGGCAGGCAGTGGCAAACCACCTCTGAATGTCTCTTGCCTTGAAATCCCCATGAGGGGTCACTGTAAGTCGGCTGTGACTAGACAGACAGACACACACAGGGCTCCTGAACTTGAGTCTAGCTGTTCTACTTTAAATCAATGCAGCTACCCTCTGAAATTATCTCCTTAGGATGGCACTAAATATATATTACACTTAGTAACAGTTACATTTGTTTTGAAGGCAAATTGGTCGGGCAGCATGAGCGACAATGCACCAGTAAAAGCATAGTACTCACTGTCAGATCGCACTCCTGGTATCAAAGAACCCACCCGAAGAATCCCTTTGCAGAAATTCTGAACTTGGAGGAAATTTAACTGGCCGTTAGTATTAATCTGCCTCCTTCCCCCCATTTTGTTGCAGCTGTTTGCTTGGCTTTTAAAGCGGAACTGCTTGAACAACCAGCCTCTGTGCAGAAAAACCAAATGCTACACAATAGCAGAATATATTTGTTTAAACTAGAGAGGGAAAGAATTGCACTTTAATTAAAAGCAGACTTAGGAAGACTACTAAAGGCGTATTTCTTCAGTCAGTTCAAGCCACTGTCCTCTTGCTGATATTTGCAGCATCCTGATAGAGGGTGCTGGTGCTTTAGTTTAATGCTGCAAAAAATGGGTCAGCTTTGTTTTGTTTTTCGAATCTCAGTGGTCTGGAGTTCTTGGAGTTTTTTTCTTTCTTTCTGTTGATGCTTAGCCATTTATTCCTCCTCCCCCCCTTTCAAAAAACCCACAAATATAATACTGTGCTTTAATGTTCTTTAATGAGAGCTTTGTTCTCTAACAATGCCTGTGTTAAGATCAAACCCCATGATAATTCATAGCAGAAAGAGATAATGTTATGGGATAGATGGAGTCGTATTGCAAAAAGGAGGCAGCCAGTAAATACCACTGTGAGAGGTAACAAGGACAGAGGGACGCTGAAGGAGAGCGGGACTAAATCGTGCACTGCGTTTCAAGACATGAGGAGACAGGTTTCGCTGTGAGAAGAAAGGAAGAGCTGTGGAGAGTGTTCTTTGAAACTCACAAGTCCTATGCAGGCCGCCATCTTTAATTACAGGGCCATTCAACATGCAGACCGCCATCTTTAATTACAGGGCCATTCAACATGCAAAATGAGAACAAGATTGTGATTATTTATTTCATATGTTAACCCCCCTTTCTTCCCAATGGGGACCCAAAGCAGCTTACACTGTTCTCCTCTCCTCCATTTTATCCTTACAACAACCCTGTGGTGTTGGGCTGTTAAGTATGTGACTGGCCCAGAAATCTTTCATGGCAGAGTGGAGACTTGAACCTGGGTCACCCAGATCATAGTCTGACATTTCTACCTACTGCACCACACTGGCTCACTGGTCTCCAGGGTTCATCTGACTAGCCCCTATGACCATACAAGCTGTCGGCACATAGTCTGTACAGCTTTATATGCCCCAGTGCTGTATGTAAAATCCCCAATCAAAACACGGAAGGCAAGGACCCCCTTTTCTTCACCATGTGTTGACTTCCCCCCAGACAGAGGTAACCTCCAGAGGAATCTACACACTACATATTTCCATTGTCAAAGGAAAAGGAGTAAAAAAATTGACTTTGTTCACACTGTGGACAAAATTGTCTCTAGCAGGTATTGCACAGATTTGCTGCCCAAAGTGAAATTAACAGTTGCTCTGGCAAAAAAATCAGAACAATTTTGAGAGAAGCTAAAAGCTTGATAAGCCAATTCAAATAGGGGGTTAGATCCAACCAGCGTTTCCATTAGTGAAAAAGAAATGAGGAGGGGCCTCTTCCACTAGAAATGGTATCTGGGGGATCAAGGGACCGGCATGGGAAAAAGCCACATGGGACAGGAGCTGTAATAAGGAGGACAACTGGGCAAGATCCAACCCAAGGTTTCATACCCCTGAAGACAACCAGGATCATGAAAATCTTTGTCCCCTTCATATGACCTGGCATTATTCTTGTAATCCCCACATTTCTATCTATACAATCAAGAACATAATGTTTTTTTCGGACATGATCTTTGGAAATCTTACTTGTGAACTACTGTAAACGCAAATTTAAAGATTAAAAAACCCTGTTTGGTCAAATCTGGAACTTAGTTTCACCTAGCTTCCAGTAAAATTTGGAATCATATAACAATTTACACCATTCTTTTCTCCATTTTATTCTCATAATAACCCTGTGAGGCAGGTTAGGCTGAAAGTAGGGCTGTCAGGTCCCCTTGTTGTCGCAGCAGGGGGGGTTGGGGGGGTCTTTCTGGGGATGGGCGGGACACTGCGTGTGATGTCCCCAATGTAATAACATTGCCTGGAAGTGATGTCACCATGTTGGCATTGTCATGCGTGATGCTCTGGTTTTGGGGCAAAACTCTATGTTTTTTTGGCTTCAAAACCATAGAGTTTGCCCCCAAACCAGAGCGTCACTGCATGATGTCCCCAGTGCGATGTCATCACCCAGAACTGACGTTATTGCATCGAGGACATTGTGTGATGACATTCTTGTTTGCCGGCAGCAGATCAAAGCCACCAAAAGCGAGGGAACTGCTGGGACCTGGAGGCTTATAGCCTTAGCTGAAAGTTTTTGGCCCAAGATCATGCAGCAAGTTTCTGTGGCAAAGCAAGGATTCAAACTTGGGTTTTCCAGAATCTAGTCCAATCACCACACCACAAGAGCGACAGTGATTTGAGCTGAAGCATTTTGTCTGAAGAACAATTTGAATATTCTGTTATTTGCACGATACACACAGTTTTCAGGATTTCATCTTGGTACAAGTCTCAACCCTAGGAGGAAGGGTGCAGGCCCTCTCCCGTGGCTTTTCAGGCTCCAGTTCTAGAACTATGGGCTCACTGGGCCCAGCACAAGGAAGCTTCTCAGGGACCCAAGGAGTGGTGGAATGTCCTGGCCTTGTCTGACCAGGAGAGCTCACTGAATGGAATATTCAAACTTAGTAACAGCCCAGCCCCACACTGGTAGGGAAGAGGACTCACAGAGTGCATAGGAAGGCACTGGGGCCTGAGCTAAATATGCAGGAGAATGAGGTGGCAGTAAGTTGGTAGAATGCAGAAGTGGTGTAATGGCGACAAAGCTTCAGACCACAGGTGAAGAATCATGGAGGTTCTGATTTGGAAAGTCTTCTGATGTTCAGAAGAACCTCTGCCTACAAACAGAAAACCAGCATGGCAACCAAGGAAGGGAGCAGATAAGGTGTTCTCTCTGCTGTGCTACTTTTCCGTTTGAATGGAGCTTTTTTTAATGAGAAAGAATTTTCAAAGCTGGAATCTATCACTACAGTCCATTCTACCACCTCGACATTCTCTTACCTCATTCTTCTGCATGTGTCAACCAGGCCTCCGTTTAAGTCTGTTGAGGAATTTCCTCTGAGTATGATTCAGAGATGCTCAAGGATTGCACAGGTTCCTTTCTTATTTCAGCACACTGTAGGTATGTCAAGGAGCTCTTTCTAGTCCTTTATTTAAAAAGAGAGCTGACAACTCAAACTGACTTGCAAACTGCTTTGCTTTTATGGACATATGAAACTGCCTTATACTGAATCAGACCTTTGGTCCATATTGTCTACTCAGACCAGCAGCAGCTTTCCAGGGTCTCAGGCAGAGGTCTTTCACCATCACCTACTGCCTGACTGTTTTTAACTGGAGATACCAGGAACGTTCTGCATGTCAAGCAGATGCTCCCCCACTGAGCTATGGCTTGCTGGTGAGATCCAGCTGAGAGCAGCCCACCACAGGAAACCTCATGTTCTCCAGTAACAGTAAATCTTAACTGAAATTAAATGTATACACAGTGTCTGAGTAGACAGGTTTCATTTCAAGCTGAAGAAGGTCCACCAAGTGCTCATCTCTTGAGTATAGCATATTTTCAAGTTTAGCCTAAATGCCCAGTGACGTCAAAACCTGTCTCTGTTTTGGCAAAGGATAACTTCTCTCATCCATCAGTGAAAATGTTATAAAATATAGGAATGGAGATAGGCCCTGAATGTCCATCAATTTATCACCTCAAGAGAGTGCCAGCAAAGCATCGCCCAATCACTGCCCACTGGCTTAGAAATGAAACTGTTTATGCAGAGACACAGGAATGAATGACATGGTCCAGCTACCATTTTCAAATGAATTTTGCTTGGGAAAGGGTTGTCCTGAACTGAGAACAATGTGATACTCTGAATCACACACTCCTCCTGTCAGTTTGGTACACACAGAGCTCTGGAAAGATTCCCAGCCTACCTCTTAGTGGGAAAGCTAACCAACATGTCCTCAAACTCACCATATATGTCTAGAGGTCTGCTGATGAGCAGAGTTGGCATGATCTATCTCTAGGTTGCCAGCACATTCTTATCCTAAAATAACCCGATTCATCTGCAGCAGAAGGCAAGGGGACACTTATTCATGCTGCTGGGGAATCGTTAGTGTGGCATACAGGCTACAGCAGTGGTGTCAAACATATGGCCCGTGGGCCAGAACCAGCCCATCGAGGGCTCTTATCCGGCCTGCGAGCAACTGGTCATTACCTTTATTGCCAGATGACAGGGGCTGTGCATTATGTCCCTGCATTCTGTCCCAGTGCTAATGCATAATGGTGGGCACCAGGGAGGGTGGGCATCAGGGAGGGTGGGCATCAGGGAGATACTGTAAGGAAATACTGTGAGAGTGTTAATGTTTTAAGCATGCTTGTATTTTCAGTAAAAAATAATATTTTTAATTGGGTTTGTCTGTTTCCTTTATAAAGTTTGTATCTCCAGTACCTGGCATTACATTTTATGGCACTCATGGCCCAGCCGGACAAAGTGACATTTCTGTCAGATCTGGCCCTCTTAATAAATGAGTTTGACACCTCTTGGCTAGAGTGTTGGAGTTAGATAAGGGTGACTCAAGTTCAAGCCCTTGCTTAGCAACAAAGTTTAGTATGCCGCCCAGCATGTCTTAGCCTAATGTGCTCCCCAAGGATGCTGGAAGGGCAAAGGGAGCAGACTGCATAGATACTTCCCCGAGTTGCCTGGGGGGGGGGAGATTAAGATTTTTCTGGAAGTACTTCCAGCATTGCTCAAAGGGGAGAGGCTATGCAGCATTTGTCTTATTCCATTTTTGCATTACTGGGAACCATTGCAGAACACAGTTCGCTTGGAATTTATGGTCCTCAACTATGTATTTCCTATAGGCTTAAAAGGAGCATGATTAAGGTTGTTTGTTATTTATCATGTAAGGATATCCATAATACAGAGACAGATCAAGCTTCAACTTGACCATAACACCATATATCAGTTATATTGATTATAAGATGTTGTGTCCAAACCACAGAATTTGTATAGAAATCGTTACCTAACTTGGGTCTTAGGTCGCTTTTGGTTTGTTGGTGTGTACCTTAATTTGGTGGGTTTAAAATGTTTTTATCCTGTCCAAGGAGCTCAGAGTGGTGTATATTTTCTCTCTTCCCATATTATGTTTACAGCAAGATAGGCTGCTGAGAGCAATGGGCCCAACATGACCCAGCTGGCTTCACAGCAGAGTTGGATTAGGTAGTTAATGTCTATGGGACTAGTGTGTGTGATGCAGTAGATAGTTAGCACATTGGATGTGCAAGAAAGCCTGGTTTCATTTGCAACTCATCCATGAGGGTATGAGTGGCCTTGATCTGCTTACTCCATCTCTCAGCCTAACCTACCCGATGGGCTTGTTCTAAGGAAAAATGAGAGATACATACATGAACATATATTAAGGTGCCTTATAGTGAATCAGACCCTTGGTCCATCAGGGTCAGTATTGTCTACTCAGACTGGCCACAGCTTCTCCAGGGTCTCAGGCAAAGCTCTTTCTCATCACCTCCTACTTGGTCTTTTAAACTGGAGATGCCAGGGATTGAATCTGGGACCTTCTGCATGCAAAGCAGGGGTTCTTCCACTGAGCCACAGCCCCTCCACACCTTCCTAAGGATCTGCAAATGCAATGGAGGAAGGTGAAAATAAGGTGGTAGAGCACTAAGGTGGGAGAACTGACCATGCAGTTTCATACTGCGGGTGGAACATCCCATTTTGGAATGATTCCTTATGTAAAGAATGAAGAACTTCCTACAATTACAAAAACAACAAAGCAAGAAGATTTTAGTCTACCTCTTTCTTCTTTGGTCTGCATCTTTTTTGCCTGCAATGGAGATTTTTCTTTTTGAATGTGCATTTTGTGTGAGCTGTGACCCACCTGCAGTGTGAAGTGGTACTTTCTGCTGTCTGGTTCTCCTGCCATTGCATTCTGCCCATTATGGGAGTAGCTCCGCAGCCAGACACAGGGAACACCTAAATACCAGTGATATCATGAAATATTGGGAGAAGGCCTTGACCTCTATGCCCTTTCTGTTGGCCCTCCAAGGCAACTAATTGGTCACTATTGGAAAGAGGATACTGAACCAGATGGACCACTGGTCTGATCCAGCAGGGGCTCTTTTTGATGTGTCCTTATGGGCACATCAATGCAACAACTAAATTTCAGATTTTTTTTTTAAAAATCCAGCTCGAGTTAAAATTACTTCTGCTGCCTGGATGTACCCTTCTTAAGTGTCGTAGGACCTAATGGTGAAAGATGGGCTTTCACTCTCTCACCTTGTCCTTGCTTTTCTCATTCCATTCCATGTTCCGTGCCCCCTTTCAACCTGCCCCTTCCATTTTCTCCGCTGCCCCACCTTCCCTCGGCTGCAGTCTCGCCGTGTCTGTCTCATTACCTACCTCTCACCCCTTTGCACTTATTCAGCCCATCATTACTCATTTCAAAGGCATTATTGAGCCATGGGAAATGAAAAAGGAGAAAGTTCTGGGAGTCCAGTGATGGGGGGGTGGTGGAAGCCCTTTTGCCTGGCAGTCTGCTTTTTCATTAACAAATACCCTTTGGTAATGAAGACTTCAAGAGGGCTTCGTTTGGGGTTTAAGAAAGAAATGGTGTGAAAGTTAATTACCTGGAGCCAAGAATCTGTGCTTTCCCTTCTGCAGCCCAGGCCCACGATCCAAAGGCAATCAATGCTTTGTCATCTGGCAAGCGTTCAGCCTTCCTCTGCAAAGTTCCTTGTAATTAGGGCCTCTCCTGTCTGTCATTAAAAGACAAATTGTTTGTAGACCGGGAGGCTTGGAGTACTGTACTCTGTCTTCAACCATTTTATCATAATTGTAATTCCAGGATTCAAGGAAATATCCCAAACTGAGAAATGGGAGCTAATTACACCGCTAATTGCCTGGTAATGAATTGCTGCTGCTCTTGTGGAAGAAAAGTGCTATTTATTGTTTTCTCCTTCACTTTCTGTAGAGGAGTCAGGATTTGCAATGCAAAGTAGGTCTGAAAAACGTCCTCCTCTCCCCACCCCCCTTTGTATAAAAGACAAGAAGCCGGCTGCCCAGTACTGTGCACTGATCTAGTTCGTAACTGGAAAATATGAACTACATTGGGAAGGGCAGCTGGAACTCCTGACCTGGACAGGTGGAAAGATGAAGTCAGAGGTCACAGGCCTGAATGGGAGTTCTACTGATGGTTCCAAGGAGGCTGGCCTGAAATTGGGAATCATTTCTGTGTAGGGTTACCAAGTGGGACCTGGAGTTCTCCTGGAATTACAATTCATCTCCAGACTGTAGGGCTCCGTTCCCCGGGAAAAACATGGTGGCTTTAGAGGGCAGATTCTATGGTATCACATCCACACTGAGCTCCCTCCCTGGGCACTGCCCCCAAATCTCCAGGTATTTCACAAGCTGGAGGTTGGAACCCTGCTTCTATGGTTGTTTTTACAAATGTATCTCTCTCCTGGATGACCCAGGCTAGCCCAATCTCATTGGATCTCAGAAGCTAAGCAGGGTCAGCCCTGGTTAGTATTTGGATGGGAGACCACCCAAGAATACCATGGTTGCTATGCAGAGGCAGGCAATGGCAAACCACCTCTGAAGGTCTCTTGCCTTGAAAACCCTACAGGGTCGCCATAAGCTGGTTACATCTTCCACCATCACCATCACCACCACCACCACCACCACCACCACCACCACCACCACCACCACCACCACCTCTCCCCTCCCCTCCATTGTTGTGGTTTAATGGAAGAATTAGAAGCAAACTCCATGTGATACCTTTATTAAAGCCAGTCAAAAGGACTCAACACATTGTGCAAGCTTCTTGTGTCCTTTTGATTGGTTTATCCCCACCTCACCCCATTCTGGATTTTGTGTAGGTCATTATGGCTAATTGCAGCTCCTTAAATAGAAGGATGTCTTAGATGCAACGAACATGAAATTGAGCAAACTTCAGAGGATGGCAGAAGACAGGAAGGCCTGGCGTGATCTGGTCCATGGGGTCGCGAAGAGTCGGACTCGACTGTGCGACTGAACAACAACAACAAAAATAGAAGGACCATCTCTGTTGTAATGTGATTAGCAGCAATGGAAGAAAACAGTGACAAGAATAGCTGCGCCCCAAAATTAGCAGCCTAAATGACTCTGTGGGGAGCAGTAGATGAAGGGCTTACAGACTGGCCACATTTCTAAGGCTGGGGTGACAGAAGGCTGAGGTGGTCAAATGGACTGTGTTACTCCAGGCTGTACGTGAAGAATTACATAGTTGAGGTTTCCCTCCATTAAGCATTCCCTGTCAGAAGAAGAAGAAGAGATTGGATTGATAACCCACCTTTCTCTTCAGTGGGGGGTCCAAAGCAGCTTACATCATTTCCCCGTCCTCCATTTTTATCCTCACAACAACCCTGAGAGGTAGGTGAGGCTGAGAGTGTTTGACTGGCCCAAGGTCACTCATAAGTAGGGTTGCCACCATCCAGGTGGTGGTTGGGGATCTCCCACTATTACAACTCACCTCCAGGCAACAGGGATCAGTTCACCTGGAGAAAATGTTACAACAATTTTTAAAAAGGAATCCAGAGCACAACCAGGAAATTACAGGCCTAACATCTGTCCTAGTAGAAACTGTAATCAAAGATAGAATTGGATGACACATAGAGGGACAAAGCCTGCTGAAGGAAAATCAGCATGGCTTCTGCAAAGGAAAGTCCTGCCTCACCAACCTTTTGGAGTTCTTTGAGAAAGTGAACAAATCTGTAGACAATGGTGAGCTAGTAGACGTTATATACTTGGACTTTGAAAGGCTTTTGACAAGGTATCTCACTAAAGAGTAAATTTAGCAGTCATGGGATAAGAGGACAGGTTCTCTTATGGATTAAAAACTGGTTAAATGACAGGAAGTAAAAAGTAAGAATCAATGGACAATTCTCACAATGGAGGGAAGTAAGCAGTGGGGTCCCACAAGGATCAGTATTGTACTATTTAGTGTGTTCATCAGTGATCTAAACTAGGGGTGAGTAGTACAGTGGTCAGGTTTGCAAATGACACCAAAATTATTCAGGAGGATGAAAACAAGGCTGACTATGAAGAGCTCCAAGAGGACCTCCAGAAACTGAGTGAGCGGGTGACGATGTAGCGAATGAAGTTCAAAGCTGGTAAGTGTAAGATGATGCACACTGGGACAAAAAATCCCAACTTTAAGTATAGCTAACTTACTGAGACTTGCTGAGGCTGAGAGGGGAAAGGTCTTGGGGTCATAGTAGATAACTCAGTGAGCGTATCAACCCATTGTGCTGTAGCAGTAAAAAGGGCAAACTCTATATTAGGGGTTATAGGAAAAGGACTGAGAATAAAATGGCCAATATTGTAATGCCCCTGTATAGATATATGGTACAGACTCATTTGGAATCCTGTGTACAATTCTGGTCAAACAGGACATTGCAGAGCTGGAAAAAGTGCAGAGGAGGGCAACTAAGAGGATTAGGGGGTTGGAGTACTTTCCCTGTGAGGAAAGGCTGAAGAGTCTGGGAGAAGAAGAAGAGTTGGTTTTTATACCCTGATTTTCTCTAACCTAAGGAGAAGCCATAAGAGAAGCCAATGTCGAATCAGGTCAATGGCCCATCCAGTCCAACACTCTGTCACACTGGCCAAAAATACCAGGTACCATCAGGAGGTCCACCAGTGGGGCCAGGACATTAGAAGCCCTCCCACTATCCCCCCCCAGCACCAAGAATACAGTGCATTACTTGCCCCAGTGGCTAATAGCCACTGATGGACCTGTGTTCCGTATGTTTATCTAATTCCCTCTTGAAGCCATCCATGCTTGTAGCTGCCACCACCTCCTGTGGAAGTGAATTCCATGTGTTAATCACTCTTTGGATGAAGAAGGACTTCCTTTTATCTGTTCTAGTCCGACTGCTCAGCAATTTCATTGAGTGCCCACGAGTTCTTATATAGTGAGAAAGCGGGGAAAGTACTTCTTTCTCTACCTGCTCTGTCCCATGCATAATCTTGTAAACCTCAATCATGTCACCCCTCAGTCATCGTTTCTCCAAGCTAAAGAGCCCCAAGCACTTTAATTTTTCTTCATAGGGAAAGTGTTCCAACCCTTTTATCATTCTAGTTGCCCTTTTCTACACTTTTTCCAATTTTGTCTTTTTCTTAGATTGGCGCACAATCGCCATCCCTTCATTTCCCCACAACAGGCACCTTCTGGGGCAGGAGAGGCCAAGAGAGTTCTGAGAGAACTGTGACTAGCCCAAGGTAACCCAGCAGGCTTTATGATGTAGAGGAGTGGGGAATCAAACCCAGTTCTCCAGATTAGAGTCCACCGTTCTTCACCATTACACCACATTGGCTCGTAGTAATGATCAGGCTTCTGAGTAGCTCCTTTCCAGTTTCACTGGTTGGGAGTCCATGTAAATACATTAGCAGTAATAGAAGACTGACTAGAATAGCTGCATCCCAAAATCAGTGGCCCAAATGACTATATGGGGTGCATATATTTCTTTGATTTCCTTCATTCATGGAGTCATATTCATAGTTTTGCAATGCTTTTGTAAACCAAAACTTTAGTGAAAAACAAAAACTTAAAACATACAGCCTGCAAAAACATTCAGGCAGATGACTCAGTCTTATTTGTTGGAGCACATCCTAAGCAGTCTGTTCTCACAGATCATCTAGTCATTCTCTAAAAAGCCATGTAAGAGCAGAATATTTATGCTGCTAGAACCCCACTGTGGGCGGATGGATTACAGATACTTCTGCCTGTCCTGACACTCAGTTGGGGTAAGAGACAAATCAGAGCACATGGTTAAGGCAAGATGACCCAGGAGTTTCTTAAATGGATGCTAAGTGCGCCTTGATGCACTGTTTTTCTCAAACTTCTTTCAGTTTGCTCACCACTTAAAACTCATTCTACTTTTTGCCCCTCCCCTCTGTAGTCTCTGCTGGCATGCAGAGATCCTTGCTTGCAGTTGTGTGCAGAGATCTGTCGATTTGGGATACGAATCCTAATGCTGGCATTAAAAAAAATAGATATCACACCTAAAACCATACAAAATTGAACATTTATAGGTGCAGAACCACCACCTCCGGCTTTACCCCAACAATGGTCTTGCAGCACCCCGGTGCTGTGTCCAGCCTTGCTGCTGTCCAAGAGATGGGCTACCCTGGGTCCAGCATAGCTGCTGCTGCACAAAACTGAGTTGGTATCACTGGACCTGACAAAACCTCCATTTTTGGGCCTGGAGGTGCAGCAGGAGCTGGGGATGGAGTTGTGCTGAGGCCCCACCTCTTCCCTGGGTCCCATTCTGGTCAGGAAGACCAGGAGCCAGCCCTCCCAACAGTCAATTCCTGCAACAACTTCTAGTCACCTGCTGATGACATCATTGGCCACTGACAAAGAGCCAGCGGCTTTCCCATGCAACATCAGAGAATCTCTGGCAGTTAGCCAGAGCTCCCAGGAGATGCCTAATGGAAGACACCTGTCCTGGACACTGGCAAAGGGAAGGGGATACATCCTGGCCAGGGGAGACCAAGGCCCAGGGAAGGAGCAGGTGAGGTTGAACCAGGCCCTCGGGTGGGGTCAGGCCAGAGGGACAAGAAAAAAGGAAAGCTCTTGGATCAGGCTGGGGAGGAGGAGTGAGGAGATGCTGAGTCTGATTTGAGGTAGAACCCTCCCAGAGGAGAAGGCTGGGTGCAGCAACCCTCTGCATCCTGATTCTGAGGCCTGGAGGAGACCCATCTAGTCAGCATACCATGCCAGAGGGGGCCAGAGGCAAACCACCTGTGTTTTATAGGATGAGGCATCTAATAAAAATTCAATAGTAGGAGTACAAAACCTTGAAACAACACAAAAATAATATGTCCAACAAAACAGAATATGGAATTGCACAAGTAGAAAACAATGCAGTAAAAGCAGGCTAACACAAGCAGCAACGGATAATATATACCATACACAGTGGTATAGTCCCTGGTCCCTTTTCAAAGTCTCTTCCTGAATCATTCTAGTAGAATATATTCCTATTGTGTTTATAAAAACGCCCCCAGGAACAATGATGTGTCACACAGTTTGCAGAAAGCCAAACATGTGGGAGCCTTCCTGATCTCCTCAGGCGTGCCATTCTATAGGGTGGGGCTACAACAGAGAAGGCCTGTGTACAGGTGTTGTATAGGCATTGGTTGATCTTGCCCATTTGTAGGGTGGCAACTTGTTGGGTATTACAAGTTGAAAACACTCAGTATATCTGGGGTTAAATGTTTGTTTATGTTACTCACAGGAAGTCACATGTTTCTCATGTAACCAATGTTCTTTAGATGTAGGAAGCCCGGGAATTTTCTCCCTGATCTAGGAATTTGATTGGGACTAAAGTGTCAAGGTGTATTGCCATTTTATGGCTTCTCTTCCCGTCTTTGTTTGGTATTCTGAAGAAGAACAAGAAGAGCAGCCATAATCTCTTCCCTTCTAGTTTTGTCTTTGTAGAGTAAGGATGTAGTAGATTTTGCTCTGTTATTTTCATCCCAGTTACCCTTCCCATGCTAGAATTTAGTAAAAACTTTATATTTTAATCACACATGGACTCTCAGTCTGAATTATCTTACTCTGGCTCTGCTGGACTATTTTATCTCTGCTAAATACCATTTTTTCAATATCTCACTATCACCCAACACAACTTCAGAGGCTTTGCGCAGCAAAGCTGTTGTGGCAGAGCATCGGAGGAGCAGCAGCCTTGCAGATATGTGGGGCAAGCCCCTGAAGGGCCTAGGATGTGGTAGCCAGTACCTTCATTTTGCCCAGTAACTGATGGATAGCCAATGGAGTGACTGCAGAATGACTGTAATATGCATGGTCTGCCTAGTTCCCACTAATAACCAACCTGCAATATTCTGTACCAACCAGAGTTTCTGAGTTGACTCGTGTAGAGTCCCATGTAGGGTACATTACAACACTTTAGTCTTGATGGCACTGTG
>NW_015169175.1:1666252-1726712 GCF_001447785.1 Gekko japonicus
AGAGCCATGGACTGTTGACTGGTGAATCAATGAGATTGAAAGGTTGGGCATGGAATGCTAGGAAGGAGAGAAGCAGCACATGTTGGTGGGAGGAGAGTGTTGCAGAAAACCCCCAGAAGACAAGTAGAGAAGTCACTGAGAAACCCGGCTACCCATTTTTAGTCAGAATCTGTAGTGGTAAGAACTTAGTGCTTCCAGCATTTTGTTGTACACTTTGTTTTTAATTCATTTTAAATTATTGTCTTCATGACTTTGATGTTTTTCAGTACTGCAGAAAACACGCAAAGGGTTGAACAAAAGGAACCTGAAAGAAGAGCTGGAAAAAGCACAGAGGAGGCCAACCAAGATGCTTAAGGGATCAGAGCACCTTCCCTATGAGGAAAGGCTGAAGAGTCTGGGACTGTTCAGTTTAGAAATGAGACGACTATAGGGGGACATGATAGAGGTTTATAAAATTATGCATGGGGTGGAGAGAGTTGATGAAGAGAAATTATTCTCTCTCTCCCTAGAACTCAAGAGCATCCAGTGAAGCCGCTGGGCAGTAGGTGCAGGACAGTCAAAAGGAAATATTACTTTAGACAGCGAGTGATTAAAAGGTGGAATTTGCTGCCAGAGGAGGTAGCGATGGCCACAGGAATAAACAGCTTTAAACGGGGATTAGATAGATTCATGGAGGATATAAGTCTATCAATGGCTACTAGCCATGGTGACTGAGGGGAACCTCCACATTCAGAGGCAGTAAGCCTCTGAATCGCAGAGCCAGGAGGCAACCTCAGGGGAGGGCCTTGGCTTTGATGCCCTGCTGTTGGCCATCCAGAGGAACTGGTTGGCCTCTGTGTGAGACAGAATGCTGGATTAGATGGACCATTGGTCTAATTCAGCAGGGCCTTATGTTCTTAAGAGCAGGTGGGAAATAGGCTTTGAGGAAAAGATCTGGGAAAACATAGAACAGAGGAGAAAGAGGAGGAGATTGGATTTACACTCCGCCCTTCACTCAGAGTCTCAGGGCAGCTTACAATCCCTTTCCTCTCCCCACAACAGACACCCTGTGAGGCAGGTGGGGCTGAGAGAGTTCCGAGAGAACTGCTCTTGAGAGAACAGCTCTGAGAGAACTGTGACTGACCCAAGGCCACCCAGCTGGCTGCATGTGGAGAAATGGGGAATCAAACCTGGTTCTGCGGATTAGAGTCCACCTCTCTTAACCACTGCACCAAACTATGAGAGTTAATCATAGAAGGGGCCCTTAAAAAACTTTATAGATTCAAGAGAAACTTCATGCTACTTGGGAAAGGAGACAAAAATGGCAGGAAGGCTGGTCAAGTGACAGGATGACTAAAGAAAGAGAGATAATTGGCAGTGTCTTCAGCAGAAACCCAATGAATCAATGGGTGGTGAAGATGTGGCGGAGAAGAACAGATGGTTCATTAATTAGCATACAGCCTAGAAGGGAGGGATTGTACACACAACTGTCATTCAGAAAAGCAAGGTTTCGAGGGCTGGGTATGGTTGTCACGGAGCCACAGGACACAGGCCTAGAATCTAGATCCTGACTAAGGAATGCTACAAGTAGTGGCTTCTCATATTGATGTAGTTTTGTGATCTGGCAATGAATGGGACACTGAGGTCCAAAGAGGTAGGGACACGAAGAAGAAGAAGAAGAAGCTACTGTACATATTGGTCTGAACTGACCAGCCAAATCTTTGGCTATAGGATCTTAGTCTTTTACTGTGTGACCTTGGACCAGTCACAGTTCTCTCAGAGCTCTCTCAACCCCACCTACCTCGCAAGGTGCCTGTTGCAGGGAGAGGGAGGGAAGGTGATTCTAAGCTGCTCTGAGACTTCTTCAGGTAGTGAAGTTGTTGTTGTTCAGTCGCACAGTCGAGTGCAACTCTTCGCAACCCCATGGACCACATCACGCCAGGCCCTCCTATCTTCCATCATGCTCCAGAGTTTGCTTAATTGCATGTTCGTTGCCTCGATAACACTGTCTAACCATCTCATCCTTTGCCGTCCCCATCTTCTTTGACCTTCAATCTTTCCCAGCATCAGGGTCTTCTCCAGTGAGTGCTCCCTTCTCATTTGGTGGCCAAAGTATTTGAGCTTCAGCTTCACTATCTGGCCTTCCAGGGAACAGTCAGGGTTGATTTCTTTTAGGATTGACTGATTGAAGAGCGGGGCATAAAACTAAGTCTTCTACTTTCCTCATCATTCCTCAGGGTTCTTGTTTTGTTTTGTCCAAGCATGAACAGTGAAATTTATTTTGCAATTTCACATAAAGCAAAAATGTAAATGTTCCCCCCTCAATGAAAGTGCAGGCATTTAAAAGAATGTTAAAAGTGCTCCATAAAGATCAACTGAATTCTCACAGATTGCTAAAAACAAAGCTTTGAATCAGGCTGAGTTAGCTTCCCAGGAGTGATTGACCCCCCCCCCAACCTAACTGTACCTTTGAAATCCCTCCAAATTAATGGGTGTCCTTGAGTAGCGCAGGTTGTCTCTGCATTTACAGAATTTTATGGGGAGTTGGTGAATGATTCTGCTTCACAATACAAGCCAGGATGGCCTCAGTCTGTGTGTGGTAGCTGCTTCCTCTCCATGGTTTAAAGATGAGAGGACAGACAAGCTATCATTCTGGGCTCTGATGTCAAAGGAATCATGGTGTAGTTATGTTTTACAGAAGGATCATCACTAGCGAACAGCCCGCAAACAGCTGTGCCTTTCTGGTACACAGGTGTGCGAAGCTCGATCTTTGCCAAATTGCCTCTCAAGCTGTGAAGTTTTGATGGACGAGTTATAGGGGGGGGGCTGGGATAATCTGTGCGCTGTTCACAAGGAGAGACACCATAGTCCACTGGATGCTGGTATATCAGATGCGCAGCCCCTGTCACCTCCATTCTGCACATAGCAGTTGTGAAAGGCATTCTTTCATTACTGCATCTGATCAGGAGTGAATTTTAAAGCCATGGGTGCAAGCTGATTTGCAAATCTGAAGAGCCAGTAAGTTTTTCTAGGAATCAGCTTAGAAGACACACAGAGAGAGAAAGTGAAAGAAAGCGAGCCCTGATTAGGTGTCAGTGAACAGGGTTTTCAAGTGTTTTTATGCTTATGGGGTTTGTTGGCTGGTTTTAATTATTGTTAATTTTATTTTGTTTTTATGATTGTTTTAAAAAATTTGAACTTCCTTCAGCATGCCTCTGAAGATTAATCAACAAATAAAAATGGGAAATCAAAAATCATCCCCTCTATAAAAGAGCTTAAATATAAGATATTAGAAATAGCAGAAATGGATAAATTAAATATAATATTACAAAATAAGCCAGAGGAGCTATTTTGGAAAAGATGGAAAATGATATATGACTGGTTGAAGATAAAGAAGATGGACTAGACTTGAAAAGATGTTAAACAACCTTAATGACTGTAAAAGAAGAGATATGAACTTTATTTTAAAAAATCTGTATAATTTATTTAGTAAGTAGATTCTTGATTGAAAATGAAAATAAATTTATTTTAAAAAAACAAATAAAAATGTGATTCTCTTCTTGTTGGCACTTTCTTTTTCTCAGTTCCCTCCTTTAAGACAGTGGTTAATTGAGAAGCAGCCTGAAGCGTGCTAGAGTTCTTGGACACTAAGCAAGGTTGACCCTTGGAAACTAAGCAAGGTCAGTCATCATCCAAATAATGCAATAAATTGTGATTTGTACTGAATTGGAACCAAATGTGGTTTCCTGACTGTCTGCGTGATCCACCTGCAGCTAACCTGAGAGTCCAGTGTCCCCTCTAAGCTGAGTTAGTGTGAGCTAGCTCACAGTTTTTTAGCCTCCGGCTCACACATTTTTGTCTTAGCTCAGGAAGGATGGCTCCAGAGCAAACTAATTTATGCAGTAGCCAAATTGCTCGCTCACAACTTTAATGCCAGTAGTTCACAAAATAGAATTTTTGCTCACAAGACTCCACAGCTTAGAGGGATAATTGCCTCTTTTAAAAAAAATTACATTGTCTTTATTGTCAAAAAGCACCTGGATTTTTTGGGACATACTTTCTACTGCACCTTGAAGTGGCATCTGTTTCTCTTCCTGAGCACCAGGAGGAAGTATGTGTTGGCAGAGTTTAAATGTTCAAAGGAAGTGGAGCACTGACTGTTTAGAGAAAAATAAGTAGGTTTATTATAGAAGAACAAACTGTAATAGAATGTACAGAGAGAAAGCCTAAACTATTCAGTCTAACTGCTGTAAAAGGAACAAAGAGCAACAGGAAGCTCTACGGGAGTAGGAAGTCTCCAGAAGAGCCAATCAGGAGTCAGCAAGTTCACAGTTTGAAAAAGTGGGCAGTCCCTAGTCTACCTATGCTAACTACCAGTCCTTCGGCTGTCCCCCTGTAAGGTGATCTTCAGCTCTTCTTCATAAGGTGGCACTAAAGACCTTGCATAGTCCAACAGTATGCAAACCCCCCCCCCCAATGATTTCAAGAGTTTAGGGCCCACAGGACACAGCACAGAGAAACATGAAAATGAATGTGCAATCCTTGAGCTTGTCTGACTGCTTAAGAGAACTCCCCAATGTGACAAAGGCAGGTATCGTTGTTTCTATAGCCATTGCAAGTTCTTTGCTTGTTTGCTGTGACTGTGGCAACCCCACCTTAGCCCTACTGTTAGCTCTGCCCATAGTCTCATGGACTGGGAGGAACAGCTGTCAATCTTCCTCATGCTATTGGTTAAGGAGCTTCCCTGAACTTGGTCAGACATGATCAGGGATGATATAGCTTCTTTCACTAGATGCTCAAGGGAAATGCTACAGAATTCTTATTAAGACTTCCAAAACAAGAGGTTCATCACTTAGGATTTGCTTATAGCCTTTGTCCCAGGGATCAGAAACTTCTCTGATATGTTCTGGGAAGCCTTAAAAATAAATGCTCTGAACTTTTGCACACTTCCACCTGAGTTATGGTTAGTGCCCAAGAGTTGAGTAAAAAGAAGAGAAATTCTGCTTTTTGGTTTTGTGTGTGTGTATACTCTTTGCTTATGGAGCTGCGGTGGCTCAAGTGGTTAAGACGCTGAACTGCAGGCTGTGGAAGGTCAGTAGTTCAGCAGTTCGAGACCCGGGTGCCACAAGACGGGGTGAGCTCCCGTCTCTAGTTCCAGCTCCTGCCAACCTAGCAGTTCGAAAGCAAGAAATTGCAAGTAGATAAATAGGTACCACTTCGGTGGGAAGGTAACAGTGTTCCGTGCGCCTTGGTGTTTAGTCATGCCAGCCACATGACCACGGAAACGTCTTCAGACAGCGCTGGCTCTTCGGCTTTGAAACGGAGATGAGCACCGCAACCCTTGAGTCGGATTCGACTGGCTTTCGAGCAAGGGAACCTTTACCTTTATACTCTTTGCTTAGCTGTTGAACCAAAGGTTCCTCATTCCCTCCAAACTTTAGCAGGAAAGTTGAAACTCACAGAAATCCAGCTCAGCTGCAATTCCACCACAGGGGAGAGAGCTTCCCCATTGGGCGCTGGGCATTCTATGCGGGCTGGCCCTCTAATTTCATTAATGAAGCACTGGTGTTGGGAATTCCCCCCCCAGCGGATTTACTTGAGAAGACTACAACATGTGTTACTTTGTGAATAATGACTCCCCTATTAAGCCCAAGTAATGAGTAGAACTGAGCCTGGAATGAAGACTGATTGATAGATCAATCATTCCAGATTGTCTCTGATCCTCTACTGGAACACTCCCCCTCCCCTCCCCCACAGCACTTTGACTCATGCAGTGTGTAAATTCTTCCTTAGCTGAGAAGTGCTCTTTGGGTAAGAAAATCTGTCTTCAGTAGTGTGCATTGGCTCTTGTCTCACCTTGCTAATGATCAGTCCTCTTCCTAAATTTGGAAGGCTTGGCTTTTGTTCAGTATTGTGCTCAGAGAACTCATAGCACCATACCTAGGAGACATAATTAAAATGTTTAGCTACAGCATGTCTTCCTTCAATTGAGCCAGTCTTTTGCATGTTGTACACTACAGATAACGAACAGCACTTACCACTTGCTTCGTGCCTGCAAACCTTCAAAGTATCCCTAGTGTGTGTGTGGGTCCTAAGCTGCATCTTAAAGGTTACTCCTACTGTTTAGCTAAATGTTACCAGCTCTCCAGGGAGATCTAGCAATGATACTGCCTGGTGAGGAGCTGAAATCCTTTAAATTCGGGGATGCTTCTGGTAATAAATTGCAAAGATTTTTCTGCTAATATTTCTTTTTAGTGTCGTTTCCCGCCGCCCATGCAACCTGCTCACCTGTGCTCCTTAAGCAAAATTAAACAGTAATAGCTCCCGATTAGCATAAAGTGCTTTTTTGGAAATGGGGACTTGTAAAGTAATGGTTCGGAAAGCAGCACCCAACTGGCTGAAAATCCTTCATGAGCATACAAGAGCAGAGCTGGAATACTCGGTCAGTGTATCATAATGAGGCAAGGAGGATTTTCGATCTGATCTGCATCTCAAAACATAAATGGAGGAGCCAGAGGTAAGGGGGGGGAGCTCATGATTTGCATGAAGGTCCCAGAGGGAAAACAAAAATCATGATTTGCATGTAAGTCCCAGAAGAAGCAGATGGCAGAGGAAGTGTCCAGTGGGAGAGGGGGGATAGATGGGTTAGGCAGGCTTTCTTTGAATGGGCTAAAAACACTTTAACGCTCAGTGATACTTTCTCCCATCATCCTGATTCCTCCATGCGGTGTCTTGCCAGTGTGGTGGAGAGTGTGGTTAAGAGTGGTGGACTCTAATCTGGAGAACCGGGAAGGGGGTATGCTGCTCCCCCCAGCTGCCCTGCAGCCTCCATCTGTAGCTGGCCACTGCAGTGGCTTAGCCAGTCAGCTGTAGACACCGGCAGTAGTGGATGGGTAGCTATGGCTGCCTGTGCAGGCATAGGGCAGTGAGAGATCACGGCAAGGCTGGGGCTGCCCAGCTTCCTCCAGCCTCTTCTCCCTCACTGCTGCTGGGCTGCACTGCCCTTTGCATAGTGGTTGCAGGAGTGGGAGGTGGGAGGCCCATCAGCTCCCATCCGTCCCTTGCATTTGTTGGCTCAGCTCTGGATGTTGAGGGGAACCCTCAGAGCAGAAGGTGACTCCAGTGTTGGATGAGAGCCATTGCCAGGCCAGCCACGGTTGACTGACAGCAGTGAGGGAAGAAGCCTGGGGAGTGGGAAGCCAATGGGAGCCATCTGCCATCCCAAGCAGTCTTCTGTGGGAGGAACCATACACTGGCCTAACCACCACCACCTGAAAAGAGCCAGTGGCCCAAGCCATATAAGGGAGGACACTCCCATCAGGCCCTCTCTTCATGCTTTCTTTCTTTCTTTCTTTCCCCCATCTGTTGAGGGGCTGGGCCAGAAGTTAAGCCCCCCCTAGGGCTGCCAACCTCCAGGCAGGGACCAGTGGCCCAAGCTATATAAGGGAGGCCACTCCCATCAGGCCCTCTCTTCCTGCTTTCTTTCTTTCTTTCCCCCATTGTTTAGGGGCTGGGCCAGAAGTTAAGCCCCCCCACCTCCATCCCAGTGTCTAGCTATATATGGAGACTGTAAGATTTGAGGGGGGGGCAGCTTTCATTTATTTTGGGGTAATCACCAGCACCCCCATTTTATACATAACTAAAGTAGATGAAGAGGATCTCCATTTCCACCACTTGGTTTTGTGTGTGTAGTTTCTCTGAGGGTGCTTTCACAAAGTCATATCTTCAGTTTCAGTTTATTTCTATTACAGTCCTTAGACCAGATATGCTTACAGATATGTGTGTGTGTGTATATAAATTACAGAAAGAGCATTCCAGAAAATTTAAAAACTCAGGCTCTGCCTGAGCACCCACCACCCCATCCAAAGGCAAGTCAAGGACAACAAGGAGAGAAGTACTGCTCAATTCATAACATAGCTGAGGTGCTACAAGCTGGACAAATGGTTACCATGCCCCGGGTAATTGCAGAGTTCAGTGCTGTCTTTACTATGAACTTTTATTAATGGCAATGCTTAATTACAAAGAGCTTTCCTTCCAAAAAGTATGATATTTTTCAATGAGCCTTGGGAGCCAAGATCCAAGAATTCCTTGAGGGCAGACTTCAGCGGAGTTCACTGCATTCCGAGAATGAGAGCAGTTATCTTCAAGCTGTTCCGTGCTGAAAGCATGTCAACTGATCTCTGTTGTACATTCACATCCCATTGTTCAAGTAAAGGTAAAATACCACAGGTTATTCTGGTGCAACTTTGCAGCCAACTGTCCATCAAGCATTCACATGCTGTCCTTGTTTCTAAGGATTAGGTGGGTACCTTGCTCCATTCCTCTCTGGATTGGATTGCTGCTCTGCCCTGCATTACAGGAAAAGTCTGAATCGCAAGTCCTCTGCTATCAGTACTGAGGACAAATGTGGTGTTCTGTAAAAGGCTCGAAATGATATCACACTGGCAATGGCCTATGACCTCTGCTTTCTTGTAGATGTAGTGGAGCAATGGATAACAATTCTCATCTCCCTCACTGGGATGTAGACAGTAAAGTCTTATCAAGAGTTTAGCAATTCAAGTTGTATCCCTACATAACTTTGTGGTTGCTAAGTAAAGAATATATAAAGGATCCCGAACACCATCCGACTGGGTAAGTGGTATGTTCTTGCTCTCTCAAGGAGGAAAGAAGGGCAAGGAGCAAGGACCTTTACCTTTTTAAAAAGAAACATATCCTATAGGTCTTTCTGTCTGTCAAGGAGGAAAAATATCCAGGCTGTTTCTTGGAGAATTTTGTTAGATGTGGAGGGCATCTGCTCTCTGTATAGCTATTAGGGAACTGAAAATTCAGCAGAAGAGATGGGAATGTCTCCTGCCTCAGCATCTGGAAGAATACAATGGTTGGTGCTTGTCAGCCTGGATCCTTACTATAATCCTTTTAGCTTTGCAGCAGCCATATGAATGGACAAAGTGAAGGACCAAAGTTGGGGCCCTTGAGTACCCCCGTAAGGGATGGACCATGGACCATAGATCTGAAAGAAATCCAGTGGAGCACAAAGACCAACTTTTTGTTAACACATACTTGTTGCATCCCCAGTGGAAACCGGTTGAATCATTCTTGGAATTGCCAAGGTTAAGGCATTTCACAATCTCTTCCGCAGTTGTCGATTTGCTCTTATATAGCTACCAAACTTTTCCTCATGTTTAACCTACCAATCTTCCTAAAGCCCATCAATTTCATACTGTGAGTACATCAGCAGCCTGCACATATTTGAATAGCACTAATGAATGTCAGGGCAGTGCTGGGCACCTTTTTTAGCTGATATGTTGTGAGTCTGAAGCTGAATAATATGGGCAAGACTGATGTGCTGTAGCTCAATGGGGAAGCTGCTCATGGAGTCCATGGACTGTGGACTCAGCTTGTCCTAGTGGGGGTTTCACTCCCCCAGAAGGAGCAGGATTATAGCTTGGGGTGCTACTGGATCCTGGTCTATGGTTGGAGGCCCAGGTCGCCTCTGTGGCATGTAGCCTGTTATGTATTGAGCCTGAACTGTCCTTGCAAAAGGACTGAGCTTGGGATGCATAACAATAGATCACTAGGATCCTAGAATGGACCAGTAGGGAGACAGGGATCCTAGAGTAAACCAATTGGGAAACAATAGAGTGTAAATAGCCTATCGTTGGGAGTGGGCTTGTTGCATCCCCAGTGGAAACCGGTTGAATCATTCTTGGAATTGCCAAGGTTAAGGCATTTCACAATCTCTTCCGCAGTTGTCGATTTGCTCTTATATAGCTACCAAACTTTTCCTCATGTTTAACCTACCAATCTTCCTAAAGCCCATCAATTTCATACTGTGAGTACATCAGCAGCCTGCACATATTTGAATAGCACTAATGAATGTCAGGGCAGTGCCGGGCACCTTTTTAAGCTGATATGTTGTGAGTCTGAAGCTGAATAATATAGGCAAGACTGAGGTGCTGTAGCTCAATGGAGAAGCTGCTTATGGAGTCCATGGACTGTGGACTCAGCCTGTCCTAGTAGGGGTTTCACTCCCCCTGAAGGAGCAGGATTATAGCTTGGGGTGCTACTGGATCCTGACCTATGGTTGGAGGCCCAGGTCACCTCTGTGGCATGTAGCCTGTTATGTATTGAGCCTGAACTGTCCTTGCAAAAGGACTGAGCTTGGGATGCATAACAATAGATCACTAGGATCCTAGAATGGACCAGTAGGGAGACAGGGATCCTAGAGTAAACCAATTGGGAAACAATAGAGTGTAAATAGCCTATCAATGGGAGTGGGGTATTTTTGGGTGTAACCCTTTTCAGGCATAAATACCTGGCTTCGGCCAGGGATTTCAGTCTTCTTTCTCTTAACAAACTATGAGCTGATCACTTC
Organism: Gekko japonicus; assembly: GCF_001447785.1. Classification (NCBI taxonomy): domain Eukaryota; kingdom Metazoa; phylum Chordata; class Lepidosauria; order Squamata; family Gekkonidae; genus Gekko; species Gekko japonicus. Next base: position 1,676,607 of record NW_015169175.1, read on the forward strand.
TATGCATCTGAACCCAGTAGATTTCATAGCCCCTTTTCTCTGCTCTGGTTGGTTCACCAGCTACAATAATTCCTCAGAAAACATGATCTGGCCCATGGTGATCCATGCTGTGATTACATCCAAATTAAACTACTGTAATGTGCTCTAGGTAGGGCTGCCTAAAAGCAGTCCAGAAACTTCAGTTGGTCCAAAATGTGGTAGTCATTCTATTGCCATGAGTTAGTTACAAGGATCATAACAAAGTTTGAGTCCAGTGGCACCTTTAAGAGCAGCAAAGTTTTATTCAAAGTGTAAGCTCTTGTGTGCAAAGCACACTTCTTCAGACAAATGTGTGTGTGTGCTTTGCACACAGAAGCTTACACTTTGAATAAAACTCTGTTGTTCTTAAAGGTGCCACTGGACTCAAACTTTGTTCTGCTGCTTCAGACCAACACAGCTACCTACTTGCATTTTACAAGGATCACATCACCCCTGTGCTGAAAGATCTGTAGTGGTTACCCATCTGTTTCTGGGCACCATTCAAAGTGCTGGTTCTTAGCTTTAAAGTCCTAAATGGCTTAGAGTCAGGGTATCCAAAGGACCCTCTCCTCCTGTACTTTCCAGCCTGCCAGTTAAGATCTGTCTCAAGCTGTGCTCTCTGGGACCTCACCTTCAGAGGTGAGGCAGGTGGCAACTAAAGACAGAGCATTTTCTGTGGTGGCACCCCTCGAGGGTGTGGAAGGTGTGGAGGCACCCCTCGAGACTCACCTGGTGCCTTTGTTACTTTCTTTTAGGCACTAAGCCCAAACACATCTTTTTTATCCAGGTTTAATTAGAGGTTTCATTCTATAAGCTTTTTAAATGTTCTGCTTCTGTTTTATGGACAGTTGTATATTGTTTATGGCTAAAGGCTTGCACTGACCTGGATGGCCAAGGCTATCCTGATCTAATCAGATCTTGGAAGCTAAGCATGGTCAGCCCTGGTTAGTATTTGGAAGGGCAATCACCAAGGAAGTCCAGGGCTGCTACACAAAGGCAGGCAAAGGCAAACCACCTCTGAAAGTCTATTCGGTCCAGGCACTCCCTTTCTCCTTCTTCCTCCCAAAGATGGAATATCCTCAACAGGACAGTTAGTGCCATCACCTTAATTATGTCCAGGGCTATTTTTGGGCAGGAACGCACAGGAACGGAGTTCCGCCTGGCTCCCGAGTTGGCCACGCCCAGCAGGAGCTCATTAGCATAATAGGCCACACCCAACATCAGAAACTCATTAGGATTGGCTACATTAGGGGTGTGTGGCCTATCATGCAAAGGAGTTCCTGTTACAAAAAAAGGCCCTTGGTTTTGACAACAAACAAGGTAAACAGAATAAGAAGCAAAAGGTGGGTGTGGCTGGATGAGCACACTTCTGATAACATGGGGGTGTGGCCTAATATGCCAATGAGCTGTGCTGTCAGGGGTGTGGCCTAATATGCTAATGAGTTTCTGCTGGTGGGTGTGGCCTATTAAGCTAATGAGTTCCTGCTGGGCTTTTTCTACAAAAAAGGCCCTGATTATGTTTGATTGTTCATTATGGACTTCATGTGTGGACATCTATCAGTCACCATCATGGGGTACATGGGTGCCAGATGCAGGTTTTTCTTTTTAAAAAAAAATCCTGTGCAGAACTCTTTTATGATTGTTCTTTGGCATGCTTTCAGTGGATACGGTGGGACTGTGTCTCCTTCTTTCTCACATCTTTTAGAATATTTGAAAATTGACCTGCATAATTCTGTGCACACCCTACAACTGCAGGGACACAAAGGGAACAGCTGTTTGTTCGCTGGTTGGAAATGCAGAAAAGTTGCCAGCTATTTGTGCAGATGCACACGAGAATAGCTATAATATACGGACACGGCTGCTAATCCGATCCCAGCAGCAAAAATAGAAATTACCCATCCATGGAAATCTTTAAATGTGTGGGCCATGGAAGAATGGGGAGAGTGCAATCTTGGGGAAATAATTCAAATTGTCAAAGTCGCAAATGTTGTGCGATTGAGAGGAAGAAGGAAAACAGATTATTTGTGTTGACAGCTGGAATAATATTTTATCAGCTGTAGAGCAGCTGCTTTGCAGGCAGAACATCCCAGGTTCAGTGCTTGGCATCTCCAGTTAAAAGCATCAAGTTGTAAGTGATGTGAAAAGACCTCTTCTGGAAACCCTGGAGAGCCACTGCCATAGTAACCTTTCCTGACCTTGGTAGGCCAATAGCCTGGCTCCAAATGGCTGCTTCATGTGTGCACGTACATTTGGAATGCAACAGATGGACACACCAATGACATGGATGTATCTTTATCTCTGTAAAACAACTACACACCTGCGATTGCTGTATTCATACATATTATATATATATATATATAGTAGGTACTCTTTTGCTGTTATAAAATGGATTTATGGTTAACAAAGGCGATGATATTTCACAAGACTAGCGATATTATAAGTTATCACAAGCTGTGAGTATTACTATGGTTTATTATATTTTATGCATTGCTGCCACCATGGTCATAGTCTCGCAACTTGTGACACTGTCAGTTATTTCTTCTGGTAATGGACTTCCCAGTGACAATGTGCTGAATTCAAGGAGACTGTGTTTGAATGATCAAGTACAGCCAGGCATGCGACATCTTTCCTTGCCGTATTGAAAGTTGTGATTCTCAAAACTGGCAGCGTTAGAGTGCTTGTTGGTCAAACAGAGTTCATTCGGTCTGAGAACATGATATTATTGGTGTAGTCCAATAAGACACTCTGGTCCTTCGATCAGTGGCTGCAGTAATGATACTGAAGCCATTAGCTGTTACCAGAAGCAAAACAAAAACAAAATCCTGAAACACGGGCTATTTCACTATGGAAACTTCTCTCTCTCTCTCATCCCCAAGTAATATACAATTACAAAAAAAAAGGACAAGAGGATGGAAGATATTGAGAATAAGATTGAATTGTGTATAAATATTTATAGGGGCCTTAGCGTAAAAGAGACAGGTGAAGGACAGCAAAGCGACCCTCACAGACAGAGACGCTGTGCTAACAGATGCTCCCTCCCAGCCTGCATCTCTCCAGCATGAAGTGATTCTTTCAATCACACGCGATATTATTATTAGGTGGTTTACGCGTAGTGAAGCAGCAAGATGGGGAAAGGCCCTTGGGTTACGCCGCACGGCACGCTGAGTCCCAGATCATTTAAATTACCTTAATAAGTTTGGTGGCTTCTGATCCACAGGAGAGGAGAAGAGAGTGAGAGCTTTCCTCATGCTCACATAAAGGTCAAAGTAATAATCATCATCATAAAAAAAACCTACTCTGCAATGAAGTATTTGTTCCCCCAGTGTATTTAGTCTTCTTCTTTAATGCAGGCAGAGTCTGATGGCTCCTACAAATTATTCCTCTTATGTCTGCTAATTTTTAAAGGAGCACAAATTGGTGTTATTGATGTGGCACTGTCAATGTATAAGGTGTCTTATAAAGGCTCATAAGCACAATGTGAGAGAAATTAAGAGAGCTCCTTGCCCAGACTAGGTCAATCTTGTCAGATCTCGAAAGCTAAGCACCGTCGGCCATGGATAGTATTTGGATGGGAGATCTCCAAGGAATATCTTGGAGTAATACCTCCTGACATGGAGGCAGGCAATGGCAAACCACCTCTGAATGTCTCTTGCCTTGATATGACTTGACAGCACTTTCTCCTACCACCCTGCCCCAAGGACTCTCCATTCTAAATGTTAACAGTACAGGGGAGGAATGGGGGAAGCAAGGCTCTCTTTAGATGTTCCAGTTAAAGATTTCTATAAATTAGATTTACTACTTTTTAATGAACACAAGAAACTTTCTTATTGTTAACTATATAGGAAGTCATGCCATTGGTCCCTTTAGTCTTGTTTTATCTACACTGCCAGGCAGCAGCTCTTCAAAGTCTTTTCTAGCCTTTACATCTGAGATACTTTTAATGAGAGTTCTTCTTCTTCCTCTTCTTCCTCCTCCTCCTCCTCCTCCTCCTCCTCTTCTTCTTCTTCTTCTTCTTATTGTTGTTGTTGTTGTATCACCCAACTCCTGCCCCAGCAGGGCCCTGGGTGATGTACAAAAGTGATAAAACAAAACAAAATAAAATCAGTTAAAACATTAATAAAACATTTCAGACAATCAGATGGTGAATAATTATCCAATCCCAGTTCCAACTGCCAGCTACTTCGTGAACAGGGGGAAGAGGATGAGGCAGGTGTAAATACCAGAGGACAGAGAAGGGTGCCAGCCAAGATGGAACCATCGCTGTCCTCAGCCAAAAGTCTGACAGAACATCTCTGCCTTGCAGGTACTGTGGAATTGCATCAGATCTCACAGGGCCCTGGTGGTACTTGGCAGAGAGTTCCACCAGATTCCACCAGGTTGTCATGTGGTGTGGTGGTTTGGGTTGCTGGGCTAGGATCTGGGAGTCCTAGGTTCAAATTCCCACTCTGCCGTAAAGCTTGTTGGGTGACCTTTGGTTGGGCAGTCTCTCTCAGCCAAGCAGAGTTTGTTCTGAGGATAAAATGAAAGAGGGGAGAAAAAATGCCCACCATCCTGAGCTCCTTGGAGGAGCGGGGGGGATAAAAATGCTCTAAATAAGTAAGGGCCAGCCATTGAATCTGGGTGCCTAAACAGTTACTCTCCATTTACTTAAGGCCTTTTCCAAAATGCTCTAAGATATGGACTTCATTTGAATCTCATGCAAAATTGTGGTGTAATTAAATTTGATATGTTTGGTGTGATAATCCAAAAGACGGCCACTCCACTATGTTTGGTTAGTCAGGGTACATCAAACCAGATAGTGGTTTCTTAACCACTATTAGTCTTAAGTATTTTTTTGAGTGTGTGTAGCAAACCAATGTGGACAACGTGGCTTAATGCTGGCTTGTTCCCATTTTTGCAGCAATGTGGACTGTGATTCCAGTCACATCTCTGTGGGAGGAGGTGGGACAAACAGTGAAGGTGAGGAAGCCAGAAATTGAGTGGCTGTCTACAAGCCAAATCCTGATTTTCCAAACGAATCATACTTAAAATTAAGCAATAGTGTTAAATTATTGCTATATTCAAGCATCACACAAAATTATGGCTTAATTAAACTACCTATGGCTAGTGTGGTTGTCAGGATGCAGGTTGTCAGGATCCACTAACTGATTTTGTCAGGATCCACTAACTGAGGCAATAAAACCAGCGTTTATTGAGGCAAGCTACAATTTGAGTGCCTGTGTGTAGAATCCTGATTTTACAATCTATCCATAGTTACAGTGAACATTGGTTTCATGTTATGTTTGAACTGAACCTCTGCGTTGGATCCAGATTGGATTTTACACCAGTGGAATGGAACTTCCCTGTCTTCTCCTTTCCAACTGTAGCCCATTGATCTCCACGAAGTGCTGCTCCTGGGGAACAGGGGATCCTAAGGAGCAACATGAGAGGATTCTGAATTGGGAAGGGAGGATTGGTGGAAATTGCCCATCTATATATCTAATAGTGAACTTGCCCCCGGAGTGCGGATCACTAAATCAGCGCTCTGGGGGCAGCTGGGGGGCCGGGGGAGGTTTGTGCACACGTGGGCCAGTCCCCACGTGTGCACAAAAATAAAAAAGTTAAAAAAAATTCGGGGGGATGTTTAAAATCCTCTGAGTTCAGTTACAGTCATCAGCCAGGATGATTAAACCCTACAACCCCAGGGGAAAGGAGTAACGAGAGAACACCAGTAAGCCAAATGAGCCACAGAAAATACTTCCTGCCAAACCATGATCAGAGATCATGATCACTTCATGTGGACTTAGAAGAAAAGGTCTGGCAAGGAAAACATTTCTGTTATGAGACCAGGTTAAGGAATTGAAAATATTTTAAAATGCTAGTAGCTTTCGACAATAAAGGGTTTTAACATTTTATAAAGAGACAAATTTTCCCAGACTCTTCACACCAGGATAAAGAGGAAAACAAGAGGTATAATTCAGCAGGGGAACTCAAATAAAAGTATTTGATTCCAATGGAGTTAGTTTAACTTTGCCCTTTTAAATGGAAAATTACACACCGAATTTAGTACTGCAGTTATCTCCTATGGTGCAAAATATTAGCTGATTCATGGGTAATCCACACCCTTCTCCAATTTATTGTGTTGCAAAGGCAGCATATAAAAAGATTTTCTGGATTTTAACGCCAAGCCTGAAATGACCAAACAGAGGGCTATTGTACTTTGGTCACATTATGATAGGATGAGGCTCACTAGAAAAGACAATAATGTTAGGAAAAGTTGAAGGTAGCAGGAAAAAGGAAGACCCAACATGAGATGGATTGACCCAATCAAGGAAGCCACAAGGACCCTCAGTTTGCAAGAGCAATTTGCAAGGCTGTTAACAATAGGATGTTTTGGAGGTCGTTAATTCATAGGGTTGCTGTGAGTCAGAAGTAGAAATGGGCATGAACTGGCTCACCAACGAATGTTCGTGATTAATTTTGGCCAGTTCGTGATTCCTGAAGTGAAGTTCGTGGCAGGTCAACGGGCACAAACTTTCCAGCTGTTCCTGACAGTTCATGAACAAATGCATTTCCAGACAGACTGTCTCTGCTCAATCTAAATGTTTACCAAGATTCAAAGCAAGGGGGGGCTTTCCAGGGCATGTAGAGGAGCATCTGGGGGAGGTTCCCTGTGACTTGATGTCTGTAGTTTGCACAGAATCTGTTCTATACACTCCTGAACCTGCACCTGTCAAAAGGACTGCCTGTCAATGACAGGCGGTTGTTTCCCCAAAAATCACTTTCCTGGAGAAACCCACTTGGGGGGGGGGGTTGTAAACAGGACCCTGTAAATTCAATCCTCACCAAATGTGGAGGACAGGTAGATAAGAGTCAGCTGGAGTTTGGTGTCTCTAGCATACGGGGGGGGGGTTTGTTCTATCAGATCACCAGCCTCACAAACCGGATTGGTTCATGTAGCTTCTAAAAGTCCATGACTGTTCGTTGTTTGCAAACCGAGCACACCACAAACCATGAACTGAACTGAACTGCTTTTTCCTGTCTCATGCCCATTCCTAGTCAAAGGCAACTTGATGGAACTTAACACACACACACACAAATCAACAATTGTCTCGTGCAGTGTAAAAAATCAAATTGAGATCACTGACAAGTGGCAGAATCAGCCCTTGGGGCTACAGATCCAGGCAAGGTATAGAAGCTAACAGCTTTGTTTTAAGGGATGGTCTAGGGATTTTGCAGGAGTTGATCTGCTGAACATTAAGCATGTAAAAGATGCTTTGTATGATTCTACAATATTGTAATTTGGCAGTTTTGGTGTTTCTACTTCTGAGGAAGCAATGCAATACAGCAACTGGAAGCTGGCAGGGCTGTCAAGTGGATACACAAGCGGCTAGACGAGTTTTGTGAAAAGGAATTATAAATATTGATGTTTGGACTTTTCACTGTTTGAGAAATTTGACTTGGACTATTTCTGAACATTGTATATGTATTTGGACCATGTGTTCTGCTATTTTGTATTTATGAGTTGCTGATTTGCATAGTATACATATATATATGTATACACCACTTATATAAGTCCATATCATTATATTGTCTGTTGAATGTTTTTCATTGTTTTTGCATGGGTTTCATTTTCTGTTTAATTCACTGACAAAGTTAGCTGCTTCTCTACAGTTGGATGTAATGAAAAAAATGCTGGGAGATCAATTATGGATCTCCCAGCCTTATGGGTAGTTTGACCCTTAGTATACCTGAGTGCATAAGAATCATTATTAACTGTAATTTTCTCAGTGCAATGGTAGGGCTTTGTATTTTGGATACTAACTAATTAATACTTGAACCATTCTGCTGTATTTGTTCATATAGCCATGATAAGTACTCTGAACTGGAAAAAATGACTATAATATTCAGAATCTCTAGATTATTGTTCTGGCCCTTGGCTGTCTTGCTTTAAGCCCAAGAAAGTCAGCAGGAGAGGGCAAAATGAGAAAAGAGTGGCTTAGCAGATAAGAAATTCACAGGGATGCTTTTAAATTTAGTAGACTCACATAAATCTTGTGGCTGATAAAGCAGTCTTGGTTTATACCAATTGCAGTGCTGGCTTACTAGACTGGGAAGGGCTTTGATTCCATAGACAGAGTAGCTTTGGTTTGCTTGCTTTTCTGTTCTTTGGTGTTTGACTACTATACAGGCAAATGTTTTATTTGCACATCCTAGCATACAGGCAATGCTACAGTGTGGTCCTTTCCGCACTAGACCTTAAATCTTGGTTCAACCTGGTCCCCAAACTTACATTCTACACTACATGCAACTTCAATTATCTCACAGTATTTTTACATTCTACACTACACTCGAGTCCACCCCTGTAATTATCTTGGGGTATTTTTTGTTTCCACATTACATTGAGGTCACCCCGGTTTCATCCCACACTTGTCCTGGGATAAACGGATGCTGTTATAACCAGGGATAAATGCAAGGTATTGTGTTGCGAGCTGAACTCTGATAAAACCAGGGATGATATCCAAGTGCGGAAAGGACCAGAATGTGTATGGGGGGGTGGGGGATAGAGGCAACTGCTATATTTTCTTCTTTCTTGGCAACAGCCATTGCTGCTGTTCTGGTAAACAGACAGAAGGAAATGTTTTGCTTGCATCCCCATGACTCCAGGCAGCACTGCTAAATGGATACAGATGCTACCCTTGCAGCACCTTTGGACACCAGGCAGCATCTGCCATCTTCTCTCAATATGCACTAAAACCAGTCACACACATACACAGAAAGAGAATAGTGCCCTGGCAGATGCCGTTCCATTAGCAAAATCCCCCAACCCTCCATTTAAAGGATCATGGATGAAAAATGTTACACACCAATGCTGCAAAGCAGGCAAAAGGGTTGGGTGGTATCTTTGCAAGAGGGGCCCTTACCTGATCCCATCCCCTGCAAGGCTGACCCAGAAATGTACCATATTCCTGCTCAATGTAGTACCTGTACGATAGCATTTTATATGTTATTTCCATATTATTTCAGCCCACTTTGCCATACCTGGAGATTTTGGGGGTGGAGCCTGGGGAGGGTGGGGTTTCGGAAGGGAAGGACCTCATCAAAGTACAATGCCATAGAGTCCACCCTCCAAAGCAGCCATTTTCTACAGGGGAACTGATCCCTATTGTCTGGAGATCAGTTGTAATAGCAGGAGTTGTCCAGGCCCCACCTGGTGGTTGGTAATGCTACATGCTCCTCTCTTTCTAGCCAGACACCCCCCTGCGTTGCTCTACAAGTAATAATTTTAACTGCCTATAAAATGGTGGAAGGGGGAAACACTTTTTTCTTATTTGTCTGAAAGTTGGTGGGGCAGATTCCTGGTGACGAGTACAATCACTGAGAATTTCTCCCCAGTTGCTGTAAGGAGGAATTTGACAAAACCTGACCAATGTTTTTTATAAAGAAAAAGTAACTGAGGCTCTGATCGTACGCACCATTAGACCCGACATAGGTGTGAATGCCAGGCAGATTTAAAGGACTCAATCAGACAACAACATCTGGGAAGTGCCCCGCAGCTGTCGGCAACCCATTCTGCTCCACTGCAGAAGCAGAGTTAAAAGACACGGGGGAAAATCTGGTAGTTAATGGGTTGCGACGGTCCATGGAGGGACTTTCCCATGTCTGATCGCTCCAGTGCGCTCTCATGGTGTCAGGATGGTCTGATCAGGCCATTCCGACTCTGTGCCGTTATTCCCCCCCCCTTCGCAGTATGCGCATCATCGCAAACCCCATAGGGAGCCCTTGGTATAGAGGTGCGATTAATCGATCCCTCGGGTAAGCAAATGGGCGGGAAATGGCACAACCCCCCCCCCGACTCATCCGCAGTTGCATCTGATCACGCACTGATGGACTGCTCCCGCAGCTTTACAGGGAGGTGTGATTGTACAACTGTGGGTCAAATTTCTCCAGAGGAAATACCCTAGCTCCCCCCCCCCTGTTTTTTTCTGGCCCATGTGTCCACAACCTGAGATGAATTTTTAAGTGGCTATCCATGTGCCATAAAGCATAACAGAATAGAGAAAAGTTAAGCCCAACCTAAACCTGGATGTGTGTGTATTTGTGTAATGTGTATACTTATCCATTAAAATACCCAATGTGATCTTTTTAAGGTTCATAAATCATTCCTTAATGTTTCTTTAAAGGGCAGTACTGTAGATTGTTGTAGGTGCATTCATTCATGCCAGTTATTACTTGCAAGAATTATTATTTCCTCTCATGCACTCAAAGTGACTTTACTGAAGTTATGCATTGTTAGCAAGTTTCTATTAAGTATTAGTAAACAAAAGACCCCTTTTTGGGAAAGGTGAAATACAGTCTCAATGGCAAGCCATTTTGCTGGGGACTCATTATTTATTAAAACAGAAAGGTAAAATGTTGGTATTATTTATCTACTGATCTTCCAGGATGATTTCAGTGATTTCATGTTTAACTCACTGGGCAAGTGAGCAAGCTTTCTGCAGAAACCCTTTGGCTCTTTCAGTCAAGGAAATGGAGATTATTTTTTCCCCTCACAAAGAAATTCTCATTAAAAGATGTGTCATGGTTCACATGGCAGACAGGTGTGGACAGGATCAATTTACAGCAGGGGTCCAAAGAGCAGAAGCTGATGGAGGATATGGAAATGCAATACCTTTGAAAATATATGTGCTGTTTATGATGAAAAGGTGATGCAAAAAGGGAATATGGATGAAAGAAGACTTGGTTTTTTCCCAGTATGAAGAAAGATCCAGTCTAGATTTTGGAATCTGCAATTAGAAATGATTTTTTAATCACTGAAAATAGAGGCTGAGAGCTCCGCTGACCACACAAAAAAAGCAAATTTTAATAACAGGAAAATAGGCTTGGAACTGTCTTGTTGAAATCAGTTGGCCTCTACAAGCAGAATCAGGTTTTGTTTAGGCAATGCAGGCGTCACTGGGACATTTCTCTTTTCATGTGATCTGTTAGTATTTTGAGAAGACTTGGGCGTGTGCATTTGCTGCCTTGGGTATCCACCTCAACAATACCATAAAGGTCCCCTGTGATCTTTTTAGTGTTCAAGAATTAGAAGGTTTGCATTATATGGGGAAGGAGGGTTTCAGGATTGGCTGGCCACTGCCATAGAGTTCTGATTCCAGGCAGTCTGAAAGAAGGGGAACTATCTAGCTGCCTGTGCCCATGGCTCTCCTTTCAAAGTCTTGACTTCTGCACTTTCCTTTAGGAAGTCTGCAGTGACTTATGGGATATGTCTTCCAGAGCTCCAGGGAAAGACTTTATTTTTTAAAGAATCCTTTACTCCATGCAATGCAGATTAGCATTGGCAACAAGCACCACTCATGGCAAGTATTCTTGGCAGACATCACGTCACCAGTCAGGACCATGGGAATGTATGGCCTAGCCTTAGACAACTGGGTTTAGGAATAAAGAGAAACCCTGAGCAGTGGTCAGGGAAAGGACTTTGCACTCTCACACACAAAGTCTTTGCACCTTTTGTTGAAAGTACATCTGGGAATAAAAGGCTTTGGTTAGACGCTGTGGATGTGCATTAGTCCTTTCTCTTTTTAAAAGGAGCACTGGATCAGATCTTTTTTTTCCCAAAGAAAAGATTTTTCTGCTCTGCATCTATTTTCTACTAGAAACCTGGCAGGTTACTGCAAATCAATAAGCAAAATTGCCTCTGATCCCCATCAGTGCTGGCCTTTTCCTCATGTCTCCTTCACTTTCATCTATCCTGTTCTCCAAGTCCTGTTTCTCAGTTCATTGCTTACTTTGCTCCTTCTTTTCAGTTGTCTTGGATGCTCTGTCCCAGAATTTCCTTACTTTTCTGAACTACTTTGCAGTCTTCAGTCTGCTTCATGAAGTTACAACTGCCCCTATAGTCTGAGTGAGTGTTACTCATGGGAAAATTAACAACTTTCCTTTCCCTCAGAGAATCTGAACTGCAAACATCACAATAGCTTTGTTTCCTGAGCAGTTTATGGGCTTATTGCATTCATTTCCCACTCTTCACTATAAATGTCTGAAATCAGCTTAGATCATTCCCAAATGTTCATGCACATTCCGTGCCACCGCATCACCAGGGCCGGCTTACCCACTAGGAGAACTAGGCATTCGCCTAGAGTGCAAGCCGGCCCTTAGGGGTGCCAAACAGGATGCCCCTTCCCTCCCACAGACCCACTCTCGCACCCACCAGTGCACGCTCAGGACGCTTAAGCCAGCCGGATCCTCGAAGGTGGGAGAGGGTGCGTGCCCTGGCCGGCCGGCTGTCGGGAACCAATAGGCGAGGGTGCAGGAATGTGGGCAGATGCGGCAGGGAGTGGGGCAGCAAAGTGGCCTGGCGCACAGACTCCCTCCCCCCTTCTCCCTTTCACATGCTATTTCCCGCCCAGGGGCGAAGGAGGGGGCAGGTCTGATAGGACAGTCAAGAGGAGGGGGTGGGTGAATACCTGGAGAAGCGTTGGCGGCGCCAGCATTCCACGGCCAAATGCTGCCAGCCGGCAAAGGGGTGTAGCTTATGCAAAAGTAGTCTTTCTTCCTCCCCCTTTGGAACTATTTCTCCAAAGGCATCAAGGAGCTGAATGGGAAGGGTTGCATCTTAAAGGGGCGCGTGGGCGGGGGGGGGGCAGAAGGTAGCCCCTCCTGGGGCGCAAAAAAGCCTGGAGCCGGCCCTGCGCATCACCTCAACCAATTGTTATTAGTAGCTTCATCGTCACTTCAATCCATGCTAATAATTTGAAATTCTCTGGAGCAAAAGCTTTTGTTTTTTGGATTATTATAACTAATATCTTCCAGTGTTTAGTATAATCAACAAGTGTTCCGTCTCATGGCTGAAAACAACTTTCCTCCACACAAAATGGTTTGTCAATCCAAAACCGAGAGGCTGGTTTACAGGTGGCTCATGATCAGGTCCTCATTGTAGAACATATTGTTAATATTAACCCTTGCAGAAACCATCCACAGGACCATCTCAGCGACATAGGCACATCCAGACACCCCCCTGCGGAAGCACAATTCAAGAAGTGTCTACTGTGCTAGAAGCATCATTTGAGTCAAAATGCTCTTCAGGCCTTTCTGGCATTACCATTAGTGTCTTCTACTGTGCTAGATGCATCATTTGAGTCAAAATGCTCTTCAGGCCTTTCTGGCATTACCATTAGTGTCACGGAAGCCTTTCATTTATTTAATGACTAACTATATTTATAGCCTGTCTTTCTTGCTGGGACTCAAGATGGACTTGTGGTGGTGGAAAGTGCTGTCATGTCACAGCTGACTTACAGTGACCTTGTAGGGTTTTCAAGGCAAGAGATGTTCAGAGGTGGTTTGCCATTACCTGACTGCATCGTGAGCCTGGACTTCCTTGGAGGTCTCCCATACAAATATTAACCGGGGTTGACCCCGCTTAGCTTCTGAGATCTGAAGAGATCGCGTTAGCCTGGGCTATCCAGGAGGGGGCTGAAAATATTCTGAATCTATATTTAGTGATAAGAGATTGCAGGAAAGTTCTATGAAAAATGCTTAAAGGTTGCAGAGAATCAAGACAAAAATTGTTTGCCTTCTCTTCGGGGGGTGGTGGAATAAGAAGCTATTGCAAAAATAATTTAATAAACTTTACAGTTTTGAGCTATGGCTTGCTATTCCCCTCCAAATCTCAGAATGGAAGATAAATGTGATTCAGAATGAATTCCCAAGTTGATAAGAACCATGAGGCAAGGGCTCAAGATGAACGACACGGTATAAAACAATGCAGTCAAGTAGCACGAGACATCCAATTAACGATGCAATCCAATAGGACTGGATTACAAAAAATTAGACACAATGCAAAAATCCAACAACCCTATCAGACATATGACCAAAACAATGCAAAAGAAAAGAAAAGAAAAGAAAAAGACATTACAAAGGTGGAAAACAAGGCAGTAAGAACAAAGTAATACACCCAGTAAACAGTGGAATAGAATACAGTGCTGTTTCCTTTATAGAAGTGCCCTTGTGAACCATTTCATTATACTACAGTCCTATTGTCTTCATAAAAATGCCCTCCTGAACAATTCTGTTTTACACAGTTTGCAGAATGTGCCCCCCCCTGGCCTCCTCAGCAGGCCATTCCACAAGGAAGGAGTCCCAACAGAGAGGGGACATGTACAGGTAGCCATCAATCTTAATCATTTGCAGGATGGCCATTGCAGAAGGCTTTAATCAGATTATCAAAGCTGTTGCGGTGGAGTGTAGCAGGACAGGTGGCCTTACAAATACGAAGGTCCAAGACCATACAAGGGCTTTATGTGTGATAACCCAGTACCTTGAATTGAACACAGTGGCTGATAGGTAACCAGTGTTGTGCTTGCAGAATGAGTGTGGGTATGACATGCATAATCTGCCTAGCTCCTGACAGTAACTGAGCTGTACAACTGGAGTTTCTAGGTTGACTTCAAGGGCAGATCGATGTAGAGTGTATTACAGTAGTCTACTCTGAGAGCCAGTGTGAAGTAGTAGTTAATAGGGGTGTGCAAAAAATAAAATAAATTCAGCCCGATTCAGATTAGGCGGAGTTGGACAGAAACAATTTTGGCTGTCCAATGACCCCAGAATGTCAATTTCGGCAGTGGGAGTCATTCTGCCAGCCGAATATCAATTTCGGCCCCACTATACCCTATGGGCCATTGAAGTCAATGGCAAAAATATAGGGGATATTCTGGGAGAGACTCCACACTCGCAGGGGAGCTGCTGGAGCCTCTCCCCAAGATACCCTCCAAGTTTCAAAAAGATTGGACCAGGGGGTCCAATTCTACAGGCTCCCAAACAGGTTGCCCCCATCCCCTCCATTGTTTGTTGGGGGGAAAGTTACTTTTCCCCCATGGTATTGTTAGTGGTTGTGGGGGGTGGGTTTGAGGGAAAGGCTCCACATTTTCAGGGTAGCTTCAGGAGCCTCTCCCCACATAGACCCCCATGTCTCAAATAAATTGGGCCAATGGGTCCAATTTTATGGGCACCCAAACAGGTTGCCCCCATTCCCTCCATTTTTTCCAATGGGGAAACCCAGCCAGCAGCACTTAAGGCAGGCAAGCAGGCAGCACCCAGCAGTCAGACTCTCCCAGAGAATCTCAGGTAAAGTAAACTGTCTTGGGAGGTGCTTGTTTGCCAGGAGAACAAGTGGCACACTCCAGAACAAGTGGCACTGTGGCAATGCAAGCATGACACAGTGCCACACAGAAACCCCAAAAGACCAACAGGAACAACATTTATACAGGCCCTGCCCTGTATAAATTGATGGTGCAACCTCACTGGACCACTCACACCACACACACCACAAAAAGGATATTTATAGCATTGAGAAAAGTGCAGAAAAGGGCAACTGCAATGATAAGAGGATTGGGAACACTTTCCTATGAAGAAAGGTTGAGGCGCTTGGGGCTCTTAGCTTTGATAAACAATGAGTGAGGGGTGACATGATTGAGGTTTATAAGATTATGCATGGGATAGAGCAGGTAGAGAAAGAAGTACTTTTCTCCCTTTCTCACAAGACAAGAACTTGTGGGCTGGGCAGCACTCAATGAAATTCCTGAGCAGTCCGGTTAGAACAGATGAAAGGAAGTACTTCTTCACCCAAAGAGTGATTAACACATGGAATTCACTGCCACAGGAGGTGGTGGGTGGTGGCTGGCATGAACAGCTTCCAGATGGAATTGGCAAACATATGGAGGCTAGAGCAGAGCAGTGGTCCATCAGTGGCTGGCTAACATAGATAAGAAGGAATGCTCGGTCTGGGGCAAGTGATGCTCTGTATTCTTGGTGATTGGGGGGGTACAGTGGGAGGGCTACTAGTGTCCTGGCCCCGATGGTCGACCTCCTGATGGCACCTGGTATTTTTGACCACTGTGTGACATCTAAGCGTTGGCTTGCCCAGGCTCCCCGCAGCCGCGGGGCACCCAAGCAAGCCATGGAAGGGAAGACAGTTTAAACCTCCTTCTTTTCCATCTAAGGGCCAGCTTGCCTGGGCACCCCACAGCTGCGAGGTGCCCGAGCAAGCCACAGAAGGGAAGGCAATTTAAACCTCCTTCCCTTCCATCTAAGGGCTGGGTTGCCCAAGCACCCCACAGCTGTGACGTACCTGAGCAAGCCACGGATGCACCACAGAAGCCTCTGTGATATCAGTGGGGAGCTGAGGTGCACTGTGGGCCCTGGCTTCCTTGATTGAGTCAATCCATCACATGTTGGATCTTCCTCTTTTCCTGCTGCCATCAACTTTTCCTAGCCTTACTGTATTTTCCAGTGACTCTTCTCTTTTCATAACGTGACCAAAATATGACAGCCTCAGTTTATTCATTTTAGCTTGTAGGGAGAGTTGGGGCTTGATCTGATCTAGAGCCCACTTGTCTTTTTGGCGGTTCATGGTATCTGTAAAACTTTCCTCCAACACCACATTTCAAATGAGTAATCTTTCTTCCCGTCAGCTTTCTTCATTGTTTGACTTTCACACCCATACATAGTAACAGGGAATACTATTGTATGAATTATATCCCCTGAACACACCTGCCAACCTTTCTAGGGAAATGGTGTTGATGAGCAATATCTCATGGTACATTTTGGAGTGTATTTTTAGGAAAAATGAGGTCCAGTTCTATCACTAAGGCCAGGACACCTATCTGAGCAGCCTACTAGGAACCTCCATCAATAAGAAGGGGAGTTTTAATAAAACTGAAGATCAGCTATTTATGAATTAATAGAAATAGAAGCCCTGCTGGATCTAGTCCAGCCTGTTTCAGACAGTGGTTAACCAGTTGACTTGGAGGGTCAACAAACAGAGCATAGAGGCCAAGGGTATCCCTTGATGTTGCTGCCTAGTACAGGGTTTGGAGTTTTGGTACGGATGGAAAATGCTGTCAAGTTGCTTCCAACTTATGGAGACCCCACAGGGTTTTCAAGGCAAGAGACATTCAGAGGTGGTTAGCCATTGCCTCCCTCTGTGTAGCAACCCTGGACTTCCTTCGGGTGCCCCATCCAAGCACTAACCAGGGCCGACTCTGCTCAGCTAACAAGATCTGATGAGACTGAGCTAGCCTGGGCCATTCAGGCCACAGTTTTACTGCCACTGGATATGGAAGTTCCCTTTACCCTCCATGGCTAATAAGAGTGTGTAAGAACGAACCTTGGCATAATTCATATTGTTGTCTAGCATCTTCATTGAGTTGGGGGGGAGCAATGATTAAATGGAGCTTGTTCTGCTAAGAAAGAATACTCCCAGCAGAAGTAGCCATGACTAACATTCCACTGCAGTTCATCACCCTTCAAAGGAATCTCCACGTTTGCTATAAATGCCTCTGAGAGCCCTACTAACAGGCATTGAATCACAAAGGTTGTGACACTCAGATGATGTACTTGCATTGATTGCTCGATGGTGGCTCAGGAAAAAGCAATATTTTGTTTCTGTGCTCTTTTGCCGGCCTTTGTGAAGACAGAACTCGAAGGAATCAAAATTTGTAATGTGTTCCTTTTTTGTATTCTCCCCCTCCCTTTCTGAACTGAAAGGGCTCGAAATATATGTTAAAGATAAGGAAGGACTGCTGTGAATTTTATATTGGCAGTACTGTGCTGCCCTTTGGCAATGAGGGGATAACTTTTGCTGGTCTTAAGCGTGTTACCTTGGCGTCATTTGTGACCAGCAGAGATAACCTCCTGTGTCAGCTTGTAGACTGTGATTATTATGACATCTCATGTCCTCCTAATAGGCTTCCCTGAGAGCATTTCTGCAGTGTAGTCAGCTGACATGATGGGCCCCAGACAGTTTCAGATATTGTATTTCAGCGTATTGATGTCAACAGGTGGGATGGAAACCCAAGAGAGATGTGTGATCTGTCAAAATGTGTCATATTAGTCACACTGAGAGGCCTCCTTGGAGGAAATGCACCTCTTTCTGCAGTACTAGCTGCCCAAGCAAAGCCATCCATCCTACAGCAAAGTTGATAGATGACCTATCGACATACCTATGGCCATCCATAATGCATGACTTCTAGAGGCCAAGCAGCCATGACCGCATGGAGCAATATACTTTCCATGTGGAGGAGGAGTTTTAGATTTTGGGCAAGTGCGTCAGTGAAATATCTTGTTTATATAATCTTTGTTTTCTAGATGCCAGTGAGCCACACTTTCAATAAATAGAAAACATAAAACAGATATCCACATACATACCATTTCCTATGCTTGAAAAGAAAGGGCCCTTTCCACAAAGAATGTCATTGCTTTTTTGTCCCACTTAATCAAGATACGCTTTTGTTCTTTAGTTGTGTGACAAGTGGAGTTATATTTTTAAATGAATTGTCATAAGGACTAATGAACCAGAGCTAATGTCCTATAAGAGGTAAGGAGAGAAAGGAAGAGAATAAATTATGAAGTTGTCTCATATTCTGGATCTTTCCATATCTTGACCTTGTAAGTTTGGTTGAAAAATCAATCCAAAAGGCATCTGACATTCCACCAGAGAAAGAAACTATGTCACCCTTAGTCTTATGACTGTTACTTTTCCAGGTGAATAATGTACCAGCGCACAGAGTGTATGTCGGTAGTTCATAATATGCTCTATATATCAGAGATTTGAGCATAAACCATGTGGCATGAGGCTGACATGGTGATTATCATTTTTTATTGAAAACTCTAGTAAGCTGATCCTTGGGATCTTCACAGGACTGTAAGTTAATGACATAAAGATTACAGCTGTCCTACTGCTTCTATAAAGTTTATTTTTTTAACATTTATATCTCAAGTGTTCTGCAGGCTAAATAAAACATCAGTAAATGGATTGCTAAACCTTTAAATAAATCCACTATTCAAATAAAAACCTGTTCAATGTCTAGAAGAAGCTACAATTGCTACAAAAATATACAGCCAATGGAAGGGGGAAGTCTAAAACAGCCATACTAATCCATAAAAGCTTATACAAATGAAAAAGCCTTAGTGCAAATTTGGATTAAAGTGGCCTTTCCTCAGAAGGGAATTCTATGAAGACAGGGATACTGTCTTCAGGGATACTGAAGACAGAACTACATTATGAGATTCATGAGGCTGCTTCCAAAATTAACAACTCTGTCTTTAATTCTCCCTTTCCCTGTTGAGTCGTAGAACTTAACTCTGGTCCTGATATCATCACATGCACTTCTACCCCTGCTTCCCCAGCCCTATGCCATCTTGGACTTCTGGGAGCCAAAGACATAATTAAACAGACATAATTAAATCTGGAATATAGCCAAGTAGACAGAGGTTGGGCATCGTCTTATCTCATGGGAGGGAATCATGGTAACAACTTTGCTCCAGCAGACTATTAGAATTCCCTAAATACCCAAGAGCCTTCACCTTGGCCTGCTTTAATGCCTTATCACCAGCTTGTTCAGAAGGCAGATATACATGTATCCTTTACTCTCAAGGTATTTGCCCCTGCCAATTGGACACAATTGAAATGGCTGACCATGTGTTATTGTGTTTTTCTTTGTATCATTCAGTCTCGTGATGTAACTCAAATCATATCAGATTTTCCAGGCAGATATAGTGAATTTTAAATTTCCCTCCTCCTTTCAGTTTATTCCAATGAAGCCACCTTTAAGGTAGGCAAATTTTGTGCCTCAGCATGTTCAACAAGGAAGCAGCTGGTTAAGTCTTTTTATATTATTGAAATCAGCCTATTATGCGGCTCCAAAATTTTATTGTATGTATTTTATTTATTTATTTATCAAATGTATACCCTGCTCTCCCCGCTGAAGCAGGCTCAGGGCGGCTTACAAAAAATTAAAACACATAGATGGCTGTTTAAACAATCACGAAACCTTCTAAAAACAATCCAAATGATATAAAGTGCTAGTATATATTGGTCTGGCAATAATAATGATGATGATGCTTGGTGATGGTGGCAGCAAGTTGATGTCCTATCAGGTGTGCTGATGACGTGTCAATTTTGGGTGATCTATGATTATAACAAATAAAGATTCATATAGTTAGCCATAATGGTTGGGGCAAGGAAACATGCACAGGATTGGGCCTTGCCATTTTGTTCCCTCAGAGCCTTCCACCAGAAGGTTCCATCAGAATATTCATTCCATTGAGAACATTCGTTCCATCAGAACCCACACATTCCCTCTGGCTCAAGAATGCTTCTTAGTCAGTGGAAGATCCTTTCACTCAGGATGATATCAGGACATGGGGATGAATACTGGATTTCCAAAATACTAGACAACCCCAGTATAATCAGCAGTCCTTCCTTAGGACTGCAAGTAGCCTAGTTCTCCCTAGCCACAAGGGCGGTTATAACACAATTTGCATTTAAAATGAGGGAAGTGCCATGGAATGATTGTCTCATGCTTTTTTGCTAAGTACCATTATCATGTTGCAAAGTATCAATTGCTATTTAAAAATGGATGGCTAAATTAAATCATGAGTGAGCAAGGCTTTTAAAATGGTTATTAATAATCATTAGTATTAATACAGTAGTAATAAGGTTATAATAATATTTCTATATAGTTATGATCAGTCTAATAATGATTATTATAATATTAGCATCATTAATAATGTCTTGGTATATCATCTCGTTCTTCCCACACCTTGACAGACACCAGCTATCGAGTAGCATTGGTAACTTTGTTTTATGTATGACAGTGTATTTCCATCCCTGTTCTATGTATTGTGTGATATAAATATTAGAATAGGGGTGCCAATATTGTCCTCCTTCTCCAGTGGCTACCTCCCAGTCTGCAGCACTCCTGTCTCCTTTCTTGCAATGACTTTCCCCCCTCATTCTCTTGATCCTTTCAGAACCCACTGTTAGAGATACCATGTGAACTTGGATGGGAGACTTCCAAGGGAGACAGCAGAGGAAGCAGTAGCTTCTTGCTTGCTCTGCTTCTTACTTGCTTCTTGCCCTGAAAGTCCCTTGCTGGGGTCACCATAAGTTGTCTGTGATTTGATGGCACTTTACGCGCGTACAGGGATGCCATGAATCTTTCAGTAGGCGGGTTCAACCTCCATGCCTACCCACAGTTGACCACAGGCAGCTACCAAGTGGTTCCACAACTGCCCTGTAGTTGCTTGGGTCTAGTTCCACCTTTTCTTCCATGAAAGCTGTCACCTTATCTTCACTCAATGGAGGGTCTGTGGAGAAGGGGAGAGCAGTAGAACTCCCACCAGAGGCCACATTCATGAAGTTCTGCCTATTCCACTGTGCTGTTATGAGGAATGGCCTGATGGATAGGATTGGGCAGTAGAGCAGCCTGTTGAGGGGTTAGCTCTCCACTTGTCACTGGTGGGCAGGCTGTGGGCTGAGCTGGTAGATATTTGAGCTCCGTACTCTACTGCCGTAATCGCAACTTCATAGAACTCTTTGCTACAATTTCTCCAACTTTCCCAAACCCACACCACCATTCTGGGAAAGAGCATTGATTATTCCTCAGTCCTGTCTGTCTGTGTGTGTCTGACAAATACTTTTAGCCTGTCCTTTGAAAGGATGTGGACAGAATGGAGCGGGTGCAGAGGAGAGTGACAAGGATGATTGGGTGCCTGGAGACCAAGCCCTATGAGGAAAGTCTGAGGGACATGGGAATGTTTAGTCTCGAGAAGAGGAGGTTGAGGGGGGACATGATTGCTCTCTTGTGGTATTTGAAGGGCTGTCACTTAGAGGAGGGCAGGGAACTGTTCCTGTTGGCAGCAGAGGATAGGACTCACAATAATGGGTTGAAATTAAGGGTGGGACTGTACCAGCTGGATATTAGGAAACACTTTTTACAGCAACAGCGGAATCAGCTGCCTAGGGAGGTGGTGAGCTCCCCCTCACTGGCAGTCATTAAGCAGCAGCTGGACAAACACTTATTCCATGAAGCTAAGAGCAGTATGATTGGTTTCTCCCTCCTACTTAATCCTTACAACCAGGGGTTGTTTCATAGAAAAAGAGCTAGGGAAACTCAATAGCATAACTCATTAGCATATGCCACACCCCCTGACATCACCGGAAGTGTGTCATAAGGTCACATACCCCGCCCCCAACGGCCCCGGCCGCCGCCGCCAGCCTTGCAGCTCCACTGCCGAGCCCCATGAGGGGCCCGGCAGTGGACCTGCAAGGCCGGCGGGAGTGCAAGGAAGCCCCGCAAAGGCCCTCCCTGGCCCCAGGCAGGCAGGGGTGGGGAGAGGCAGGGAGGAAGCAACTTACCCTCCCTCTTCTCCTGCCTCCTCCTGGCTGAATGAGGGCCGGAAGTGGGGCGGCCGGAAGCAGGGGGCGGGGCTTCGTCATGTGCCCCGCCCCTGTACCTCACCCGGGGGAACTGCGATCCCCCGTGATCCCCCCCGAAATGACCTCTGCTTACAACACTCCCGTGTAGTAGGTTAGACTGAGAGACAGAGTGACTAGCCAGAGGACAGCTTCACAGCTGAGCAAGGACTTGGTCCTAAACCTTTACTCTAACCAATAATCCACACTGGCTGTCCAGTATATCTGGTATAAGACCTTGGAAGAGCATCTGGTCACCCTTCTACCGATGCACCTTAAGGCAGATGCAGGCTAAGAGCTTTAGGCGCTTAAAAATATTTCCCTTGCCTGTCTTGCATATAAAACTCTCACTGATGATTGCTTGTTAGCCACTCTTGTATCTTTATAGCTCTGATTTCCTTATATAGTCTGAAGATAGCGGTGTAATCTTTCTACAGGTACATAGCAGCCATAAATAATATTGTTCTCAAAATGCTGCCTTGCTTGTTATCTACTTTTTTGTTTTAGCGAGCAGGTTTTAAATCCATCTGCAACACGTTTGATTTGCTGGGCGGGAGGGGATATTCCCTCAGGCACAGTGGCCAGCTAAATAGCAACCAAGGTGGGAAGGAGGCTGTCAGATTCTGGGGTACCAGGAATAACATCTTCACAGATACAGGTCTGATCTATCGAGAAACACAAGAAAATAATTGGCTGCAAAATCAAATTCTTTACCTGTCCCTTGATAAAACAGGTGAAAGTGGTAAACACGCAGGAAGACATGCACTTAATGAAAAAGCTGTGCGCTTGGAGCTTACGAAATGTCTCAAGTCTTTTTTTTTTAAAAAAAGGAAATGCTGATGACATATTTTCATTTAATTTTGTTCTGTGCTCCTAATGAAGCAAACTAAGGATAACTTCTGTAGTCATAGGCAGAACTCTTCTTCTGACAAAAGAAACCGTCTATTTTTCCTCATGCCTCAGTGAGGCAATTTTTGTTGTGGGTGGGTCTTCTAATTACCGTTAGGCTGACATTACATACATTTTGCCCTTTGGAGTATTACCTCAGAAGCCATTTCCCCCCACCACAACTTAACGATAATATTTTAAGAGCAGCTTTGCAACCTTGTGCGCTTGACGTGCCCCCGACGGGGTGTCTGCCGGCACCATGGCACCTGCTGACACCTTTCCTGGTGCCACCAAGTGTTTTTGGAAAGTGAGAGGCAACAGCGGGGGGCATTTGCCCAGCAAGGATTCTGATTGGCCATTGGAGATTTGATTGCCTGGGCAGCTTTTAAAAATGTTGCATTGGCAGCAGCTACCACCACAGCACAAGGATCCTCACTGTGTGTTTGCTGGCAAGCTGCGGCAGCCATATTGTGGTCAGCTCCACCTCCTGCAGCAGCCATTCTGTGGCAGTGCTCACTACACTGTGTCAGAATTCCCCCTGCCCTAGAAAGTGACAGATACCAAAGCCTGACGCTTGCAAAGATCAGTGTTTAATTCTATAGGTCCTGTAGAGGCACACAACCCCCCTAAAGTTCCATAACTGGCATTCCCAGAACAGCTTGCAGTCTGGTTTGCTAGATCAGTTTAAAACATCAGGTTTAAATTGACAAGACATGAGTATTAAACATGAGATTTAAACAATGCAAGACACGACAGTACATAAGC
The DNA here is from genome assembly GCF_001447785.1 of Gekko japonicus. NCBI lineage: Eukaryota > Metazoa > Chordata > Lepidosauria > Squamata > Gekkonidae > Gekko > Gekko japonicus. The sequence continues at coordinate 1,700,512 of NW_015169175.1, forward strand.
AGAAATATAATACAGTGAGAGCAAGATAAAAACATTCAGCAACAGATAGAACTTATTAGTATAGTCCACCATTCCATTCTCTGTAGTAAAAGGTCTTCCTGAATCATTCTTTTATAATGCAGTCATATTCCTTTATAAAAAATGGTATGATGTTATGGCCGGATGGTTCCCCCTGTATTGAGCGGTATCTATTTTTGATAGGAGACCGTTGTGTGAAAAAGAGAGTTCGAAACGAACGGTAGCTCTGGGGAAGTTCGTCCTTCATTGACTGTCTGTTGACGTCCTGCTGTGAAAAGAATAAACATCATGAAGTGATTATACATCGCATCACAACATCTTTCATTATATGCACTGTTGCAGTATTTCTTTCATGTTTTGACATTGTCATACTGCTGCCCCTTGTATTTTTCTATTTTAATGTGTGTGTACAGGCAGTTGTTAAGCTTACCCATTTGCAGGGTGGCAGCTGTAAAAGGCCGTTTGGATGAATGAAGTTGTTGTGGCTGGGCACAGGAAGAGAGGTGCTCCTGCGGCTATGAGAGCCCAAGGTCATAAAGGGCCCTGTGTGTGATAGTCACATAAAGGGTCCTGTATGGAACCCGGTGACTGAAGGGCAGTCAATGGGGTGATTACAGATTGGGTGTAATATGCTGGCACCACCTAGTTCCAAGCTCCTAGTTCCTCGTTCCATGTAGCACTAACAGGAGTTTCTGGGTGGGTTCTGAGGGGAGACTGGGATTGCCAGCTCTGAGTTGGGACATTCCTGGAGGAAGGACCTCAGCAGGGTATAAATGCCAGACTTTCCACCCTCCAAAACATCCATTTTCTCCAGGGGAACTGATCTTTATAGCCTGGAGACCAGTTGTGATCCCAGGAGATCTCCAGACCCAGCTGGATGCTGGCAACCTTAGGGAATACCTATATAGCTTGCATTACAATAGCTCAGTCTAGGTGTCACTGAAACATGGTGGCCAGGTGAGCTGCATCAGTGTAGGGGTCCCTCTTCCAAACTAAACTAAGTTGGAAGAAAGCATTTTTTGGTGGCAGCAATCCTAATCTCGTCTACTCAGAATCCTGCTCCAGTGTACTGAAGGGAGCTTACTCACAAGAACGTATTCTTAGGATGGCGCTGATAGTGATGATGTGTGACTCACCCAACCCATGGACCCACCTTGAAAAAAAGGTGGTTTTGCAAGCAAATTGTTCTGTTGAATACTCAAACATTAAGAGTTTTTAAAGCCATTTATGGGGATGCTTTGGGAGAAAATCCAAATGGGAAGCACATCCTCTTTCACTGCCTGTTTCCCCTCTGCTAAAACAATAAACCCCTTACCTTTACGAAGCTGGTAATGAGAGCACAGTAAACACAGGACAGGTAGCGGTGAGGCTTTCTCTAAAGTTGGAATACAAATCCCATCATCTTGGCCATCATTTCCTGTCGGTCATTATAAGATTTGTAGTTTTCCTGGTTTCCTGAAATAAATTGGAAGGCAGAGGAAACTACAAATCCCATAATCACCAGCAAGAAATTAAGCCCGCCCTGTCTTAATCATCTTTGTGTATCAATGCTTATGGGATTTGTTGTTTTCTCTGCTTCCCAAATTAAATTGGTAGGCAGAGAAAACTACAAATCCTGTAATCATCAGTAGGATATGATGACCAAGACAAAGGGATTTATGTTGCCAGTTAGTGAGGAGTCCTGTAATTTGTCTGTGTCTAACTGTGTCTACCACCAGTAACACTACCCAAAGATGAAGCCTTCTTACTTTGAAAGGAATGGGACTAGCAGGGAGGGTTGGCTAGTGTTTGTTGTGGGACATGAACCAAATTTCACTGCCACAGGAAGTGGTGGTGGCTACAAGCATGGACGGCTTCAAAAGGGAATTAGATAAGCATATGGAGCAGAGGTCCATCAGTGGCTATTAGCCACAAGGTATAGATAGGGACTCTGGGGCAAGTGATGCTCTGTCTTCTTGGTGCTTGGGGGGGGGGTCAACAGTGGGAGGGATTCTAATGTCCTTGCCCCATTGGTGGACCTCCTGATGGCACTGGTATTTCTGGCCACTGTGTGATACAGAGTGTTGGACTGGATGGGCCTTTGGCCTGATCCAACATTGGCATCTCTTATGTTCTTATGTTCTTAAATTTGGAACCACACCCAGATTTTAAGACACTCAGGCGTAATCAAAATGGGATGCGCTTTTTGAATTGGAGTAGGATTCACATTCTAAGCTTCCTCATCTGAAGTGAGAGCATCAATATTATTAACATGATATCACCTCTTTTCAGATAAATCAGGGTTGCCAGGAAGTGCCTAGCAACAGGCGGAAGGGTTGTGAGTGGGGCATAGCATTGCAGGAAAAAGGTGGGGGAGGGGGAGCTACCTTGTCCACTTACCAAAAGTGCCTACCAGAAATGCTAAAGGGTAGCTCTAGAAATCACTGGAAACTTTACGATAAAACCATAGACTTTCCAATAATTGCCAGAGCTATACTTTGTCACTTCCAGTAATCACACAGGGATGCATTTAATTTTTTCCCCCTCCCACCACTGCTCAGCCCTGCCCCTGAATAATATCCAGATTGCAGTGAATAAATTGAAGGAGGAGCTGGGTAATGTTAAGCTGCCTTGAATTCGACAAAGAAGAAAGATGACTAATAAATGTTTTAAATAAATAAATAATGTTAGCCTCTCCCCAGCTTGCTTGCATTTCGCCAATGGCCTAAACAGAATTTTTGCAAAGGGAAGATGAGGCAGAGAATCTGCTTTGCATGCAGACAGACTAAGACTCAATCCCTGGGATCTCCAGCTAAAAGAATCAAGTAGTTAATTAGTCTTTATTTCTTTATTTGCAAAATTGTATTTCCACCTTTTTGCCCATAAAAGGGATACATGATAAAAATCACATTTAAAATCACATTTAACACACATCATTAAAACAACTGAAAACAGTTAAAATTCATACAAAAACATAAAAACAACAATTAAAATGTTGGTTAGGACGAAAGGATCATTGAGGGAATGCCAAACGAAACATAAGAGTCTTCATGTGCCGGCAGAAGACAGTAACAGAAGGGAAAACCTCTACTAGAGACCCTGGAGAACCACAGCCAATCAGAAATGACAGTGCTGACATTGATAGACTAACGGTCTGATTTGGTATAAGGTAGTTTCATCTGAATTCAAGTCCAACATGGGTTTCCTAGCCCATAATCCCACCCCGCCATTGCTGGTGCAATATCTCTCCTTATATATAATTGAGTAAGAACATTCTATATGAACATTCTAAAATGCCCGCCTTTAGTGTTAGGCCAGAAGAACTGCCACTCAGAAGACGCTGGCTGGGTTGACTGGCTGCTTTGTGCAGTCCCGCCCAGCGTTTCAAGGTCTTTTGCATATGGAAGCTGATTGGACTTCACTGCATTCCACACCTCAAACTCACCTCCTCTCTCCTATTTTTTCACATCTAGTTTGGAGACAGAAAAGAAGACTAGCAGAGGACAACAGGCCTGGGGACAAGGTGTGGTCAAGAATTGTTAAGGCAGGGGGAGGTCGTGAACAGTCCATCGAGTGTTCCGTCTCATTCCCTACATCATCCTACAGAGATGTGTGAGAAAAAGATATGTTTTAGGGTGTCAGTGGGATAGGAGCTCCTTTTTAAATGTTGAATCACTATTATATTATGAGAAAAGCACAACCATCCGCCCTTCTGTGCTTAAGTATAAAAAGCTTACTCACCAAAGGGATTATTCACAAGAACTGCACACACAAAAAAGCAAGCACTTGTATGCTCAGCTTTATTTGGGGTCTAGTAAACTAGATGACAAGCAACAGGGCAGGTTCCAGGTTTGGGGGGACCCTGGGTAGACCGTGACCAGGCTCCCCCACTGATTCACTATTAGGGGGACCCCTCATGCCTTCCTCTCCATCTTCCAAACCTACATGCTCCCCACCTTACCATGCATCCTTCTCCCACTTGCAAGCCTTCCCCCTACCTGTGCTCGGTTGCCTGCAGCACCTGCACATCCTCTTCCCAACAGGACTGGCCAGTGGATGCTGTCATTGCTCCAGAGAGTGCCACCACTGTGCACCACACACATGCACTTCCACAGTGGTGCTGGGCAGTTCGGAACCGACAGGTGGCAGGGGAAGTCTGTGCGAGGGGGGGTAAGCAGGAGTAGAACTTAGCTAGGGTTGCCATCCTCCAGGTGGGGGCTGGAGATCTCCCAGAACTATTGCTGAATCTCCAGACTTCAGAGATCAGTTTCCCTGGAGAAAATGGATGCTTTGGAGGGTGGGCAGTATGGCATTATACGTCTCCCCTTCCCTCCCCAGGCTCGACTCCCAAATCCCCAGGAATTTCCCAATTTAGAGTTGGCAAATGGGGCCCTGGCAGCTGCCCCACTTTCAGGTATGCTGATGCTGGCCTGAGAAGCAAGCAGCCTGCCACTGACAGCCACTGCTTCCACACTGTCATTTTTGTCACTTGTTTGTCCCTATTTGCTTCAAGGTTCCCCCCCAATGTGTTTTGCTCTCTCTAGTAACCCCAGAGGGAGCAAAACACATGTGGAAAAGGGGTGGTGGTGGACCCAAAGCAATAGGGACAAAAGAGGGGCAACAGTGACAGTGTGGAAGTGGCCAAGTCTTGACTCAGCATCACAGATGGTGTCAAAGCTGCCACAAAGCAACTGCTGAAAAAGTAGTTGGAGAGGGTAGCTGTGTTGGTCTGCAGTAGGAGAGTGTAGCTGTGTTGGTCTGCAGTAGAACAGCTAGATTTGAGTCCGGGAGCAACTTAGAGACCTACAAGATCTCTGACAAAGGGCGCCTCGACTCTCAAAGGTTGATACCCAAAAAAACATGTTGGTATCTACGGTGCTACTAGACTCAAATCTTGCTGCTGAACTTGACTCAGCATCACAGATGGTGTCAAAGCTGCCACAAAGCAACTGCTGAAAAAGTAGTTGGAGAGGGTAGCTGTGTTGGTCTGCAGTAGAACAGCTAGATTTGAGTCCAGGAGCAACTTAGAAACCTACAAGATCTCTGACAAAGGGAGCCTCGACTTTCAAAAATTGATACCCCCAAAAACATGTTGGTCTCTACAGTGCTACTAGACTCAAATCTTGCTGCTGAAAAAGTAGTGAGACGCAGCCGTTCTCTTTGCACATGACCCAGGATGTTGTTGAATGCGACTCCCCTTCCCCCATTGCAATGTATCTTGTGTTATGGCCAGGGGTCATTTCGTAGAAAAAGAGCTAGGGGAACTCATTAGCATAACTCATTAGCATATGCCACACCCCCTGACATCAGGGGCCCGGCGGTGGACCTGCAAGGCCTTTCTTCATGAGACCCTGGAAAGCTGCTATGGTTGGGGTAGATGGCCCCGGCCCTGATAGATTGAGGGTTCAGTAAAAGGCAGCTTCATGTGTTCAAAGAAAGTTAGGTAGGTTTGGAAATCATAATTCAATGCACACAAAAGGAGTTTTGAAAACATCCCCTTCCATGTTTTAATCTCTGAAGTTTATACGTCCACGGAGAATTTTAGTTGTTAAAATTGCATCCACTTCTTGGAACTTTCAGCTTTCTAATTCACCATGCATTAACAGCAGCAGCGGGAACTGGTTGGCATCATACACCGCAGCCAGCCACTACCTCCAGAAATGATTTATTAACTGGAGTTCAGCTGCTTTGTGCTTTTGTAGCCATTGACAAAAGGCATGTTTAAGCATGTTAAATTGGCTTAATTCCGCAGACAGAAATGATGGCCGAGAAGAGCAAAACTTGCTGCCAACGTATACTACTTCTTTGTGTTGCATAAGGAACAGTTAATCTGACCTAAAAGAAAAGAAACATATGCTCCAGCAGATAAGGTCCTCGAGATGAATGAATCTGTCTGCTGTGTAGTATTTGTTGGTACAAGAGGGAAGGAAAAAGGGGTTGCTATATATGTGTGTGCGCGCGTGTGTGTATATATATAAAAAATAGACTGGGATGAGGTGAGGTGGAACGGAAATTTTTCAAGCATTCAGATTTCCAAGGAAATGGAATAGGAGAATTCAGAAGTCCCTGAAATCATGTGTTCTACATGGTCTTTGTCCATTCGTGTCCTGTGATCTGCTCTTTTGGGGTCAAAAGAGACCTCCCCTCTTCCCTTTTTGACCAGGGGAAAGGCTGGTGGGAGCCAACCCAATGCTTATTAAGTGGAAAGCTTACAACCAGAAGCCTCATATACAATAAATATAACTGGTAAAATGTCATTAGCGTTGCAGTTCCCCGTGGGGCCTGGCAGTCTCCCAGAATTACAACTAAGTGGAAAGCTTACAATCAGAAGCCCCATATACAATAAATATACTGGTAAAATGTCATTAGCGTTGCAGTTCCCACGTGGAGTGCATGTTCTGCAAGAGGTCCATTTTACCTTGATTTCACAGATCAGTGGGTTAGAGTTGGAGTTAGTTTGCCAACCTCCCCGTGGGGCCTGGCAGTCTCCCAGAATTACAACTGATCTTCAGCCTAAAGAGGCCAGTTCCTCTGGAGAAGATGGAGGCTCTGGAGGGTGGACTCTGTGGCATTATACCCCACGGAGGTCGTTCCTCTCTCCAAACCTCAGCCTGCCCAGGTTCTACCCCTCAGTCTCCAGGAATTTCCCAACCCTAAGTTGGAATAAAAGATTTGGAGCTTGTTTCATTTGTCATAATAGGCGGGGATGAGGCAAGGTGGAATGGAAAATTTTCAAGCATTCAGATTTCCAAGAGAGTGGAATAGGAGAATTCAGAAGTCCATGAAAATCATGCGGGGGGTGGGGAGCGAATGGATGAATAATGGGTGTTTGTTCAGCATCATGTCTGTGATCTGCTCTTCAGGGTAAGGTGGATCTGATGTATGGATTCCAGGCCTTCCTTCCACTTTTACAGCATTGTTCTCCACTGCGGAAAGTGTTCTTCCAGTGCTAGGTGCATTCCACTCATGCAGGACTGGCACTTTGCAACTTTGCAGCTATGGGGCTGGCAGTGATCAAAGGAGAAGGATTCCCTTTCCTCCTAGTGGGTCTGTGGCAGCAGCAAGAGCCCATGGTGATGGCATCCACTTAAGCTCAGGCCAGCCAATCAGGCTCCTGAGCTGGCTGGGAGGGGGAGGGGCCTCCAGGAAGGCACGGAGGCCAGAGTTTTCACTCTGGTCTGCCTCTGCCATATAAAAGCAGCCCCTGCCAGGGCTGTTGCTCACTTGGCTCAGGGAAAAAAGGTGAAGCTACGCTTGTATACAGTGGACAGGTTACGGTACACCAATTACTGCATGCTGATTGCCCATATTGTCTTTCAGAAGCCTCCCTAGGATACAAGTGATCAGCCACATTTGTTTTCTCATCCAATTTCTGCATGGACTTACCAAGGCTGCTTACATGAAGTCAGATTAGAGTTCCATCTAATCCAAAACTGTATAATCTAGGATTGCCAGCTGGCCAGAAAAAAAGTGGACCTGGCCTGGTAGCCTCTTGCATCTTTAGCAACAGCAGTATTGCATACTAGAATTAGTGGGCTGAGCTTTCAGCGGAATGTTATTACCTGCTAATTAGTGCGAATGAAAAGGCTGTTGACACAGCTGGTGGAAAAGTTGGTGTCTCTGAAGGCCAAAATAGAAGAGAAGAGATTGGATTTATACCTTCCCTTCACTACCCAAAGAAGTCTCAGAGCGGTTTACAATCTCCTTTCTCTTCCCCTCCCCACAACAGATACCCTGTGAGGTAGGTGGGGCTGAGAGAGCTCTTTCAAGAACTGGCCTTGTGAGAACAGCTCTGAAATAACTTGTAACTGACCCAAGGTCACACCAGCAGCTACATGTGGAGGAGTGGGGAATCAAACCCAGTTCTCCCAGATTAGAGTCCATGCTCCTAGCCACTACACCAAACTGGCTGAGATGATTTGGGTTACAGCTACCCAACTGGATGTGTAGTCACACAGATGATCAGGGGAACTCGTCTTCATAAAGTTTTGTTATTTCATTTGGCTCAGAGCCCTGGGGGGGGGAATAGGCTTCAGGCTTCCCTCCTGAGCTGTTTCCAGGGCTAGCTCACCCACTAGGCGAACTAGGCATTCGCCTAGAGCACCGGGCCCTGGATGGGGGCGCCGAACTGTCCCCCCCAAGCCTGTGCGCACCCATTGCGGCACACGTTGAGGAACTCCTCTTGCAGGAGAGCGGCCTCTGCCCCGCCGCCACGCTGTCGCCCCACTGAGGCCAGGGACTCCTGGGACCGTCCCGATTTGGGGTCGAATTTCCTTTCCCCTCCGCCTTCCCAAAGCTGGAGCCAGGCTGCACTCTCTCACGCAGCCAGCCCCCCTCTCTCCCTCCACCAAGCTCCAGGCGTGCCCAGCTTATGTAAGCGCCTGCAGGCGGGCGGTGAGCCCCGAGAAAGGCGGCTCTCACACGTGGCTTGGCCGGGCAGCTGGCTCACAAGGGGTGGCCATGAGCTGGCGCACTGCTTCCCTTGGCTCGCCTTGGGGCGGCTGGTCCTCCCCCGAGGAGCCCTTCCCACCCGGGCGCAGAACGAAAGAAGTCAGGTCGGGCTTTGCAAAGCTGCCCCAACGGAAAACAAGTCACTTGGGGCCCCCTCCCCTCCTGCCCTGTCCTTTTTAAATTTTAAATGCAGACTCACAGCATGTCACCAGGCGGGCAGTGCGGCCAGACCCAGCAGGGCGAAGTTCTGGGGGGAGGAGAGGGCGGGCAAAGTGGCAGCCAGCTGGGAGGTCTTCAGGCCCCACCGGGAGGTTGGCATCTGCACTGAGGGGGCACCACAAGGCAGCCTCGCTTAGGGTGCAGAAACACCTCAAGCCGGCCCTGGCTGTTTCCCACCGTGGAAATGGCTACAGAGGAGCTTTTGCCCCTTCCTCAGATTCCCTTGATCGTATGGGTGACAAGTGGGGCTGGGCACCCATGACCTACCTCGTGTCACATGTATTGTATATTTTTCGTCCTGACTGACAGCCTTCACCAGGGTCTCAGGCAGAGACGTTTCCCAGCCCTGAAGCCTGAGATTCTTTAGCTGAAGGTACCAGGGACTGAAGCTGAACCTTGTGCATGCAGCACGAGCTATGCACCCTTCCTGCTCTCCACTATACATAGAGTAGCAGAAATATGCTGAGAATGCTGATCCTCAGCATTTCGCAAAGTTGCTAAAGGTTATAAAAAGAAAACTCCATTAACAGTAGTGGAGGAAACACATTTTTGATCTAGGCTCCTCTAAAAATTAGGATCAAATGATTGCTTTCTGTATACCTAAAGTCCATACAGGTTATATTTTTCAGAGGGCTTGGTAGGCTGCCAGAGGCAGATACTGGTGTTTTCCCCTATAAGGCAAGTAATTCTGGATTTCTCACTTTTACTAGAAAAATGGTATAGAGGGAGGAGATTTTACCTCCCCTACTCGGGTTGCCAGCCTCCAGGTGCGGACTGGAGATCTCATGGAATTACAACTAATCTCCAGATCAGGTCCCCTGGAGAAAATTGCTGCTTTGGAGGGCAGACTCTATGGCATTCTACCTCCCCTCCAAAACCCTGGCCATCCCATACCCCACCCCCCAAATCTCCAAGAATTTTCCCCAACTTGGAGTTGGCAACCCTGTCCCCTATACCTCATGGCATATCCCTGACCCAATTGCCCTCTGGCGGCTTTTTAAAATTAAACCATCTCATCAAATGCAGTGACAGATCCCCACTATAATCTGTAGCCTGGCCCATACAGAATGTTCTGGGGCAACCTGCAACTTTGCTCTTCCAGTTTTTTTGTTTTTTGTTTTTTTAAAAAATGCCCTCTTTGTCAAATGTGTGCTTATTTCCAAGCCCTCGCATTAAGGGTGCCAACAATCCTCTGACCATTTCCCAGCCTCTGATATGTGTGCTTAATTTTAAGCATGCTTGATCCGAAGCAGGATCAGAACCTAAATCTGTTCGAATGAGAGCTGGATGTAGATGCCTGCTAAAAACAACACAAGCCTGGATCTGCCTGAAAGCCAAAAGGGGGAAAGGGGGGGGGGAGAGAAAGCAAAGAAAAAAGTCTACCCACGAATCCATCAGACACAGAATCTGTGGATGAAGAGAACAAAATGTGTGGTTCGCTGGTTCCCCTCCATGCACTCCCCGTGAGTGCAAGTCATCAACAATTTACACTGTGATATTAATGGGAATGACACAATCCATTAAAACATAGAACAGAGAAGTCAGCTCCCCCTTGCCCGTGATCAACAGAATGAAATCTGTTGATATCAGCAACGAACCATCAGCTTGCATTAGTCCCCGTGTGCAGGGAGTAGCCTTGGGCAAAGTTAGAATGTATTCTTCCCCCTCCATCTTGCTCCCGCCCCCCCAATATCTTCCCTTTCCCCATTCACTTATTTACAATGGGAAATTCTATCTCGCAGAGTATTGGGCGGCTGTAGCTAAGCTGTAAACAAAACAGCATACTGCATTGGGGAAGAAAATTAAAAATGAGGCCTTGAAGACAGAAACATCTGGATAGAGACACTGACAGGCAGATGTCATCCCAAAACGCCTCTCATTGAGGGACCGGCTTTGGGAGCTAAAACTGCTCTGAGCCAACTGATAAGTAAAAAGCCTTCAAGATAAATGCTTGTTTATCGGCAGGAGGCTTCACAATGTGGACAGTTTGGAGCTGGCTGTTCAGGAAGAGGAGGGCCGACTGCATCTTATTATTGCATTCCTCGGCTGGCATAAGACAGACAGCAAGGCAGAAAAAAGAATCTCGGAAGGGGAAAATATTGGCTATTCGTAACAGAGAATAGGGAAAAGATTGTGATTTCTGCATTTTACGGTATGGAATAACAGCCGAGCAACCCTGAAAATATGTTATCTCTCTACATTAGTGTGGCTTATATTTAAAAGGGAAAATGAGTTAAGAGCATATTACCCTTTGCATCTTCTCCTCTGTTGCTTGGGACTCCCTTTCTGCTTACAGTTCCATGGCTAAAAGTGCCTATGGAGAGTTACTCTAGTCTAAACCCATTAAAATCAATGGGTTTAGACTGAAGTAACTATGTTTAGGATTCCTTTTAAGGCTGTATTTTTTAACTAGTAGTTTTTAAAAAAACTAGTTAGCTTGTTGATTTCACTGATGATGCTTCTGCTGTTGCTGTTCTTTTGCTCTTTATCGTTTTGCTCCAAACAACATGCCGCTCATTATGCTGAACTGAAAATGGTCTGTATAATCAGCACCAGTGTTCCCTCTAAGCTGAGTTAGTGTGAGCTAGCTCATAGTTTTTTAGCCTCCGGCTTACACATGTTCGTCTTAGCTCAGAAAGGATGGCTCCAGAACAAACTAATTTATGCAGGAGCCAAATCGCTTGCTCACAAATTTAATGCCAGTAGTCACAAGGCTCCACATCTTAGAGGGAAGATTGATCAGCACTTTCATTCCCATTTCCCCTCGTTGCAGACCGTGTCCTACATGGTCTTTGTCCGTTCGTGTCCTGTGATCTGCTCTTTTGGGGTCAAAAGAGACCTCCCCACTTCCCTTTTTGACCAGGGGAAAGGCTGGTGGGAGCCAACCCAATGCTTATTAAGTGGAAAGCTTACAACCAGAAGCCTCATATACAATAAATATAACTGGTAAAATGTCATTAGCGTTGCAGTTCCCACGTGGAGTGCATGTTCTGCAAGAGGTCCATTTTACCTTGATTCCACAGATCAGTGGGTTAGAGTTGGAGTTAGTTTGCCAGCCTCCCCGTGGGGCCTGGCAGTCTCCCAGAATTACAACTGATCTTCAGCCTAAAGAGGCGAGTTCCTCTGGAGAAAATGGAGGCTCTGGAGGGTGGACTCTGTGGCATTATACCCCACGGAGGTCGTTCCTCTCTCCAAACCTCACCCTGCCCAGGTTCTACCCCTCAGTCTCCAGGAATTTCCCAACCCTGAGCTGGAATAAAAGATTTGGAGCTTGTTTCGTGTGTCTCAATGTCGAAGAGTTGGCAAGAATTGCTAATCAAGCAGGAGAGAATGTGTTCAATTGAAGGCCTTCAGCCTTATTTCTTTTGTTTGGGGAGGCATGTGGAAAGCCTGAGTTTTCCTTCATTTGCCTGCTTCTTGTGGGGGCAGATTTGGCTTCTTTCCCTCATCAAAGCTGGCCTTTTCTTTGGCTTCTTTCCCTTCTCAGCTCTCCAGCTGGCATGCCTGGCATTGTGACATGGTTTGTCAAGTTGCATCAGTCACATTGTTCTACATGACATCACAGATCAGGAGGGGATGTGACTGATGAAAGGCAACGGTGTCACCTCCCAGCACAGGGCCTCAGCTGGGGAAGCTGGAACAAGTCTCAGAGCCATTGCTAAAGAGGATGCAGTCATTCCACCCATATCCCTCCCTGCTTTTTTAATTTTAGAAAGATTTGTCAGGTTTTTTTGTGACCAAATTAGGGTTTGGTTCAAGTGTTTTCCACCAAGAAGTCAGAGGGCTCATACCAAGAGGCTTTACATTGTTGGCTGCAAAAGCATGGATTTACCTGCAGGCAGGCAGAGATGGTTCTGACTTGACATGCCACAGAATAGTGTCTCCAGCACTGGTTTGGCTCATTATTGCCACTGGATTGAATGCTTTTCCGCATTGCTAGACACAGATGTGAAAGGAAACCTTTCATCTCCCAAGTTCCTCCTCTAGGAGCTCAGAAAGGGTGACTTGCTGCTGCTCATATGGCAAAATGTAATGCTTTTATCAGACAAACTTTCTGGAATAAACGTTTGAGTCCAGTGGCACCTTTCAGACCAACATGCACACAAAAGCTTATACCCAGAATTAAACTTTGTTGGCCTGAAAGGTGCTGCTGGGCTCAGAGTTTCTTCTGTTGCTTCAGACCAACATGGCTGCCCACCTGAATCTTTGTGGAATAAAACCACTGACCTGAAGTGGCCCAAGCAAAAGAAAAGTGCAGACCTGCTCTTTTCATCTGCTTCTGCTTGCTTAACTTTCTTGTCGAATTGGCCTCTTCTGCAGTGGCAGTAGACTTACCAGATGTCCTACAGTGGTAGGAAAGCCTCCTGCCATCCACCCACTGTCCCCACTGCTGCTCGGCAGGGCAGCAGGAAGAAAATGGTCAAGGAAAGTGTCATTGTGCTAATGGTGTGATGTCACTTCCGGCACAAACCTGGAAGTGCCATCACTGCATTGGTGTGACAGTTTAGGAATCACCCCAAACTCTATTTTGAGAGGATCCAAGAGTGTCATGCTTACACAATGGCATCACTTCTGGGTTTGACCTGGAAGTGCGATCATACCATCAGCATGATGTCATTCCTTTCCCCCTCCTCTCCCTCCAGTTGCCAGTCAATGGCTGGTAATCCTAAATGAGAGACTCACCTCACCATTTTCCTCTACTCACTAGGTAGTGATCCATGGCTGTCATCCCAGGTGAAAGAGCAAGAACAGCTCTGCAAAGAATGCACCCATTCTCACAGCCTGGTTCTTTGTACGTTTACTCAGAAGAAAACCCCACTGAGTTCAACAGGATTTTTTTCTAATAAGTCATGCATAATGATAGCAAGTCTTTCACCCCCTTCTTGTGTAGGCTTACTTAGCAATAAGTCCCACTGATTTCAATAGGTCTAATTCTCAAGAAAGTCTGCATTAAGGATAGGCACAAACTGGAAAAATGCAATCATGTTTGTGGTTTGTGGCATATCTGGTTTGCGAACCATGAACCATCATAAACTTTTAAGAGCCAAACAAACTGGTTCAGTTTGTGTGGTTTGTGACCTGGTAGAACAGGTCCTGTGCAAGCCAGAGACACCAAACCCTCCAGGTTTGATAAGGATTGGATGTATGGGGTCCAAGTTGCAGCCCCCAAAGTAGTTGCCCCAGGAAAGTGCTTTCTGGGGAAATGACTGCCTGTGAGGTAAAGGAGAGTAAGCCGGAGATCCCCTGTGAGTTTGGGGTCTCTAGCTTGCACAGGATCTGTTCCATACACTCCTGTATCTCTTGAAACTGTGCCTACATGAGTTCTGCCCCCTGTTGCTTTGAAGTTCTGTAAACATTTAGATTGAGTGGAGACAGATTGTATGGAAATGTATCTGCTCACGAACTGGCGCAAACCTCCACAAACAGCTTGAAAGTGTGTGGAAAGTTTGTGCTGGTTGACCTGCCACGAACATCACTTTGTGAACCACGAACGAGCCAAAAATAATAACTTTAGTTTGCGAGCCGGTTTGTGCCCATCCCTAAAGTACGTGATACACTATCTTTATATGTCTGCTTAGCAACAGCTGTGCACAGGATGGCAGCCTGATCCTTTGCACAGTTACGCAGAAGCAAGTCCTACTATGATCTCTAGCGTGACTTTGAAGTACATGTGTGGAGGCCTGAGGGATTTCCCCCCCAAGGACTTGAATAAATCCCATATCATCCAAGACAGTGAGGAGAAAGTAATAAAAAATAAAACTCCCCCTTTCTGGATCCAAGACCTTAGGGTACAAGACAGGAGGGAGGAACAAACGCTCCAGTTTCTCTTTCTCTGCCTCAGACTCCATATTCTTCTCCATAACTAGAGATGTCAGCAGTGTTTGTAATTACCTGTTTATGAATGCTTGTGGTGCTTGGAAGTATTACAAATGGAGTGTCATTACCTCCAGAAATGACCAGCTTGGAATATAAATTAGCTTTTCTCTAGCTTGGAATGTTAAAAAAAAAAGGGGGAAAGAAAAAGGATCCTGCATAGCTGCAGCCAGCATTTGGGCTGCTTTGTGGGTGCATGTGCCAAAGTGTTGGCCTGTACTCCTGTACTCTCTGGGAACTATAGCCAACTACTTTGTAGTCATGTGCACGGACGTCTTAAAATATTAACCTTTTCCTTTTCGGACATGGCTTTTTATGGCATGTGTTACAAACTACATGTTCAGATGTAACTGAATGAGTCTTTTGTTTTTGTGTGTATCTTCTCTTGATTGTTTCTTGCAAATGTTTGATTTGGGCTGCATCCACACCTCCTTTGGGTATTGCACTCTCATTGCACCACAGGAATAGTGCACAACTGAATAGCCAGTGTGGTATAAAGGTTAAGTTAGACTTGGATTTGGGAGGTTTGAATCTCCACTCTCGCACAGAAGCTTGTGGGTTGACCTTGGCCAATCCAACATCCAGCCTAACCTACTTTACAGGGTTGAAGATAAAATGGAAGAGAGGAGAACCATGGGAGTTGCCACATAGTTTTTGGGGGTGGAGACAGGCCAATGTAAGATGTCCCTTCCAGTAAAAAAGTGGAAGTGATGTCATTATGTCAGACCTAACACTTTATGATTTGCCCAAAACTCTATGCATAATCATAGAGTTTGGGACAAAGCCTAGAATGTCAGCCCTGACATCAAGATGTCACTTCCATTTTTGTGTGTGCTAGAAGTGATGTGGCACCCTGGTGTGGCACCCTGGTCTTAGACTGGCACTCTATCCATTACAGCACATAGGAAGTGGCAAACTGACTCAGTTTACAGAGTTATTTTGGATGCTGAAAACTCTGAGGAAGTATTTAGTGTGTTTGATTAGCCAAGTTTTACAAGCTGCTTTCTTGATCACATCCTCATTTCCCATCAGCAATACTACTGACTCCATTGCCTCATCACTTGCTCCATCTCAGCAGTATGTTTGACAAAAATCCACTAAGTGTTTCTGTTGTCACCCAAGCCTGGTTTTAATGGAATCAGCTGGCAAAATGCCCCTGACTCTTCTCTGCATTGTCCTCCCCTCCCTCCCTTGCTCTGAATTTTTAAATCATCATTGGATCTCAGTCCTGGTGACGGAGCGCCCTCAGTCTGCAAGGCAGCCTCTTCTTGCGGCTTCTTCCTCCAGGGATTCCCCAGGGAGCTTTAGAAAAGAAGATGGGACTGCGCTTCCTCCCAGCCTTTAACTCTGCTCGAGATGTGCTGAGGGTCTGCGGAGGACAAATCCTTGGGCCTTCCCCCCTCCCTCCACACATTCTTCTGGCACACTGGAGGACCAGTTCTTGCCTGGGGGGGGGGGATTCCAGCTTCACCCTGCAGCTTCCCTTTCCCTTCCCTCCGCGGCTTCTGTTTTTCTGCTCAACTGCCTCCGCCGCCTTCCAACTGCCCCTGGGGGAATTGCCCTCTTATTACCACAATTACAATCTGTACACATTTCATTAAACTAATATTGCTTCGCACAGGCTTTCTCTGCCGAAGTGCACAGCTGGGGGCCCATTCCTTTTCCTCAGCTTAAACACTTTGACAGGTTAAGAAAGCTATTATGGCTGAATAACAGGTGTTGCAAAACAACGTGCATTTGATGTTTAAATGAGAGAGCTTCTTTATTGACTGCCTTTATTGCAGCTAAGTCTCTCCTTTTTCAAGATGACTGGATTTTTATTGGTTTTACTGCTTTTTAAAGTGTATTCTGTTGTTTCAGAATGGGTCCAGAGTGACTCGCCACTGTTATTTGTTATCCTGATGGCTTCCCCCCCCCTCCATTTGGGCTTTTTTTGTCTTCCTATCCAGGTGAGTAGTAAGGAGAGGATTGTGTTTAGCCTTGGATCCATGACAGTGCAAAAAAGTATTTTTGGTTTCTGCACAGCTCCCGGTTGGATAATGAATGATGCTGGGCCATTAGGTTGCTGCTGCCTATTATTTCTAATCAGATTTGATTCACTTCCAGCCTCCCTACAGTGACTATCTCTGTAGATTTATAGATGCGCCATACTAAAGATGACCCTTGCCACGTGATCC
The DNA here is from genome assembly GCF_001447785.1 of Gekko japonicus. Lineage (NCBI taxonomy): Eukaryota > Metazoa > Chordata > Lepidosauria > Squamata > Gekkonidae > Gekko > Gekko japonicus. The sequence goes on from NW_015169175.1 coordinate 1,717,230, forward strand.
CAACCACCATAATCCGCAAAGCAGGTGGATGAGCTGAGAAAGATTCAAAGGACAGTTTTTTATTAGGCAGGTTAATGTCAAACATGGGATATTTTTGATGCTTCAGCTAGAGGTCTAAACACCTTAGTTCAAGAAGGACATTGACAAACTGATTTTGTACTATTGCTATTAATGCATTTATTCATTGCTTATCCTGCTTTTCTTCCCAATGGAGAACCAAAGCAGTCTACATAAATATCAATACAATTGACATAAACAAGCGTAAGAGAGAAAAGGTACACAGAACCTCCTGGGCTCAGGTCCACTGGGATGGTTCCTCAAGCCCAAGAGTCCCTTCATTTTTGCACCTCAGCTTGCACTGAAATGCTTGTGCCACACAATGCTTGTGCAATGCTTGTGCCACACAATGCTTGTGAAATGCTTGTGCCACACAATGCTTGTGCCACACAAGCTGAGGGTCCCCACTGGGGAGGAAGGCAGAATATGAATGAAGGAGATAAATAAATATGTTATGGACATATGAACATGCCCATTTTCATTCCTTTCTGCTTTGGGGTGATGTCACTGTGAAACATTTAAGTTTGTTTCTGCTCTGTATGCCGCCTCATCCAGTCCTCTCAGCACAGCTGGAGAGTTCGGAGGTTGCAGGGGGAGGAGTGCAGGCAGAAAGAGAGGATCTCTGTCCTGTGGTTTCAGCAGTGGAGGAGCAATCCTGGAGAGGGGACTGAACCTTACACCTCTGAGCTGTGCCCCATAGGGGCAAAAGAACTGTCTGGTGTGGAAACAACTGAATTTGCCCAACCCAGGATCCCATCTTTACACTATGTTTACCTGGGCACTATGTTCACTACTGGAGCCAAATACTATTGGTTGCACTTTTGGATCCTCTCTGTCATTGGGCCAAATTTTAGAATTCTTCCTGTGACTGGGGGAAGTTGGGGTGCTCTTGTTGGGAGAAAATTCAGAACCCTGGTTCAGGCTTGCAGACTGGAATTTCTCTTTGGTGCAAGATGCTGCTGGGGGTGGGTGGGGTGGGGAAGTAGCAGAAAGGAGATTGTAGATGAGATGACTGAATTACCCGAGTGACAGTTCTGACCAATCCTGGTTGGCAAAGGCCAGGAGATGACCTTGGCCTCACCATTAAGTTTCCAGAGAAGTTTGTATTGTAAAGCAATCATTGCCTGAATTTTCACGAGCCCTCAGGATAGGGTGGTCAACCTCTAGGTGGTACCTGGAGATCTCCCGCTATTACAGTAGATCTCCAGATGACCCAGAGCAGCTCACTTGGAGGAAATGGCTGCTTTGGAGGATGGACTCTATGGAATTTATACCCCTCTGAGGTCCCTCCCCAAACTCCACCCTCCACAGGCTTCACCACCAAAATCTCCAGGTATTTCCCAACCCGGAGCTGGCAACCCTACCTCTGGGAGCCACAGAATGGAGCCATTGCTGAGGCTAACCAAGTTCCCATGGGGATCTGGCTACTTCCTTTTTTGCTGGCATCTTAATAGCACATAGCCTGGTCTTAATTCCTCAGCTTTAATATCAGTTCTGGGGGCCCTCCTGCAATTACAGGCATTGTGAGGCCTAAGAAGCCAGGAAAGGGGATGTCTCAAAAGTGTGTCTCCTGCCTCAGGTGCTGTTCTGGGGCAACACTACCCATAATCATTCATGAGCTTTGGGGAAAGAAGGCATAGCCAATTGCGGCTTGAAAGAAGGGGGGTCTACATGGTGGTGAATCTGTCATAATCAGATTGCCTTCACTGTCTCTGCCAGCTCAAACTGTATTAACAAAGTTTCCAAGCATGATCAAAAAAGAGCCAGTCCCAGATAAAAAGCTGTAGAATTTGCACACAGACTTCGAAATAGGTAGTCTTCTTGCAGCTGCATGGCCATGTGTGAGGATACATGTGACAGCATGGGGGGGGGGCAGGAAGGCATTTGTTTGGGACCTCCAGAGTTTTTGATCATTTATTTAAATGATCATTTTCCTCATAAGGAATGAACTTATTGTGTGGCAATGGCTTCTTCACAGCTCAGTATCGATGAGTGTGGAAGAGGCTGCTAGGCTGAAGTCTCCAGGCATGTCCACATGCATGGAAATTCATCAGGGGATATCTGCAATATTGAGAGATGAATTACATGTGTGAATCAATGACCTGGCCTCCCAGGAAGAGCTTTCGTATCAACTGCTGATGTTATTATAAATGCAATACTTTCCAAAGGAACTTGCTTCCAAATGTAGCTGAGCCATAACGTTATGAGGGGGGAAAGGTGGGCGTTGTAAATACTCAGGTTAACGATCCTCAGATTCTCTGAAAGAGGTGTAAGTGCAAAACAAATATCTGTTGCTGAAGCTAAGCAAGTCTGATCCTGCTAAATCCCAGGATGGCCTGGGCAAGATTATTTGGGAAGCATCTGCATGTCAATCTGAATGCCTTGGAGGAAATGTAGGGTATAAATTAAGACTAGGTAAAGGTAAAGGTTTCCCTTGCTCAAAAGCTAGTCGAATCCAACTCTAGGGGGCAGTGCTCATCTCCATTTCCAAGCCGGAGAGCTTGGACCACGTTTCTGTGGTCATGTGGCCAGCATGACTAAACAATGAGGTGCAAGGAATGCTGTTACCTTCCCACCGAAGCAGTACCTATTTATCTACTTGCAATTTCTTGATTTTGAACTGCTAGGTTGGCAGGAGCTAGGGCCAGAGACGGGAGCTTACTCCATCACATGGCACTAGGGTCTCGAACTGCTGAACTACCGACTTTCTGGTCTGTAGCTCAGCGTCTTAATCTCTGCAGAGGTTTATGAAATGATGCATAGACTGGGAAAAGTGAAAAAACATTTCAACTCTCTGTCTCTAGTAATAATAGGAGTCACAGGTACCTACCTCACAGGGTGTCTGTTGTGGGGAGGGGAAGGGGAAGGAGTTTATAAGCCACTCTGAGACTCTTTTGGGTAGTGAAGGGCGGGGTATAAATTCAATCTCGTAGTAGTAGTAGTAGTAGTAGTAGTAGTAGATGATTCAGGATGGACAAAAAGAAGTTCTTCACTCAAATGAACATAATTTACTAGCTGTACACATGCCATGGTTGCACATTACAATAAGTACATGTACACCCTGCCTATACATGTGTAGATATGTTTGTAAGAAAGAACCAACACACCTTCACTTTATGAATGAAGCTGGGGACTAGTACCTAGATAAATATGCAGTTTCAATCATATGTTCAGCTGTAAGTACGTTGGCTGTAACATGAGACTTACTCAGTGCAGAAACAAACAACAATCAAGTGTACACAGTACATGCATTGTATGTGCATCGACCATAAGGTGTGAACAAGACTACATTAATGGGAGATAGATCCATCAGTGGCTCTATAGCATGATGACTAAATTGAATTTCTAGGTTCAGAGTAACCTTTTGAATACAACCTTCTGAATATAAGGGGACAACAACTGGAAGCTACTTTAGCCTCTTGAAGGGGAATCTAGCAGGGGAATCTAGTTGGCCAGTGTGTGAAATGGGATGCTGGACCACTGGTCTGATCCAGCACAGCTGCTCATGCATTCTTATGTAAATATTTTTTCACATTCTTACATTGTCTCTTGGGAACTGTAGTTCACTCCAGTAAGTTCTGAGCATGTGCCAATAAGACAAATGACACCAACTGATTAATACCCCGGATCAAGCAGGTGCAAAAGCAGCACATATATTGCCCTGACCTGGATAACCTAGGCAAGCCTGATCTCGTCAGATCTCAGAAGCTAAGCAGGGCTGACCTTGCAAGTTATTTGGATGGGAGACCTTCAGAGAATACCAGGGCCAGGAGGCCAGAGGCAGGCTATCAAGCAGCTTCTCTGAATGTCCTCCGTGCCCCAGTAGGAGTCGCCAGAGGTTGTCATGACTTGCAGGCATGGGCATACACACACACAAATGCAAAAATACAAAAAAAGAGCGGTGTGTGTATTTGAAATGTTCTTTTAGGGTATGGCTGACCCTGGAGCACAGCAAGCCAGTATACTGGGAACATGAGCAGCAACAAGCCATAATGACAAATTCTGTTACTGTGCAGGAGCATCACTGTAGACACTGGTCATTTTGAATTGTGGACAAATCATCAATGTGATTGAATGGGGGGCTTAATTTGACAGAAAACTGGCATTGCAATAAAAGTACATTTGATTTTTGAATGTTTTGCTTGTGAAAATCACAAGAACATAAGAGAAACAATGTTGGATCAGGTCAGTGGCTCATGCAGTTCAGCACTCCATATCACACAGTGGCCAAAATCCAGGTGCCATCAGGAGATCCACCAGCAAGGCCAGAACTTCAGAAGCCCCCCTGTTGGCCCCCCAAGTACCAAAAATACAGAAAATCACTGCCCCAGATATAGCGTTCCATCTATACCTTGCAGCTAATAGCCATTGATGGACCTCTGTTCCATGTGTTTATCCAATCCCCTCTTGAATCTGTCTATGCCTGTAGCCCACCGCCACTCCTTGTGGCAGTGAATTCCATGTGTTAATTACTCTTTAGGTAAAGAAGTACTATCAAATCAAATCATTCCTGATTAGACAATAGCCCCTTTCAGATGTTGCATCCACATGTACTAGAAACATTGTAGCTGTGTGCAGCTGCTCCTGCTAAGTGCAGTCACAATGTTGTCTGAACAGGAGCAGGGCATGTATTTTGCAGGTGTATGTATTTTGCAGGTGCATGTATTTTGCAGCTTTGGCACACATGAACTGACTGCTGAATTTTTCAGGGTTCTGTTCTCTGTTCTCCAAAGCTGTACACACATTCAAAGTACACATTTCCCCCTGCTCAGGCGACACAGTGACTACATATTGGGAATATCACAGACAGCGTACGCTCCATATATACATAATTTCTGGACTTCTGGCATGCATGGCCATAACGTCTGAAAAGGGTGTGAATGTTTAAAGGAGCACCCAGAAAACAAAATGTGCACAACTTGATAGTGGAATGGAAAGCTACCCTTTTTATGTTTACCAATGTTGGAACTTTATACGGCATTCTTTGAGACCACCTTCATTTTCTCTTCCTCCACTTGCTCTTTGACAATTCTATTTCTTTTTGTTCTCTCAGTAGGCTTTTTCTTCAGTCACCTTTCCCTCGGTCACTGTCTTGTATGAGATTTGGAAATCCATCTTCTTGAAGGCACTCATGCTTTGCAGTGCACCAGGGCCTGGTAATGGTGGTCATTACCTCTTCTTCATTTACTTTTCCATCCATTTTCTGCCTGTCAGTTCCTTTCCTTGGCTCTTTGCCCTCCTGCCACTGTGGCACATCTCATCAGAACCTGTCACACCCCAGCAGGGGGTCTTCTTCTCTGGGATGATTGATAGGGCAACAAGACTGACTATACATTTCTCTGTGTTGTCTGGTTTGTTCCTCTAGTCCGCAGAAGAAATTGGGATGGCCCAAATTTAATTGCTTGGTCAGGAAGGATGACTTCGGCAGTGTTGCTTAGAGCTGAAAATGAAACAATGGTCTTTGTGGGTGACTGAGTCTCCAAGATGCGGGAGCATGGTTGGAAAGTCAAGGGGGTGGGGTGGAGAGGGACACAGCAGACTGAGAAATTTGAGCAGGGAAAAGTAGAGGCAGTGAAACAGAAGATGTTTCCAAAACAATTTCCCCTAATTGTGAGCATGCATTAGGGGAGTCTGAAAGTGGGGAGCTGGAGGCATGGCTCCGTCCGTAGGGGAATAGTGGAGACAACATTTGGGATGTCCTGATCAGCATGGTGGCTCACAGCCCTAGACAAGGCATGTGATTTCCTTCCATATGATCTTTGGGTTGATTCTGGGTAGTGTGTCAGCAGACTTGTCTATGGAAAGATACGGTGTTTGGTGTGGCGCGCTGTCAGCTGATATACCGGGTTTTTTTGGACTTTGTGCAGTCTTCTCAGAATCTGACTTTTTCTGGAATTTTATACCCTCCCAAAAGAAAATTGGAAACTTGTAAATATTTTGTAGGAAGGCATAAGGAACATTGCTTCAGAGTGGGGAGAATGTTTATATTGGAGAATGTGTCACTGGCCCTCCTTCATGTTTCACCTTTCATCTCTAACTTCCTTTGTTCTCACAAATCATTATCTCATCTTCTAGCTTCAGGATCAGGGCTTCACCACTGACCCTAAATCCCCATAAGGTTCTTCTACAAGCTGAATACACTCTCATAACATAAGAACATAAGAGACGCCAATGTTGGATCAGGCCAAAGGCCCATCTAGTCCAACACTCTGTCACACAGTGGCCAAAAATACCAGGTGCCATCAGGAGGTCCACCAGTGGGGCCAGGACATTAGAAGCCCTCCCACTGTTGGCCCCCCAAGCACCAAGAAGACAGAGCATCACTTGCCCCAGAGCCCCTATCTATACCTTGTGGCTAATAGCCACTGATGGACCTCTGCTCCATATGCCGATCTAATTCCCTTTTGAAACTGTCCATGCTTGTAGCCGCCACCACTTCCTGTGGCAGTGAATTCCAAGTGTTAATCACTCTTTGGGTGAAGAAGTACTTCCTTTTATCTGTTCTAACCCGGCCACTCAGCAATTTCATGGATTGCCCACAAGTTCTTGTATTGTGAGAAAGGGAGAAAAGTACCTCTTTCTCTACCTGCTCTTTCCCATGCATAATCTTGTAAACCTCAATCATGTCACCCCTCAGTTGTCTTTTCTCCAAGCTAAAGAGCCCTAACCATGGCTTAGCAAGGATGGGCCACCAGCGTGGACCAGTGAGGAGACCATAGGTCCATGTAAACTGCTTGTTCTGGAAAACAGGCACTTTGACACTCTAGCTGTCAGCCTGTATCTAGAAAGCCGAAAAGGCAGACTACTTATTTTGTGTAACATTTGTATGTTTTCTGCTGTTTGTTGATGTGCTTCCAATGTGACATTTGTTCAAGTGTCTTTGCTCTCGGAGTACTCTTCATATTTCCAATCACAATATGCTAATCAGAAAGAATAAAGTTTGAAGAACTTGGCAGTCTTGACACAGCACAGTAGCTGGAGTTCCTTGCTATTCAAATCAGATGAAAAGGCAGAGTTCAAAATTGAAATCTCATCTTGAAGCCCTTGAATTGCTGTTAGTTCACCACCTGAATTTATTTTAAATTATACTTAGGGTACAAAAGAGGACTGGAGATCATAGTCATTTCCTGAAATATAGGGCCAAGAAATATGTGCATGAAAGAGAGATAGAGGGAAAACGCTTTATGGTACAGATATCTTGGGAACCACAGATTTACACTATTCTGAAGAGATTAAGGTTCAGCTACTTCTTTTCAGTCAATGATTAGCTAGGTTATTCAACATAAGTCAATCCAATAGAAAAAGGCAGTGAACTAAAACCAGTCATGAGTTCATAGTGTTCTGAGCTGCCCAATTTAAGCAGCAAATACATTTAAAAATCTACGTAAAAATCAGCAGAGCCTAGTGGGTGGCCTTAAGGAGAGAGTTTTGTGAAGGGGCAACCAATGAGAAGACTGTGCTGCATTTGGATCAAGACCTCCTCCAAAGGTGGGGTTGCCAATTGCTTGGATGGTGGCTGGAGATCTGGGGTTACAACTGATCTCCGGGTGTCAGAGATCAGTTCATTTGGAGAAAATGGCTGCTTGGGAAAGTGGCATTATGTCTCACTGAAGTCCCTCCCTTCCCCAAGCCCCACCCTCTTCAAGCTCCACCCCCCAAATCTCCAGGCATTTCCCAACCCAGAGCTGGCAACCCTATCCAAAGGCCATAGAGCTCATGGTGTGGCAAATAGGGGATATGATATCCTTAAGGTAAAGAAAAGGTAAAGGTTCCCTTGCGGACTGCGCTATTGAACTGTTGCCGGGATGTAAATTACCCAAAGGGAAAATTTATGCGATGGGGCCAGCGGAAAAACTTGAGCTGCGCAAGTTTATTGACAAAAATCTGGAGCGGGGCTTCATCCGCCCTGCGTCTTCCCCATTTGCAGCTCCTGTGCTTTTCAGGAAGAAAAAAGATGGGGGGCTCCGCCTTTGCACCGATTATAGGGGCCTGAATGCTGTATCTTTATCCAACGCCTACCCGCTTCCCCTCATCAAGGATCTAGTGGCCGAAGCCACGAAAGGGAAAATCTTCTCGAAGCTCGACCTACGGGACGCATACTTCCGGGTGCGCATACGGGAGGGGGCCACAGCCTGCAGTTCAGCGTCTTAACCACTTGAGCCAACACAGCTCCCATCCTTAAGGTACCCTGGTCTAAACTATGTTGGGCTATAAAGGTCAAACCCAAGACTTCAATCTGAGCTCAACAACTAATTAAAAATCTATGTTGAGATCAACGTTGTTTGCCGTTCCCTCCAGCACAAACCAGCTTGAGGCTTGCCGCCTAACAAGAAAATGTTCTATTGCTGATCGGGTGCCTGGTTTTGACTGTTTCAATATAAGGATTGGATTTTTGCCTGTATATACTGTTTTGAAGGCTTCTGTACACTATGAGTGCTTTATGAAGTATGATGGAGTTTTTGAAGAACAGCTATCGAAATGAAGATTGAAATCCTGAGTCTTTGTCCTGTGTCTTCTGTTTCCTCTGTACTACTTATGTACTCGTGTATTACATGATGTAATTTTGCTATTACGGATACATGTGGTTCCTTGTTGTTCCTTGCTAGTCTTGTTATATAAATGTTTTCCCTTTTGTGTATATTACTTGAGTACTCTTTGGTCTGTGCTATTTATACAGTGCTTGCTTGTTTCATGATTCCAGTGTACTGTGTTGTCACGCTTGTTTTTCTAGAGCCCAGGCACTGGAACATCTTTTAGCACAGAATCAGCACAACTGTCCAGAAACATTCTGGTAAGGCACACGCTTATTCAAATGAGTTGCACTTGGAAAATGTTGCCCTCATTAAAGGAGAACAAATAAAACTTCAGAATGGTTCACAGATGGGAGAGCCAGCGTGATATAGACTGTCAACTAGAACCAGAGCGAACCAGAGAGACCCACTTAGGCACAACCTTATTAATGATAGCTTTCCACACAACATACTGGCCAGATCTGAGCCTGGTGACCCCTCTGGACTTACCTCCCCCACCACTGTCCCAGAACTCCAGGGGTCGTTTCACTGTCAACTAGAACCAGAGCGAACCAGAGAGACCCACTTAGGCACAACCTTATTAATGATAGCTTTCCACACAACATACTGGCCAGATCTGAGCCTGGTGACCCCTCTGGACTTACCTCCCCCACCACTGTCCCAGAACTCCAGGGGTCGTTTCATAGAAAAAGAGCTAGGGGAACTCATTAGCATAACTCATTAGCATATGCCACATCCCCTGACATCACCGGAAGTGTGTCATAAGGCCACACCCCCTGACATCACCGGAAGTGTGTCATAAGGCCACACCCCCACCCCCAATGGTCCCGGCCGGCGGCGGCCTTGCAGCTCCACTGCCGAGCCCCATGAGGGGTCTGGCGGTGGAGCTGCAAGG
>NW_015169175.1:1727988-1762361 GCF_001447785.1 Gekko japonicus
CTTCCTTCCTTCCTTCCTTCCTTCTTTCTTTCTTTCTTTCTTTCTTTCTTTCTTTCTTTCTTTCTTTCTTTCTTTCTTTCTTTCTTTCTTTCTTTCTCAGGGGTTTCTTACTAAACAAATGTTGAATATGCATTCATTGCCATTTCAAATGCACATTTCATGCATTAAAATGTCAGCCCACGTTAAGCCTCACTGCTGTTCTGGAATGGAGCTCTTCGGAAAACTAACATGCAATTTTCAGCATTGTTCCTCCCCTAAAACATTTGCCAGTGGCCTCCCCCAAGTCTGCAAGTGTGCGTATAAAGTGCTGTCAAATTGCAGCTGACTTGAGACCCAAGCAAAGGGTTTTCAAGGCAAGTGCTTAAGCAGAGATGCTTTGCTGTTGCCTTCCTCTGCAGAGTCTTCTTCAGTAGACTCCCTTCCAAGTACCAAGCCTGTTTAGTTTCCAAGATCTGATGAGATTGGGCTATTCTCTACCATTCCATATCCCTATTATCTGCCTACTGTCCTCTTAAGGAATCTCTGCCCCTTGTGTTGTTCTGCAGAGTCCTGGAAATCTGTGAGTACTTTTCCAGGACGGAGAAAACCTTTGAGGTGTCTACAACAATAGTGGCCAGAAAACTGGTGGGTTTCTTCCATGCCTATATTGACTCCATTGCCCGATAGGAGAAGAAATCCTAACATGGGGGCAGGACTTGTCTTGAGGACAGGACATATCTTTGTCATTCTTAAATGGAGATTGGCTCCCAGGACTTAGGAGCAATGGGGCCAGTACCAATATGCCATGATATCCAGTACCATAAGAGACCTAGGATTAATGGTTGTAGTGAACATATGCAGACATTGGCTGCAGTTACACACACTAAATAATCCACTTTTAATCCACTTTCAGTGCACTTCCCAACTGGGTGAACTGGCAAAATCCAGTTGGAAAGTGCATTGAAAGTGGATTGTTTAGTGTGTGTGACCACAGCCATTGTCCCCGAATGGCTTTATGCCTCAGTGGATGGCACATATTCTAGTACCTTAATGTCTGATCTCCTCTGGAGTTTATAGAGTTGCGGAGCAGCCTGGGAAGCATATGACCCAGGAGTGGTTCCAGGGGCTACTGCAAGATGGTTTTAAGTGAAACTATAGCGCTCCATTCTACTTTCCAGAATTTAGGAGAGACTGAAGGACAAGGATATTTAAGGTTTTCCGTAAAGACCCCTTTTGCTCCCTACAAGTTTCTTTCTTCAGACTTCAAACTTCATTGGCTTGAAGAATACCACTTAGTGGTCTCAGATGAAATGAGCTAGCCTCAGCACTGGCCACGGATTTCCAATTGAGACAAGTTCAGTTGCAATTGAACCTGCAGTTCCTGGGGCTTCCATTTCTGTGCCTGGGGATTTCAACAACTTTTTGGAACAAGCACACATACATTTTGTCCTCACACCATACTCCTGCAAGACAGCTTAAAGTGATTGTGTGACTGCACGCTCAGTGAGCTTCATTTAGGATTGCCAAATCTGTATTGGGAAATTCCTGGAGATTAAGCAGTAGAGCGTGGGAAAGACAGGGTTTGGGGAGGGACCTCAGCAGAGCATAATGCCACAGAGTCCACCCTCCAAACTAGCCATTTTCTCCGGGGGGGGGGGAGATCTCTGTAGTCCGGAGATCAGTTGTAATTCTGGGAGATCTTCAGGCCCCACCTGGAGACTCAAACAACAAATGTATACACTGCAAAAAACCCCTTTTTTATAAGTTAAAGTGTTCTATATGTTCCATCTTATAAAGTGCATTGTGTATTATTCATAATATTCTAAAACAGGTATATATTCATTACATGCATTGCAGTGTATATATTTGTTGTTTGACTCTTTCAACACTGCAGCTCAAGTTTCCACACACCCCTGGAGCCTGGCATCCCTAGATTTGAGCTCACATCTCCCTATTCCTAGTCCAACCTTTAAATCACCACACAACACTTTTTAAACATAACGCCCCCTCTCCAGCACATACCCGTGGGGCATTTGAAGGACATGCTGAGTAGCTGGCAAGGAATACGGTACTTCCAAGATGTGTGGAAAACAAGACACCTGCCTTTTCCAGGTACCTGTTTTGTTCTCTTCCCAGTCTTCTTGTTATGTGTAGCTAATATAGAATGCCAATAGCGTGAGAATCTGCCATACAGATGAACCCTTAGGCCTATCTGCCATAATCACTTGTAAATACTATGGACCTTTCTTCAGTGTTACCCTTTTCAAGCTCTTAGCTATTATCCCTTTTCTTTATACTTTATTTTCCCCCCAGAAGAGAGCACTAAATGTCAGCGTCCCTGAAGACAATAGTTGTTGGAACACACACGTGGCTGACCTTCTGCTTTATCACGCATAATTGCACAGACTTTAATTAGGGTTTGTTAAGACCCTTGATCAGCTAAGAAATTTACGGATGCAATTAAGGGCCTGATCCTCTGCTGATGAATGGGGGGGGGGGAAGAAGGGCCTAGAACTGAGAATACCAAGAAGTGCATAAAACTATCAGGATTTACAGCTAGTGGCTTTAATACAGTCCCTTTCTCCCAGCCTGCTTCCACTTTGTTGAAATTAACTGCAAATTACTTCTGTTTAGATAATTTTAACAAGCCTCCCTTGTTTTCCCCTCTTATTTGCACAAGCCTCTTTTCATCAGGCACAAAAGCAGGAAAATGGGAAGGTGTCACAAGAATGGCTTCGTGTGCTCGAAATGGCAGTTTTGGAAAGCCCGTCTTTAGCATGCTGTGTTGTCATTGTTGTATGTGTGTGCGTGCATGGGGAGGAGTAGAAGCTAGGGACTAAATGTAAGCAATTACGGCAAGCATGTTCTCTGTTGCATTCCGTCATAATGTGCGTAGGCTATCCTCAGTGGCTGCCAGCCCTCTTGTCAGCCCAATTATTTTAAAACAATTGTTTCATTTGGAATAAATGCTGCCGCATGAAATGATTGTCCCTTGTCAGTGACACATTCAATTAAATCGGCACCAAATAAGAGTTTGGGGGCCCACTGAGTCTTGTCCAATCTTATCATTCAACAAAGAACAACCTTGGAGACTTGGAATGACTTTTCAGGGGGCTTGAACATGTTGTACCTTCCCAGGGTTCCTCGGTGTCTTCATTTCCTGTACCTTTTTCCCAGCCAATGACAGGCATCGTCCCAGCAGTGCTCAAGGCTGCTCTTGCCAAGAAGGCTTATGGCTGTGGAATAAGATGGCAGCTGTCACAGTCCTGACAGTTGGTTGGAGCTCAGGGTGGCAAGCTGAACTGGACTGGTGGCAGTTGGGATAGCAGTGAGGTATGACCGCCATTATTGGCCGGCAGATGTCAGTTTCCACGCTGGCAGTTCCTGCATTTGAGTGACACGGAGCACTGTTGCACAGCCAGGCAGATCTTTAAACACACTCTTTGCATCCCTTGTGAAGGGCTTATCTATACTCTCATGAAGGAAATATTGAGCAGCTAACCCAGCCAAAATGAGGGAGAGGGGAGGGTGAGGAATGGAGACGGGGAAAATCCCTGGAGGAATAACACTTCACTAGACCCCAGTTTTCTCTGATGTGCTGTATTTTTCTGTAATAAGTGGTGCTAGATGAAGGAGAATCCAGGGCATAAAGGTTTATTATGGTAAAAAGTGTGTGAGACAAAAACAACATGAGCCACTGGCCCACTCTACCAACTCCCAGCTGTCTCTTTACAATCCCTTATTTAAAAAGCCCCAGTTCCATCTAAAACCCCAAGTATATCTGTCTATGATTGTCATTATTTCTTAATAGCTGCATCGCCACATCTCTCTCCTTTACATAAAGTTTACACATGATGAAGTTCACAGGCTGGGACTGGGGTCCCGGTGCTGTGTCAGATAACCACAGTTAAATATGAGTAGCAGGTTCTTCTCAGTCCCTGCGTGTGGAGTGTCCAACTTGGATAAGGACTATGGTACATGAGGGCCCAGGCTAGCCTGATCTCATCAGATCTCAAAAGCTAAGCAGAATGGGCCCTGGCTAGTATCTGGATGGGAGACCACCAAGGAGTGCCACGGTCACAATGGCAAACCGCCTCTGAATGTCTCTTGCCTTGGAAATCCTACAAGGTTCCATAAATTGGCTGCAACTTGATGGCACTTTACACACACACACACACAGACACACAGAGAGAGGGGGGGGAGAGAGAGAGAGAGGAGAGAGAGAGAGAGAGAGAGAGAGAGAGAGAGAGCGCTTTCTCCCACATGATTTTCCCAACCTGAAACAGTCTTGGAGGATGCTATATGACCTACTGGGGAAATCTATATATATCACAGGGAACATATGGGTTTCTCCAAATAGCAACCCCCCAGGACTGCTTCAGACTGAGATAATGGTGTGTGCGTGTGTGTGTGTGTGCGCATAGAAGGCTGAAGCCACTTTTCCATATGTGCCATGATCCTGATCTGAATTAGACACCGCAGCCATGGCCACTGAGGAGAACTCACAACTCACGTGTGACTGTGTTATAGCTGACATAGGGTGGGAGAACACCAGACCTCAACTGGGAACTCCATAATGTATGAGTTGGCATCTGCATCCATTATAGTGCAGATTTTTTGCTGTTGCTTCATTTACCCAGTTGTGCTTAATGTTAAGTGTGTCAGATTCAGTTCCACTTCTAGTGTTTTGTATTGCTGAATTGTTCTTTTGTGGTGCTCCACCCTTTCAGTATTATCGGTTGGATGCCATGGATTCATTCTGCTAACAGCAGCCTTCTGCTGACACAAGACGATGTTCCACTGGTGGACAAGCCCCATGCATCAGCAGATGCCCTTTTGCACAGGAAAGAGATTCATTCTGCTAACAGCAGCGTTTTCATCTAGCACAAGAGTCTTCTGCTGACACAAGACGGTGTTCCACTGGTGGACAAGCCCCATGCATCAGCAGATGCCCTTTTGCACAAGAAAGCACCAAATCGATCTGCAGGATCCCACCCTATGGTACATGGCACTTGTCTTCCCTTGCCAAGGTCAGGAGGACTTCTGTTTCTCTGGAGCAATGTGTAGTAAATACTTCATAAGATCTTTACTAGCCACGCCATGGCCAGGCCGGGGCTAGTGTGGCATTGTCTACTTGCAGCACTGATTTGCCCCACCTAAGATTTGTTTTGCATTTGTGACATAGCTGCTTCTATTTAAAGAAGAAGAGCTTGTTTGTAGACAGGAAAATGTATGGTTTAAAACAGTCCTTCATGAATTCCTATGACTTTAAGCATGGCAAGGGGTTAAGGGGGGCAAAGGGAAACTGAATGAAGTTCTTTACAGAAGTGGAATCCTATGCAGAATTGCTCCAGTCTAGACCGCAGTCCTTCATGAATTCTTATGACTTTAAGCACAGCAAGGGGTTAAGGGGGGCAAATGGAAACTGAATGAAGCTCTTTACAGAAGTGGAATCCTATGCAGAATTGCTCCAGTCTAGACCTGTTGCTTTCTGTGGGCTGGATTAACTCTGCATAGGATTGCATGGTGAAATATGCACAGATGCTCAGGACACTTTGGTGACAGGATTACAGAAGCGCCTATTGGTTGTGTGGGGGGGGATCACCAACATTCCCATTCATTTCTTTGAAGCCCCACCTAGCGGGGAAGACTGGATACAACCCTCTTTACAATGCCCACGTTGAATCATCTGATATAAATATCTTATTTTTGTGCAGTGATTGCAGTAAACGTTTGCTATCATAGTGCCACTTGTGCTTTGCTTTACCCAATATTTTGCAATGAGATCACTTTTAGTAGTGTCATTATTGGGGACAATGGATAACCTTGTTCTGATCTTTCTATTAAATAGTCTTTCTGCAAACGGCAGTCCATGTTTTATGCATGCTGCCTCAAAATCTAGTAATACAAGATACATTTTGGAATCCAGAGCTCCTCTAAGAACATTTTTATGATTTCAACCCGTTTCCACTAGCTCTTTAGACTGTGGGCACCTTGGAATCTGTATTTGTTAACAGCCACAAACCTTACAGGAGTCAGATTCTTGGGAATTATATGTCCTCACTGTCTTTGGAATCCCATGGTACACAAAAAAACCTGCCTTTTCTGCAGTTTATTCTTTTTTATCTTGCCCTTCCTTAAGGGTGATCATAATGATACCTTTTGGGTTGGATCTAACCAACTTTTTCACTTTTTGGAATCCCATGGTACACAAAAAAACCCTGCCTTTTCTGTAGTTTATTCATTTTTATCTTGCCCTTCCTTGAGGGTGATCATAGTGATACCTTTTGGGTTGGATCTAACCAACTTTTTCACTGGTGAAACACGGAGGAGGGAGTCCACTTTGACTACCAAAAAGGCTACGCTGGGGATCATGGGACTAGCATGGACATAAGACATATGGGACAGGGACTGTGATAAGGAGGGAACTGGGAGACATTGAATGAAAATGCTTGCTGGGTCCCACTCATAGTTTTCCCATTTGCCCTTTTATCCTTACAGCAAGAACAACACTAGAGTGAGAGAGAGTGTCTGGTCCAAGGTCACTCTGGTGAACTTAATGGCCGTGTGAGGATTTGAACCTGGGTCTCCCCAGTTCTAGCCTGACGTTCTGCCCGCTGCTTTCTGTAATGCTTTGGGTCCAATCAGCTTTGTTCCCTTAAACACAATGCCATATGGTGCAGAAAGTGCTTCCTTAATTAACTCTTAACTCTATTTAAGCTATATCACCGCATACTACACAGCTAACCTCATTTTTGAAAATAAACGTCGATACTAAGACAATACATTATGTTCAGGATGGCACAGAGAACAGACTTTGGTATCAATTAAGTATTTATTGCAGTTGATGAACTAGCTATGCAGCACACAGTCATGTTCAGCCACAAAACCGTGAAATCAAAACTGCTATGTAGAAAGCTGCTTTTCCAGGTCTGTAGATCAGACTGTTTTTCAGAAGCTCCAGGACTTCATCTGAGAACCTCAGGAGGTAAGGCTGAGCCCAAGGCTGCTGAGATACTGTGGAAATTCCAGATATTGAAGGGCATAGGATTAAGAGTGGGTACTATCAGCCACTGACATTGGCATAGGATTAGGAGTGGGTACTATCAGCCACTGACATTGGCAGGCAGTATGAAGCTTCTGGGGAGGGTAGACGGCATGGTGTAGCCCGATTTTGTAAGCTCTTGAAAGTTAGGCAGGGTCAGTACTTGGAAGGGAGGCCGCCAAAGAAGACTGTGCAGAGGAAGGCAAAGGCAAACCACAGTCCCGTTCACACACAGAAGTAGCCGTGCGATACGCACAAATGATGGGTGGATTTTCCAGGTGTGATCACGTGAGAACATCTGGCAGGCATCCCACACCCGTCGCCAACCCATTTCGCCCTGCCGAAGACACGGAGTAAAAAAATACCAGGGAAAGGGCAGTAGCAAATGGGTTTGCAACGGGCCACAGATGGACTTCCCGGTGTGATCACTCCGGCATGCTCCCATTGCGCTACTGATCCCTCTTTGGAGCACATCCGGAAACACACAGTGGAGGAAAAACCTGATTCACCTGCTGCTGCGTCTGATCATGCTGTGGTGGGTCAAATTGATACAGCGCAAAAAACCTCACTTCCCACCCGCGTTATCTGGTACGTGTGACCGGGAACTACCTCTGCTTCTCACTTACCTTGAAAACACCTTGCTAGGATCACTGTATGTGAGCTGAGACTTGATGGCACTTTCCACTCACACTTCTGAATGCACTAGTCCTGAAGGTCTTTCTGCTGTGGCCTGGTCAGCAGAGCAGTAATTTCTGGCACCTCCACTTTAGATTCTAACTTGTAGTGCAAGCCACGGAGGTAGCAGTTTAGCATAGTGGGCAACAGAATGCACTGTGGTTTGGTCATTGGTTCAGTGCACTGTTAGAGACAGACATGGATGAGTTCCCCCAGGCTCGGTTCAGAAAAGAATGGCCACTTTTGAGTTACTCTGGGGAAAGGGAAGTTCTCTTCTTGCTGTCTTCCTTACCTGCACATTAGATGGCTGGGTTGCTGGCCAGCTGGCCATTTCCACCTTGTCACAGCAGCAGGTAACAGGGGCAATGGCAGCCACATATTAAAATGGTAAGGTAAGTAGTATTGAGAGGGCCCTCGGTTCAGTGGTCAAGGATGTGCTTTGCAGTGCTAGGTTCAGTTGCTGCAATCACCTGTTGAAGGGTCTCAACAGGATCTGAGAAAGACTTTTCTTCGCCTGAGACTCTGGAGAGTTGGTGCCCATCACAGCAGACAATAGTGGCCTTTATAGACCAATGTTCTGACTTGGTTTGAGTCAGATTCACATTGAAGGCAAGCATTACAATATGGCAAAGCTGATATTCCAAGCCCAGAAAATGTAAACTTCGCTAGCATCTCTCCTTCTTCCCTAGTGGCCTTATAAATATGTCAAAAGCAAACCAAACATTACTCCTACTTCCCAAATCCAAAGTTCTAGTAGTGCAGCAAATGTAACTCTTTCTTTGTACGGTTCACCTTCATTATATGGTATTTCTTTGTATGGTTCACCTTCACCCCCTACCGAGCAGTCACTTTAAACTCTGATAACTGGTTTCGGCCATCTCAAAAGTATTTTCTGCGTTGTCAGACACTGAAATAATACTTTTATCATTGGACAAAGTGAAATTCTGAATCAAAAAGCCCTTCGCCAGCTTTTTGCTTATCCACAATTCTTGGCACGATCTTTTCTTTTGGCACCATGGGGAGCAAACTGAGAAGGAGACGTGAAGTGGAGACACGGTTAGCAACATACATCACATGTCCTTAAATCATATCCAGGATGGCCTTCTCTGAGGATTTTCACCAGATAGTACTATGAAGAATTACTCCAGTCTAAACTCCTTGAAGCCAGTGGCTGTAGACTGGAGTAACTGCACAGGATTACATTGGTAGTGATGTTATCGAGGGATGTCCCAGTTTGTCTTCTTCTCCCTTTTTCACCCATCGGTTCTTCTGTGTCGTATTTAAACCCAGCATTCAAAATCCATCCACACAGAAAGGGCACAAAGCAACTTTGCAAGAGTCCCATAAAATAGTTCTCAAGTTAGAAGCAGACTAAAAAATGAATGTAGAAGATCAAACCCTTGATGAAAACCTGGGTAAAAAAAGAAACGTAGCAGCCCTACTAGCTCAGACTAGCCTGATCTCATCAGACCTCAGGAGTGAAGCAGGGTTGGAACTGGGATGAGACCACCAGAACTGGGGCTGCTATGCAGAGGAAGGCAATGGCAAACAACCTTTTTCCGTCTGTTGCCTTGAAAACCCCTGAGGTTGAACTTCATGGGGCTGGCACCTGCCAGAAAGTAGAGTAGGTAACAGGAGAGTCTTAAGGGGAAGGGCATATTCCACAGGTGAGGTGTCACTACTGAAAAAGTCCTGCCCTGCATGATTGCCAAACCGGACATTGTGAAAAATTCCCTTTCAATATCCAATCATGTTGGAAGAATCTGAGTGCCAACCACCAGAACTTGAACTAGTCCCGCTGTCCTTCACTACCACCCACACGGACAGTGGGAGATAGTGTATGCTGGAATCCCTTGTGAGTATATGCTGAAGAGACTGGATATTCTGTATGAATTTATCTAGTTCCCTGTTCAGATGCATCTTTAATAGCTGGACATTGTGAAAAAACCCCTTTCAATATCCAATCATGTTGGAAGACTCTGAGTGCCAACTAGTCCCGCTCTCCTTCACTACCACCTACATGGACAGTGGGAGACAGTGTATGCTGGAATCCTTTGTGAGTGTATGCTGCAGAGACTGGATATTCTGTTTGAATTTATCCAGTTCCCTGTTCAGATGTATCTTTAATAGCAATTGTATTTGGGTTCATTGCGACAAATTCTAAAGCAGTTAGAAAGCAAGCCTGGCCAATGTGCTTTCTGCACTCTCTACCTCTCAAGAGAGCTCTTAACGTTAACAGACTGTTTATGGTGGGTACTCATCACTTTTGAGAACTATTTAATGGAATCTGGCTCCAAAGCAGAACATATCCTCCTGAGAGGGAAAGTAAATGGTTGCTAGGGTTAGCAGGCTCCATTTTGTAATTGCACTTTGAGGAAAGTGAAGACACAATCAACTACCACTACTTTTAAAGATTTATGATGTGCCAGAAGCATATTAGGTGCTATACAAACCCAGGAGTAACATAGTCCAGACTGAGAAAGCTTAAGGTCCAGGTGATTCATGGCCACGTATTATAAGTTATTGGTGCAAGAGTGTCAGAGCTGGGCTGTAGGCAAACTTCGGTGTTCATAAAGTTAGGAGCTGGTGTTTCTGGGGTGCTCCCATAGCCAAAGACCCAAGGTCAGAATGGATATCAAATCATGCACTGGCTGGAGTCAAAACTGAGATATCCTTTCATAGGGAAAAGAATGCGAGGAGGCAAAGGATGGACAGGGGATAGGCAGGCCAGAGTGTAAGAAGCTAGCGAGGCGTGGGCTAACTCAAGTACTGCGCAAGCAAAAGACCCAGGACTGATTGAGACTCCTGTACAGGCAGGAGGTTCCGCATTGAAATGATGTTTATTTTAACCAAAGAGTAGAACGCTGAGGAACTCTGAAAGTTCCTGTCCTCTGACTTTCATCAGGAAAAGAGAAATAAAAGTTTAGTCCTAATGAGACTTTAATTGATGGCCAGCTTATTTCCTTTCTCACATATGGACCTGCTTGGGTCTACAACAAAGCTGTTCAGAAATATGAATATGAAACCTCTCTCTGTGTTTGCGTGCTTGCATATGGTGGGGCAAGTCCTGAAGCTGGAGTAGGTTTATTTATCTATCTATCATGTTTACACTCACTTTTCTTTTGTCGTGGAACTCAAGACACCAGTGGGACCCCAGCCTGCTTAGCTTTGACCCCGTTGCTGTGTCATGTGCTCACCAGTCATACCCTGGCTTAAGCAGCTGCTACTGCTGCTGCTTCTCTGAGTCTGTTGGGCTTCCATTGTACATATTGGCTGGTAATGTAAAGGTACCAGTTACACCAGAAATAAGAGCCAGGGCTTATACTGACAAGCACCTCTCTCACAAAGACTGGACTATTTGCATAAACAGTGTAAAGTCAGAGTTGTGAGTGTTTTTGCTCCTGTTCCATGGAAGGATTTACAATATGATTTTTTTTTCCAGGAAAGAGGAGCTCCAGACTTGCATGAGATGGCAGCCCCAATATTTTCTTATATGAGTAGGCTGCTCCCATGAGTCCTTTTAAAAGACTTCAAATTGGCTACATATATTATCAGATGATGATGGTACGGCTACTTATCTGCAATTATATACAGTACAAATGAACTCAAGTTGCTCAGCATAAATACTAATACTGGCTACTGCAAGAAAATCCCATGGGATTCTACAGATAAGAGGTCTGGCATTTATTCACTCCTGTAATATGGAAATCATAGCAGAACTATTCCTTCCCAAGATACTGGAGTAACATGAGAAGCTCTGGACCAGGTCCCTGTGAAAGGGGCTGTGGCTCATTGGTAGGTATTCTGCTTGATGTGCAGAAAGTCCCAGGTTCAGTCCTTGACATCTCTAGTTAAAAGGATTAGGCAATAAGTGATGTGAAAGATCTCTGCCTGAGACCTTGGAGACCATGTCATAGCAGAGAAAATGCACCTTGATAGAACAAGTGGCTGACTCTGTATAAGTAGGCTTCCTATTTACATGCTGGGGTGGGGAGTTACCTGCCCCTGGCTCCAATTTCCTGTACCTGAGGATCTGAGGAGTGGGAGAGAAAAATGACCTCTACATGGTGATGCTCTAGGAATTTTTCCTCGGGGAGTTACCTGCCCCTGGCTCTAATTTCCTGTACCTGAGGAGTGGGAGAAAAAAATGACCACTACATGGTGATGCTCTAGGAATTTTTCCTAGTCTCTATGATAAAGACCAACGGTTCTATGGTAAAAACCATCTCTCAGCATTTACTGAGGCACCACCGCCCCATATCTACCAGAATTTACTGAGGCAGTGTTGGAGATCCCAAGGCAGGTTTGTGTGGGAGGGTCATGTGGGAGGTGCCCCAGTATAGCTCCTCCCATATGCAGTCTCAAGCTTCATGACAGTGCCTTAACAATGGCACAAGGAGAAGCTATAATGGGGGGGGGGGGGTTCTGGTTCTTGGTGGAGAAAGGAAAATTACTGCTGAAGCTCTCCTGTTGCCTGAGTTGATGAAACAGAAAAAATATACAAAAATCTGGATGGCCACTGAAATTCAGGGAGAGAAAAGCAAACTCATCTATAATGTATGTATGTCGTCATGCATACATTAATTTATTTAAAACTGTTTTGCCTGTAGACGTCCGCTGAGAGCCAGTGTCTCATTTCCAAGGTATCCCCCAGGATGCACTGGGAGGGTTAAAGCTGCTGGGTAAGTTTTAGAAGATGAAAGGGAAGTAAAAGAAGGGAGGCCAGGAAATGATCAAGAAAACCAAGATTGGAAATGAAAGGGAAATGTACGCGCATCACAAAAATGAATAACAAATGCTTTTACAAAGGTAAAGTGTAAGGAGTAAAAGACTGATGAAAAAGATGGCAAGTCCTTTAGGAAAAGAGTGATTGGGAAGGAAATTGGTGACAGAAGAGCTGAACATCGCTGCAAAAAAAGAGAGAGAATTATTTCTCTACATTTGACTTCAATGGGAAGGTAAAATTGGTATGATTGAAAAATGAGGGAGAGAGACTTGAACTCTAGTGGCCTGATGCGCACGACAAGGGCTGTCAGGAGAATCTTGCTTTGGGGGGGGGGGAATCAATCAAATGTCAAGTTGCTGGTACAGTGAGTGACCCAATCCCTGGACCACTCCAATAGTGGCTCCACTGATGAAACCACATCATTTCCCCCAAGACATCTCATAACTTCAAGTGCTGCCAGGCACGCTTCAGAAATGCTTCTTATCCAAATTGCTCCCAGATTCTACAGTTTCAAATTATTTGGGCCCTATTTCTGGAGCAGATTCACTGAATTGGGAATTCTCCATTGTTTTGTGTTTATTTATTTGTTCATTTCTAGGAGTGCTGAGCTTGTGCTGTTTGCTGCAACTCTCAGTTCATATGTATCCTCCCCATGGCATCAATGCACATTGATAACAGAAGCTTAAAAGGGCACTCTGGATTGGGTTGTATGATGCATTAAGATTATTTTTGCATGGCGCAGGAGTGCTTGTTCTACCCTAAACAGAATCCTGATGCAATCATATATACAAACACATCAAGATTGATTTGGGGCAATGTTCTATCCACAAGCATGTGCACATCAGCGATGTAGAGAAGGATGACAGACCAATTGCATTCCCTATGTGCTAAAGCGTATGTTGACTGTTGCATGTATACTACTGTTTCTGCTTCACAGGGATGGGCTGTGGTTCTGTGGCAGAGTATCTGTTTTGCATGCCCAAGGTCCCACGTTCAGTCCTTGGCATCTCCAGTTAAAAAGCATCTGCCTAGGACCTTGGAAAGCAACTGCCAGTTGACTTGGGGTAAAACTTGATGTTCTGACACCCATGGGTCAGATGTGTGGACACCGATCCAAGTTTAGAGATGATTTTAGCCATTATAAAACACTACAAGGGTCCATGGCACAGTGGGACCAGGTGATCGTGTTCTCCCCTTGCCTTTTCAAGTGCTGAAAGAGCCGTGTGTGTGTGTGGGGGGCTATTTCAATACTTGAAAAGGCATGTGCGGTGGGAACAAGATCACCTGGTCCTGCTGTGTTGTAGGCCCACCATGTGTATTTTTAAATGGCCAGACTCATCTCTACAATGGTGTCATCATCCATGGGACCAACTCACGGATGCTGTAACATCTAGTTTGTCCCCTAGATAATATTAATCTTGATAGAGTGGGGTGTATGACTTGGTATATAGGATAATATCATGTGTTCTCCAGTGGTAAATTGGGTTCTGTGTTGTGGGATTTCCATGGGTGACTGAGATCAATTGGATCTGTTGTTTTCATAACAGACTTCTTGAATCATTTGTGGAACCTGCTTGATAGATTGCTGAGTAGTCCTGGATAATCCTGAGTACGTGGATTAGCTCTTCAAGTGGTTTTTACAATGATAATTTATTTAAAGCCCTATATGGCCAGGGTCCGGGCTTACCTGAGGGACCGCCTTTCCCCACATGTTCCCCCAAGGGCACTACGGTCAGGGGGGCAACATCTGTTGGTTATCCCAGCCCCCAAGGTAGTTAAATATGCTGCAACCAGGGCCAGGGCTTTTTCGGTGGCGGCCCCTACCTGGTGGAACAAGCTCCTGGAGGAGATCAGGGCCCTGCAGGACCTTATTCAGTTCCACAGGGCCTGTAAGACAGTGCTCTTCCACCAGGCTTTCGAGTAGGGGCTGCCACCGCCATTGTACCACCACCGTATTAACATCATGAGGCGCACTGGCCCTGGTATGGGGATGACAGTTATAGTGTAACATCAATTGAGCAGAGACAATTGTGTTTACTCTGAGTGTGTTATTGTTATTGGCATTTTATTATGGAATTTATATGGTTTGTTGAGCACCGACTTTTAATTGTTTTATAGGTAATGAATGTTTATTGTTTTATGTATGGCATTTGCCTCTATGTTCGCCGCCCTGAGCTCATGTTGGAAGGGCGGGATACTAATTTAATAAATAAATAAATAAATAAATTTACACACACACACACACACTGCAAGTCTTTACCAGGATACTCAAAAGTGATTCCCATTTTATTCAATGGGGCTTACTCCCAGGTAAGTGTTTTGAGGATTACCGCCAAAGCCACTACTTGAGCAGGTGCTGAGTACAGCAACCAGTTTGTTTACCTTTGTGCTCTGAGAGACAACTTAGAAAATCTTGGAAGAACCTGCCTAATGACAAATTAGATGCTGGGATTTTAGCAGTAGCAAAGAACTTATTACTGATGGATGCCTCACTCTGTCAGAAAAGCAAACACTGAAGTAGTTTAATTGAATCCTGTAGACTGAGGTGCCTTTGTTTCTCAGTTCACTAAGGACATTTTGCCCTAGAGGAGAGATTTCCCTTTCTGTATTCTGGCTTCGGCTGACTTCACCTTCCAGCCTGCTACTGAATAACCTGATCCCCCCTGTTCGGATCAGCACTCGCCAGTTGGTGCAGCAATGATGACCGCTCTGTACCAGGCTCAAATGCCTTCTGGCACTGCTCCCCTTATTTCATACCGTGTTGGCAATCTCTCCCATCTGTCCCCTTTTCACGATTAGACTTCAGCATATAGCTGTAGCCTACCAAGAACTACATATTGTTAAGCCAAATAAAAAGACATTACATTTGCTCTTAAAAGACTTCCATTTCTGGTACTTGTGTCTGGGACCCAGCTGAATGTGGAAGCCTTCTGAACTAATATACATGCCCCCTACCTTGTGGATTGAATGAGAAGTGTAACCGATACAAGGATGTCTTCTCCACTCCTCTGATAAGAAGAAAGCCTTGTGGTAAGTCCAAGGTTTTGTTCTCACTAAGGTGTTAAGCTTGTGCTGGACTCTTACCCTTTCAGTCTATAGATAAGGGAACAGTATGAATGATCTCCACACAACAAATATCAATTCACATAGAATACTTGCAAGTCAGAATGATCTGCTAGAACTTTCACTGGCTGTTTCTAACACAATATTGTAACCCGTGGGTTCCCAAACTTTTTGAGCCTGTGGACACATTTAGAATTCTGACACAGCACGATGGGTGCAGCAACAAAATGGCTGCCACAAAATGGCTGCCACGGGAGGTGGAATGAACCGCAAAATGGCTGCCACAGCTTAACTTCAGTCACACAGTATAGATCCTTGTGCTGTGGCGGCAGCTGCTGCCCAAGCAATGTTTTAAAAAATGTGCACAGCCATCCAATCTCCACTATTCAATTAGAAGCCTTGCTGGGCAAAAGCCCTACCTGGCCCCACCCAATTCCTAAAAGCACTTGGCAGGTGCCAGAGAAGGGGTCGGTGGGCACCATGACACCCATGGGCACCATGTTGGGGACCTCTGCTATAACTCTTTACTGGTGCCAGATAATTTTGTTTGCGTCAGACTGCCTCTTCCTTGATTAGAAGCCTTTAAAGTTACTTTTGGTTATCTGTACCCCATGAAGGGCCCTGACCTGGCTAGTCTGATCTTGTCAGATCTCGAAGCAAAGCTGGGTTGGCCCTGGTGAGTATCTGGATGGGAGACCACCAAGGAAGTCCAGGGTCACTACGCAGAGGCAGGCAATGGCAAACCATCTCTGATAGTCTCTTGCCTCGAGAACTCTAGGGGGTTGCCATGATTTGGCAGCAACATCACAGCACTTTCCACCACTGCTCCCCACAAGGGAGAAGCTGGAACCTTTGACTTCTCTCATCTTCTCTTATGTGTAACAACCGAATCCATTCCCAACTCTTACACAGGGAACTGCAGCTGAAAGGTTTATGACGGGATTCACTCCAAGCCTCTATCTTATTTTATTTATTTATTTATTTATTTTTGGATTTATATCCCGCCCTCCCCAAGGGCTCAGGGCGGCTAACAGCGAGGCACAAGTGCCAAAGTTAAAACAGATAAAAAGCAGCATAAAACAGAATGAAACAATATAATACAGACACCAAAGTGTCAGTGCTCCATTTGTCACAAGATGGGGTAAATCTTAATCCAATGGCAATGTCCCAATAGCCTGTCATCCCTTCTCCTTCCAGGGTCACCTCACACCCCGATAGAACCACACAGTGGAGGTAGTGGTGCGATGATGCATAAATAGCGATGGTGAAATAGTGGTGGCGGCGGCTCCATCTTACAGGCCCTGGGGAACTGAGAAAGGTCCTGCAGGGCCCGGATCTCCTCCGGGAGTGCCTTCCACCAGGTAGGAGCCGCCACCGAAAATGCCCTGGCTCTGGTAACAGCAAATTTAATATCCCTGGGGCCTACAATTTCCAGGAGATGTTGGCTCCCCGATCGTAGTGCCCTTGGGGGAACATATGGGAAAAGGCGGTCCCTTAGGTAAGCCGGACCCTGGCCATACAGGGCTTTAAAGGTAAGAACCAGCACTTTGAAGCGGATCCGGTACGCTATTGGCAGCCAGTGTAGCGCTTTCAGCACAGGCTAAAAATGATCCCTCCTAGAAAGACCCATCAACAGCCTGGCTGCAGCATTCTGCACTAGCTGCAGCTTCCGGATTTGCGACAAAGGCAGCCCCAAGTAGAGAGCATTACAGTAGTCTAGCCTCGAGGTGACCGTCGCATGGATCACTGTGGCCAGGCCATCATGGTCAAGGAAGGGGACCAACTGCCGAGCCAGCCGAAGATGGTATCTGCCCCCAAGTCCTTCTTTCCCTCCTATTCTTCTGTGATTTGCCTTATAAAATGTGTAAAATGGTTTCGTCTCCATAGGATCTGAAGAACAGAGCTCACAAAAACTTGTGCTAAAATCTTGAAGGTGTCACTGGACTTCTGTTTTATAGAACACTTTGATCTGACATACTAGTGTACTGTGTGGAGGGATTATATTCTATATGAAGGAGAAGTCAGTATGTTAGTCCCCACCTGCAGTCTGAAGTGGTACAGTCCAGAAACAGGTTTACTGTCTCAGTGAGAATTAAACTGTCAAGAAAATGTCAAGTGGGGGGGGAGGTTTTCTGATAATTCTTGTTTTTCCTTCTTCAGCTATCACAGTAAGAAATTTCTAAACTCCTATGCCAATTCCCACCCACGAGCTTCCTAAATACAAATATAATATCACCAATGTGTATGGGTGAGGAAGGAAGTTTCCCTTTTTGAGAGAAGTCAAAGATATAGCGCAGTTAGATAAGCAAAAAAAATACCAAACACAACCCCAATATCCTGGACTGGTCTTGGACCCAGTGGGCTAGGACACCCAGGCAGTCAGGGTGTGGAGTGTGAGCTAATAGCCAAGAGCCAACAGCTCATTAGCTCCCGCCCTTTGCTGGCTCACACCAGTTAAACTTTTCCAAGGGAGGATGACCACTTCCTCCCCTACCAAACTTTAATTTATTCCTTCTCCTGGGGCTCAGAGTCACCCATCTCTTTGGTTGCAGTCACATGCGCCTTTAGATCTGATATAGCTGCGAATGCCTGATGGATCTACAGGGCATGATCAGACAGCAACATCTGGGAAAGATCCCACAGAAGCAGATGTAAAAAACACCAGGGAAAGTCCAGTCCTAATGCTATGGACTACGGACAGACTTTCCCCTGTCTCATCGCTTAAGCATGAACTCAAGCCATCGGGATGGTCTGATCATTCCATCCCGACTTGGTGCCATTTCCCTCACACACACACTTAGCAGTATGCACATAATATCACACTCCATGGGGAACCCTCAGTGTGGAGGTGCGATTCTTCATTTATGCGCATGGGAAACAAATGTTAATGCACATGGGAAACCCACTTGCATGCAGTGGCGTCTGATCACACAGTGATGGGCTGAACCTAGGGCTGCCAAGTGGGGGCGGGGAAACCCCCGCTTTGGAGGCCCGATTTCCGCCGCCACGGAATCTGGCCCCGGAGGGAACTCCGCCCCCCGAAGCGCAGTGTGGCTGCGTCACCAGAGGTGACGCAGCCACGTCACTCACGTTGGGGGCGTGGCCCAGATCGTCAGAGTGGCCCAGATCATCAGAGGGAAAACTCTATGGTTTTACCTCTGACGATCTGGGCCACGCCCTCAACGTGAGCGATGTAGCACATCGCTTCTTGTGATGTGCTGCCGGCGCGCGCTTTGCGCACGTGTGCACGCACCATCAAGGAGCTCCCGGGGCCCGGCGAGGCTCCCCCACTGCCAAGGAAAGAAGACTTGGCAACCCTAGCTGAACCTGCAGCACAAAGGGATGTGTGATCCCGCAAATGCGAGTCAAATTCCTCCAGAGGAAATAGGGGGGCTTCCCCTCCACTCCAAATGGTGCGTGTGACTGCAGCCTTTATAACGGACTTCAGGACCGCCTCAGCAGTCGCCTGTACTTTGTGCTCTTTTCTGCTTCAGTCTCTTATAAGGAACTGTTAATCTTCCTCACCTCAGCTGCAATCCTAAAAGTGCGTTTGTGCTACTGAATAAAATGGAACTTACTTCTCAGTAGACCTGCTCAAAATCGCTTCCCAAATGGTCTAATTGCTCTTGTTGTCTCACCTAATTCAAAGACTGCCTTCACTCACCTCTTTACCAGCTATCTTACTGGGTCGCTCAGATTACTCGCTGGTCACCAGTTGCTGTCACCTTCTAGACACCGCATGTTAAATTACCAATTTAAACCGGCCTTACTGTTATGGCTGCTTTCCCCCAGGTTCTGGATGCCAGGCTACGCTTGGAGAATTCTCAAAAGTCAGTGCTTGGCTTACAAGTGGCTTTTCTTGATGTGATCAATACAACATGTAAGGTAAGCCCTTAATAAGCTCTGCTTTCTTCGTTCACTTTTGCCATGGCAGTTAGATGGCCCAGGACAAAGGCAAATGGAAATGGCAGAGCTTAATGAGAGCATGACTACTGGCTACATTTATTCATGTACATTCATTATGGCCAAAGTAGACACACTTCACCCAAGCTCCCAGTGTTGAGAATTTTGACATTTCCATGGAAACAGGCAGAGGAGGCTGGAGGGGATCATAGGCGAACACAAACAGGGAAGTGGGAGTAACCGATTGTCTTAGGGACCTAATTGTCCCTAAGGATTAAGAGGGATAACAAGCAGGGATGCCAAAGGCAGGTCGGGCATCAGGGATGGTATGTTTGGGCACTTGCTGAGGCCTGTAACCCAGCAGAGGCCCCACTGCCAACCAGAGATGCTTGGCCCATCTGCTCCCACTAAAACATGGAAGGTTGCCCCACAAAACTGTGCAAGACAACAGAGGCCTCTGAAGAAGAAGAAGAAGAGAAGAAGAGATTGGATTTATACCCCGCCCTTCACTACCCGAAGGTGTCTCAGAGCGGCTTACAAACTCCTTCCCCTCCCCCTCCCCACAACAGACACCCTGTGAGGTAGGTGGGGCTGAGAGAACTCTTGACATAAACTGTTCTTTTTCGAGAACAGCTGTGCCAGAGTTATGGCTTGCCCAAGGCCATCCAGCCAGGTGCAAGTGGAGGAGTGGGGAATCAAACCCGGTTCTCCCAGATTAGAGTCCGCGCACTTAACCACTACACCAAACTGGCTCCACCATTCCATGATGGTAGGAATGCAAGGGGGAAGGCCATAAGAGAGTCACTCATGCACTAAGAAAGCTGTGCTCTTCAGCTTTGCCCAGATGCACCTCTAACCAGGAAATGGGAGATCACTGAGAGCTCCCTCCAACTTCATTCAGGTCCCTTGGGACGACCTCCCTTTTCCTGATGAGAGATGTTGAAAGCAGTGGAGCAATGACTTCCTGGTTCCATGTAATGACCCTCAAGGACTGTGGTATGGTTGGTAGGTGGAGATGATGGTGGTGGACTATGCCAGTTTGCCACTCTGGATTGAACCATGCCACATTTGTTATTTCTGGAAGAGTTATGGATATTTCTAACACTTACTCAAGAGCTCTTTTAGTCATAAGTAAAAGAGATCACTTTCTGACTCTCTGTGTGTGTGTATGTGTGCTGGCACAGAATGCATGTAGGAAGAAAGCTGTCCATTTCCTTCTTCTTTGCCTTGGCTATTGTAAAGGACAGTCCGATGTGAGAAACACTGCAGGGTGGAAGCAATTGCAATCAACCCCGATGCTGGGGAGAGCTTAATCCTCTCTAGCATCTAGGGAGTGCGTGTGTACACACAAGGAAAGGAAGGAAGATGAAGCACGGAGGCATGTTTGGGGATAAAGAGGAGGGCTTCTTGTTAAATCTTGGCACTGGCTGTGATGAAAGGTGAGAAAAGATAAGCAGACATAAAGAACCATCTGGCAAAGGCAGCCACTGGCTCCTGTGTCATGCCTGTCTGTGATTCACCTTGGATTCCTTCCAGCTTAGCTCTGTCTGGTGTAGCTTCGTTATATGCAACTTCCATGTGGCTATTTTTGCTGGGATGATTGTAGCATGTAGCCAGGCTCTGGAAAATTAGTCAAGATGGCCAGACATAGCCTCTGCGTTCCTGTCGTCTGAAGTGGACGGCTTATTGTATGTAGAACACCATATCTCATGAGTTATTCCGTGCCCTAGTTTCCTAACAAGGATACAATGAAAGATGACCGAGAAGCATACATCCAGTTTCCCATGACTCTTTTCTTTATCCCACATGCTTGGAAAGTAGTTTTAATTATACTCATAGCAAAGGAGCTTTCCTCTACCCCTGCTTTGTGCATAGGTTGTAGCAAATGCAATACCCACTAGAGCTGGGCACACAGGGAAGCTGATGGACAATAGGTTCAAGAGAGACAAAAGGAAGTGCTTCTACACTCAAAGACGAATTAACATGTGGCCTTCATTGGTAGAAGGTGCTGTGATAGACACTAGATTTGCTGGCTTCAAAAAGGGATTGAAGACGTTCATAGAGGACAAATTCACCAATGGCCATTAGTCAAGATGACTAGATGGAACCTGGACTGACAATGGGAAGGCGTTGACCTTAGTAGCCTGCTTTTTGGCCTTCAAAAAGCATCTGTTTGCCCACTGTGTGAAATAGGATGCTGGACTAGATGGATCTTTGGTCGGATCCAACATAGCAGCTTATATGTTATTAGACAGTAACATGAATTTGAGGATCCCTAATTCCAATTAGTCAAGCATTATCTTGAGTCTAGTGCCTGTGAGGGGGGAGGGAGATGAAGTCCCCCCCCCCGGGCTTCATGGTGCTCCCTTTGATGTCAATGCAGTTCCACATAGTGACTTTTTCTTTTTTGTATCCTTACTTTTACCTAAGTAACCATTTAAATGCACTTACTTTAAATAAACCAATATATACTTACCATCTAGGAAATGTTACTATCTAACTTGTCTTCAGCTTTGGAGGGGGTATAAAATGTGAAATATTTGGCCTACTTAATTGTAGACACCTAAAGGAGCTGCAGTGGCTCAAGTGGTTAATTTAGTCATGCCAGCCACATGACCACGGAAACGTCTTTGGACAGCGCTGGCTCTTCGGCTTTGAAACGGAGATGAGCACCGCAACCCTAGAGTCGGATTTGACTGGCTTTCGAGCAAGGGAAACCTTTACCATTACCTAAAGGATATATAATTGCCTACCATCTCGATTTCTGCTTATGTAAACCATCAGGCACATTTCACTCATTGCATTGATTATATTTGTATCCTGCCTTTTCATCAAGCAGGTCAGAGCAGTATATAGAAGTTTCTCCTGAATCCCCCCCCCCCCACACACACACACACAACAAGTCCAGCTGAGAGTCTGAGTGGCCTGAGGGCACTTTCCTGGGAATAAGCTCCATTGAAGAGGCCTCAGTAGGATTCTGAGTAGACTTGCTTAAAATTGCACTGTCAGGGTGGGGATTTGATTTTGGACTTCATGTTCCAAGTCTGTCTACTCCAAGCCAACCTGGCTCTCTCTCAACCTCAGTGATTAGGAATTTCATCAAAAGGAATAAGCAGAACTATTGCATATATAATTGAACTCTTGTGGATTAGACTTTATTTTATTTGGTCATAGATTCTATTCTAGATTTTGTCATTAAAAAAAAAAATAGTGTGGTGGTGGGCCAGGATGTCGTTGTTCCATCTCATTTGCCAGATCTTAGATTGGGAAGGAACTAGGGTACCCTGGTGTCTTCCTTTTCCCACTGGTTTCCATCTATCACAATCTGGAGCAGGTTGTTACACATGTCCTTGGTTGGCCACCTCGCAGGCCCTTCTGAAGAAAGCAAGCTGTGCACATTGCCTCACACTTACCTTCCTCTTGCAAGAGGGCAGGAGGCATTTTGGCCTCCAAGTTGTCCATTTCTGGGTAATCCAGTCCTTTGGAACCACTACTCAGCTGTTTGTGGGGACTCTTCAATTGCCTTCACCAATGTGACCTCTTCTTTCCCTCAGAGAAGTCACCAGTTGGGAACAGAAAAATGTTTCCCCCTGGACAGTTGTTGCCCATCTTATGCTCCAGAAATAAAGTGGTCTACAGCACTTGGGGAAAAAAGAACGTGTTTATAATATTGTCATTATCTCCTTCACAAATGACCAATCCAATTAAAACCCTACTCTTCAACCTGCAAATAATGAGTTAATTGCATGCCATAGCAATTAATCAATTAAGGATTTCAGCTCTGATGTTCTATGCCTGCATCAGTTTTCCTGTATGGAATGCCTTTAGATCTTCCTTTAGAAGCTGTGCTCAAAAAAGAGAGTCGTCATTATAATTACTTTTCTATCTTGCCAATATTTACTTTGTAA
The DNA here is from genome assembly GCF_001447785.1 of Gekko japonicus. Classification (NCBI taxonomy): domain Eukaryota; kingdom Metazoa; phylum Chordata; class Lepidosauria; order Squamata; family Gekkonidae; genus Gekko; species Gekko japonicus. The sequence continues at coordinate 1,751,288 of NW_015169175.1, forward strand.
TTCTTAAGGGCATTCGAGAAATTCCCAGAGTCTTCTCGACCTACCGAAGGAAGACAGAAAGCAGAGTTGAGAAGAAAGCATTGCTGATAGCATGATGCCACTTTCTCATTTTAAGTTAATTATTGGAATTAATGAGGACATGAAAATAATTAACATTTTCCAGTTTTGCTGACTACTCTGTGTGTCATCAGGGAGTTTACTGGCCTCAAAGTTGGAAACTGTCAATTATAACTTTATTTACTTTTTGGTAATTTGCAGATAAGAATTACACATTGTTTCCTTCTTGTACACTTAGTGCAGTCTGATTGTCTACTCGGAAGGAAATACCACTGCATTCAATTAGACTAACTCCCAGATATGGGCACACTGGATTTTAGTTTGTTATATTTATATTGACATTATATAAAAAGAGTGGCTGCTGTCAACATTTCATTGGTTTGAGTTTTTCTGTTTTGTATTTTGGTACCATGGTGGGGGAGAGAGAGAGACTGGGCCGGGTTGCTTGGCTGGTAGGAAGGAGAGAAGGAAACAGGGAAAGCTGAGGATGTGGAGGCAGGAAGGAGGAACTGAAAACTCCAGATTTTAACTAGTACCTTTTTAGTACGGCACCGAAGCGCGGCAAAACGGGATGCTCATGGAAGATGGACATTTCCCAGATGTTAGTGTCTGGACATTACATTTAAATCCACGAGGCACTCGTGCCTCGCACAGATCTAAAGAGCCATCTGATCAGACTCTAAGGAGACCAAAACATTGTTGGGCCTGTATACAAACTTAATGTCCCACTTATTCTCAGCTATTCTATCTTAAACCTTGCAAGGGCAGAAAGGCAGGATAGACATTTTCTAAATAAACAAGCAACCAAACCTGAAAATGAGTGTATGATCTGAAGGGAATCCACTTAAACAGAAAAAGTGTTCACAAAACTTTATCAACTGTGTGACAGAAGACAATCTGCCAGCATGATGTAATGGCTGGAATGTCGAAATAGGACCTGGATAGGTTCAAAGCTCCACTCTGCCATGAAGCTCACTGTTTCATCTTGAGCTGGGCACTATTTTTTGAGAGCTGCCTTTTACTATCCACCTTGAATCGCCTTCTTCTTCTTCTTTTTCTTAAAGGTGAACTATATATGCTATAAACAAATACTGAGTCACACCACTGGCTTATCGAAGTCAGTATTATAATCTATTCTAGCTGGCAGTGGCTTTTCTGGATCTCAGGCAAAGGTCTTCCACGTCACCTATTATCTAATCCTTTTCTAGATTGAGATTGAACCTGGGGATTTCTGCATGCAAAGCAGATGGCTGTTGCTGCTTCTTCTTCTTCTTCTTCTTCTTCTTCTTCTTCTTCTTCTTCTTCTTCTTCTTCTTCTTCTTCTTCTTCTTCTTCTTCTTCTTCTTCTTCTTCTTCATCATCATCATCACCACCACCACCATCATCCATATATGTACCACCCCCACATGCCTTCAGTAATATCCTGAGGGTGTTGGTGAAGAGACATATACCTTGTGTAATTCTGTTTCCCCCCCCCTTCAAATTCTGATGTTAATAGCTTTCTTTTCCACTTTTCATCTTGCCAACCAACCACACAAAGACAATTCCATTATTTTAAAACACTTTATACTTTTTCTATTATCGGCTGTCCTAGTACAAAACACTCTTTAAGGGTTGTTAGGAAATATGCTGGTGGAAGCTGTTCAGAACACAGACAGGGGTAAAAAGCATAATCCTGTATTTGTAGAAAGATAATGCACTGCTTTTGTTCTCATGTTCCCTGAAGTGTGTTAATCATATACCAAAAAAGGTACAGTTTTCCTATGCTTAGACTGGCTTTATTGCAATTTAAGTAGAGGGAAAGATCCTCACATGTAAATGACTCTAACAGTCTGCCTAAACCTCCCCTATAAAATCAATGTTTCCAATCAAACCAGACTTCAGATTTTGGGGTGGTCACAATACATATTCAACTTGTGATTATGATTTAGTTTGATTTACGTTTCCTACTGGAAACCCCCCTCCCAACAATATAAGTGAGCATTTCCATAATGAAATGAGACAAAACCATTTGTCATTTCTTCATGAGAAGGTTAAAAAGAATTGCACATTTGGTATTCCAGTAAGCAGCTCGATCAAGTTGACACTGTGGATTGACATACGTCATTAACATTTGTTCTCAGGGCTATCAAATTTGTTGTAGAAGGTTCCTGGATCAGAGCAGGCCATTAGGCCTCTTAATTAAGGCACCTCAGTTTTTTCAAGCATGTTGGACTTGGGCCTGGAGATTTTCGCTGTTCAACAGAATTAAACTGTTATAGTGGTCACGCAAGTCTTGCCAACTCTCGGAAGACACAAATCTCGCAAGGGTGAGCCCCATCCAGGTTAGGTGCTGGCGCAGAGCCCATTTACTGAGGAGTGAAACTAATGGAGTCAAGAGGTAGAGCTCAGTTGAGCACGGAGACAGGGCTGATGAGTAAAAGCGTTGAGCCAAGGGCCAATATGACTCATAATTCTCTCTCTTTAACTGAGGAGATATCAGGAGGGAACGGTAAGCAGAAAAGGCAGCCAGGCTGTGATTTTTGCAGACGATGAATCTTTTTACAAAAAGCACTTGCCCCATTTCCAACTCCGCCCCATTCCAGTATCTGTAGATTTGCAGTACAAATGAGATAGAGATAATGTCCTCAGTTTTCTCTTGAACCGCGTTCCTTTACGAAAGACAGATCAAGATGGGTAGCCACATTAGTCTGTCTGTAGCAGTAGAAAAGAGCAAGACTCCAGTAGCACCTTAAAGACTAACACAATTTGTGGCAAGGTATGAGCTTTTGTGAGTCACTGCTCACTTCTTCAAATAGACCAAAGATGTGGTGGTGGTGCTGGTGGTGGTGGAAGAAGGCACACATCTGACTTCTAATGAAACTGCTAGGTAAGGTCATCTGGGGATTTGGGCTGGCTGTCATGGATGAAACAAAGCTCTGTCTCACACTTCCAGCTGATCAGAGAGGCTTTAGAAACCCTGAACTGGTGCCTGGAGGCAGTTTTAGGAGTGGATGCAAATTAATAAATTGAAGCTTAATCCTGACAAGATGGAAGTGCTACTGGTGGGCGAAAGGCCTGCCCTGGGATTTAAGGTGTCACCTGTTTTGGATGAGGTAGTAGTACTCCCCTTGAAGGAACAGGTCCATAGTCTATGGGTGCTTGTGGACAAGGGCATAGAGCTGGATTAGCAGGTGGCAGCTTTGTCCAGGGGTGCCTTTTACAAGTTTTGACTGATTAGCCAGCTGTGGCCTTTCCTGAGCAGAAAGGTTCTGGCCACTCTGGTATATGCCTTGGTCACATCTAGATTAGATTACTATAATGCACTCTATGTGGAGCTGCCCTTGAGAAGTGTTTGGAAACTTCAGTTGGTACAGAATGCTGCAGCCAGAATGTTGACTGGAGTGGGTCACAGGCGCCCTATCACTCCAGTCCTGACCCATCTGCACTGGCTCCCAATTTCTTTCCAGGCACAATTCAAGTGCTGGTCTAGACCTTCAAAGCCATTTGTGGTTTGGGACCAACAGGACTGCCTACTTCCTTATGAGCCAGCCCATCCACTACAGTTATCTACAGAGGACTTGCTTTGGGTGCCCCCACCTTTAGAAATTAGGCAGGTGGTATCCTGGGAGCAGACCTTCTCAGTAGTGCACCAAAAACTCTGGAACTCTCTCCCCAGGGAGATTTTCCTGTCCCCCTCTGTTGCCATCTTCTGCCAGTGGGTGAAGATCTTGTTTTGTTTCATTTAGCATCCCCTCAATGATTTCTCCTTCCTAACCAATGTTTTAATTGCTTTTATGTTTTGTATGTATTTTACTCATTTAAAAAAATATTTTATTGATGGGTGTTGAGGGAGGTTGATTTCAATGGCTTTAAAATGTGATTTTATCAGGTACGTTTTAAATTGTTTGCTGCTTTAATAGCCCTTGTAAGGGCAGAAAGGCAGGATACAAACATTGTAAGTAAATAAGTAAGTAAGTAAATATTTATGTGACGGAATGTTCCCACAGGCTGCTTTCTTTCCTTCATTCCTACTTCTGCAACAATTAATTGGATCGGTCTGAAAGTTGTACTGATGCAAGAGAGGGTGATTTTTGCTAATCCCCCTCATGGCAGTTTTCAAAAATCCCAAGGTATCTCTGGAGGGGAGGGATCTATCATCCCTGGAGCACTATTTTGGGCTACAGCAGGAGGGGAGGTCACCCTTCCATGGATGGAAGTCCTTTCATTCACTGACTAAAATGTCCAAGAGATCAAAGTGTCGTGTTCCTCCTTGGTCTTGGGAGTGGTGCCCCCGGTGGCCGTTGTGCCACCGGACGTTTTTAAGCTGTGTAGAGGTGGGCGGTCCAGGAAGCAGGAGAGTCTCGGAAACGGGGGAGGAAGAGAAGGGCATCAGACCGGCAGGGGACGGGGTTAAGAGCACCCCTAGCGTCCCTCTGCCAACACGCTGGGAAGGTTTTCTCTCACTTGCTCTCCAATACGCTTCTCTCTCTTTGGCCAGCGGTCCCCAGCGTGCCATTCCCCTCTGGCCCCCTCAGATCTCCGCCTTTTATTCCCTTTCTCTCCCCCTCTTGTACCGCCCCTCCGCCCCCTTTTCCGGGCCCGCCCCTCTTTAAAAGGGGAGACGTTTTCCGGGCGTTTCCCGCCCCTTGGAGACGCCTCGTGTCCCATCCATCGGCCCGCTTGCTTCTTCGCTGTCCCGCCGCCAATAAGCCCGCTCCCGCCTCCGGGCGTGACCCGCGTCCTGCGCCTGGCCCACAGCTTCCCCTCCGCCGGCAGGATATCTGGTTGGCTTCTCCCCGCTGGGTCGGGCCTCCATCCGTAAGTTGGGGTGTGGGGGTCCTCTGAGGGTGTTTGTGGGCTCCGGGGTCTGCCGTTTGCCCCCTGCGATCCCTGGAGCGGGACACAAAGTGACTAACAAGAACTAAAAAATACAGCAGTTAGGTTTGAGTCCAGTAGCACTTTAGAGACCAACAAGATTTTCAGGGCAGAAGCTTCCAACAGTCAGAGCTCCCTTCATCAGACATGAGTAGGAATGGAAATCATCTCCTTAGTCTCTAAGGTGCTGCTGGACTTGAATTTACTGCAGACCAACATGACTGCCTCTTAAAAACACAAGACGCTGGGATGAGCCGGTGCCTGCCTACCTGGTAGGGTCTTTGGGATTGGAGTCATTGCTGACAAGCTGATGGTGCTGCAGAGGGATGAACATGAAGGATCTTGAAACTTCAGAGAAGTCATGAGGAACCTGAGAAAGGCTGATGGGAAAGAAACCTGTCCATCTCGAGCACTTGTAAAGATTATTGAGATTATGAAAAAGGGATTATGGGGGGGAAATCCTACATGTTAAAAAAGTGATGCAAAATTGATTTAGAAGCATGCTTCATCGTTCATTGCATAACTAGATGGATTAAAAATATGGATTCGGTTCCCACTTCAAGTTGCAATGCAATCCCCCAATGGTATTGATCAAATCTAAAGTTCCTCATCCCAAATAGGTCCATGTCTTTTGTTCCCAACAATTTACAACACTTTATGATCTATTTCATTGCATCGTAAAGGCCATAATGACCGAATGTTCCATGAAGCGTCATAAAATGGCATGAAATACAGCACCAGTTTTGTTCAGTCTTTGACTGACAAACTGGCTCCGGCTCAGGGTAGTGACAACAGAATGCCTGCCAACGCTCAGCATTTCAGAAGCTTTGAGGTAAAGCCTGCCACGTTCCCCTCTGTTCTGAATAAGTCATCGCTCACACTTAGGGATGGACGCTTGGCCAACCTTTACTGTACAACTCATAAACCTATGTTTTCAGGCACATGCTGCCTATGCCGCTCGGGTTTTGGACACATTATAGCCTGTTTTAGCAAAAGACTAAAGCGCTTTCGAGACACGCAGCGATGCTTCATCGCTCATGACTTTCCCCTTATAAATTATCATAATGCCTATCAATGTGAGGAGAAGTTAGATCTTTATATAGTTTTGTCGTTATGTGGTTAAATGAATCCCATAATGAGAGGAAGGTTCTGGTCATCGTTTTATGTCACGATCTGGCCGCCAATTTGAATTCTTCCTAAGAAGGAATCGGCTGTTGAGAGGTAGAATTATGCTAGTAAAACCAAGCTCCACCTTCTTAAGAAAGGAAATATGGGTTGGAAGGGAGTGGAATTGAGAAGTCTGGGAGGTGCATGGAGGCTGTTTGTCACCAGCCAGCCCCTTTCTGTCAGGCTTCTGTGATGAACCATGCCTACCCTTCAGAAGGGTCATGTTGCATTAGCATGTCATTTGGGGCCAAGCAGGATGTTTTTGGAGTTAGTCTTTCATTGGCTCAGAGAAGAATGTAGTTTTCATGCTCCATGTTGCTTGAGAGGGGCTGGATAATTACAGTGGCCTGATCCTGAGGGGATGGTTAAGGGATTCAGTAGGATGAGTCGACAGGGGACTGTCATCCCTGTTGATAGTATTAGATTTGTCAGCAGAGTTTGGCACAGCCTTAACTGCTCCATTTTTATCTATTGGTTGGAATATGAAGTTGACATTGAGTGACCTTTCATTGGTTTTGGTCATTTTAGTCTGATCAGACACAAAGAGTTTCCACTGGAGGAACACAATAAACTTGGTGGGATCTCTCCTGTGGAGCGCCACGGGGTTCTCTTCTCCCACCCACGCTGTCCAATAGTTATATGAGACCACTGAATATGGTCTTCTTAGCACTTCAGGGTTGGGTGTCATCAATAGGCAGATGATACCTATCATCACTCACCCTGTCCTTCCCCTCAGTTGCTTGAAGACAGCAGGCTGCTCACACACACACACACACAGAGAAAGAGAAAGAGAGAGAGAGAGAGAGAGAGAGAGAGAGAGAGAGAGAGAGCACTCTGTTGCCTGAGAATGTGTATTTGCCAGGAATTCCTGCCCCTTAGTGAGGTTTCCCTTTCTCCACAAATCTCTTCCTGAGACTTTGGGGTTTCACATATCTGCCAGCATTAAAGCATTAAAAATCCCACTAGCACCTTTAAGACTAACAAACTTATAGTAGCATAAGCTTTCAAGAACCACAGCTCTCTTTGTCAGATGCATCGAGGGTATGAAGAAACTGGCCAGAGATGTATAGGTGGTAAGGGGAGGGGGGAGGGGATGCAGAAAGTGCTTTGCATTTACAAAAGTCATGAAAAATATTGAATGCGCAGTCCAGGCTGGGTGCATTCCGTTCCTTCTATCAATGGAATAGAATACCTGAAAGGCAGTTACTTCTGGTAATGAGATAACCATGCAAAGTTTCTATTCAATCCAAGTCTGACTGAGTCAAATTTACATATCTACCTAAATCAACCAACAGCCAAAAGTATATAAAAATATGAAATGGGATTCTGTCTTCTAAAAGATAGAAACTAGCAACTCATGATTTTGGTTTGGATGGATATGTGTAGATGGAAGCATTCTTGAACTTCTCCAGTCTTTTTCTATTTTCACTCCAGGGCTTAGAGACATGGAGGTGTATGGGCTCTGCCCTTCAGGGCAGAAAATACATGTTGGGTCCTTAAATGCTTATTTTTATTTTATTTTATTGGCCATCACATTATTTCAAACACATGTTTGCAATCATGAGGACTAGCAACCGACTGCTGCCCAGGTCCATACATTTGTGCATGTTGTGGTGAAATGCCTTCCCCTCCAGGAGTCTAGTGCAGGACCAGGATTTACAGCCTCATAGAGTAATTGTTAGGCTTGCAGTGTGTCCAGGCACAGAGCCTATATGGTGCTCCTTGTGGTTAGCAGGAAGGAAATTGGGAAGTCACCTCCTTGGTGCAGAGCTAGAGAAATGCACATGAGCTTAGTCAGAGGAGGACAATGGACAGCCCTGAGCCACACTTCAGCCATAGAGCCTCGAGAGGCCAAGGTGAGAGCAGATCTTCTGGCAGTAGGGAGAAAAGTCTCTTCTGAGGGTGTTGAAAGGCAGAAAATAAAACCTTGAAGCTGATTGAGAAAGGAAGCCATTTTTATGCACAGCTAAAGGAGGAAGAAAGGGACATCGCAGTTCAGGAGAGCAGCCACAAGCACATGGTTCAGAAAAGGAAAGAGATGATTGCTGAATACTGAAACCAAGATAATGGATGAGCCAAAATGAATGCAACTTGAATATCTGGATAGCATGCCTTTTATGACCAGCATGGACACATGAAGTGGCCTTATGGTGAATCAGACCAATGGTCCATCAAGGTCAGTACAGTCAACTCAGACTGGCAGCAGCTCTCCAAGGTCTCAGGCAGAGATCTTTCACATCACCTCCTACCTGGTCCTTTTAACTGGAGATGCAGGGGATTGAACCAGGGACTTTCTGCATGCTAAGTAGAGGGTCTACTACTGAGCTACATCCCCTCTGCCATAAAAGATGTATAGCACCACAGAAAAAGGATCCATGTTTATTCCAATTTCTTTTACCTTTGTTCAGTCTGTTGTGGTTTTAATTTACTGATTAAAATTCTTTTCATTTAAAAATATGCTCATTCTGATCTATGCACACTGCAAAAAGCTCAGTTCAGTCCCACTTACCAGGCGTATGAAGGGGGGCAGCTACTGAACCCTACTCACGCAAGAGGTCTCCTCTGTAACAACCTGGAGAGAGAGAGAGAGAGAGAGAGAGAGAGAGAGAGAATTGCTTCTAAGCAATTCTCCCTCTAAGCTGTGGAGTCTTGTGAGCAAAAATTCTACCTTGTGAGCTACTGGCATTAAAATTGTGAGTGAGCAGCTTGGCTACTGCATAAATTAGTTTGCTCTGGAGCCCTCCTTCCTTAGCTAAGACAAAAATCTGTTAGCCGGAGGCTAAAAAACTGTGAGCTAGCTCCCACTAACTCAGCTTAGAGGGAATACTGCTTGCTAAGGCCTTTTAAGACCAAATGCAAGAAAAGCTTGGGTGCAAACCCTCAGCTTGGACTAAACTGCTGAGAACTGATCTGCTGGTGGCAGTGGTAGTCCTGGAGAAAGGCGGGGAGTGGAGGAAAAGGAGCCTTGCCGGGGTCTAACAGCTGGGACCAAGGTTGGCTGAGTAAGTTCCTCATTCCCTGTGGTGCAGAATGTGGTGCACACATACGTGTGTGCATGTGTATGTGCAGAAGGACTTTGAACTATATGTTACTCCACATCTTGTTACTGTCATTACTGTTAATTGAAACACCTTCCTATACGCCTTTGTTTTTATATGGGGGCATAAACTATTTTTTACAAACATGTTTAAAAAATTAATCTCAAAGTTTGACGATGATGACGTCCTGAAGCTGAATATGCCCTGAATACCCCTTCCCAGTAAACCTTAAACCTTTCGATCAGGTGGTCTTAAGACAACTCACTGAGCCTATCTCGCTGTTGAAGCTGTTCTCCCCTGGCCCTCACAAAGCTCATTTGTTCCATCCGGAGCCCTGTTTCCTTGGGCACATCTTTTCATCTTCAAGGGGTAGGATAATGTCTCTTCTGATGTCACAGTTGCGGTATGATTGAAGGATGAAAAGGAAAGTTTTGGATGTATGTGCCGTGCATGTGTGTAGCTCAGCTTCTGGCAAGTTGGCAAGTGTGTTTAGCACGTGGTGACAGCTCTTCTTTGCCCGTATTGCAAGAGGCTCCCTATTCCTGTGCTGCAAAAAAATCAATCACCGTGAGATGCTTGTGCCCGGACCTGGATAGCTCGGGTGAGCCTGATCTCGTCAGATCTCAGATGCTAACGGGGTTGGCCCTGGTCAGTATAGGATGGAAGACTACCAAGGAAGGCCGGGGTTGTGACGTGGAAGCCGGCAATGGCAAACCCCCTCTGAACGTCTCTTGCCCCGAAAATACTAAAGGATCGGCATAAACTGGCTGTGACTTGATGGCAAAAAAAGGAGATGCTTCTGTATTCTTTGTCGGGGGGGGGGAAATCCCCCTTTTGCTTGGAAAAAAACTACTGTGGTAATACTATGGATGCATTTTGATAACACAGACCTGTTAGTCCCCTCAGACGAAAGAAAGAGTCAGACAACCAAGGTTGGATGAAACCAAGGCTCTTTTTGTAGAAAAAGCCCAGCAGGAACTCATTAGCATAATAGGCCACACCCAAAAGCAAAACTCATTAGCATAATAGGCCACACCCCCATGTTACCAGAAGTGTGGTCATCCAGCCACACCCACCTTTCCCTTCTTATTCTGTTTACCTTGTTTGTTGTAGGGTTCCCAAATCGGCCCGGGGGGCGGGGATTCCCCCGCTTTGCCGGCCCGATTTCCGACGGGCCGAAAATTGGGCCCGGGGGAAACCCCACCCCCGCGTGTGCGTCACCCGGAAGTGACGTCGCACGCTGGGGGCGGGGCCATGCTATTTGAGGGGAAAACTCTTCGTTTTCCCCTCAAATAGCGTGGCCCCGCCCCAAGCGTGTGACGTCACTTCCGGGTGACGCACACGCGGCGCGTGCGCGCGCACAATCCCGACGTTGTCCGGGAGCGTCCCCGTATAACAGGCAAGACACCAGGGCCCTGGGTTGGAACCAACTGTAAGTCGCTTGCAAACCCAGCCAAGCCAATGATTGGGATGTAGCCCTGTGGGGCCGGATTGTGATGGGCAGGAACATGGCTTGTTTGCTATGCCTGGGCACCCCTGTCCTCCTCCCCTTGTGTGCAGAGTCTGCTTGAAAGCATCTTTTTTCCCATTGGTGCTAGAAATTCAGCAGAGTGTGTAACACACAGTGGAATAAAGCATCACAAGACACATGTGTGTTTAGCTTCTAAGAAAAAAAGATTTTACTAGAAAATATAGGAAAGGGTTACATGGAAGGAAAACCACAACAGCCTAACTAAACTAATCTTTCTAGTTCCAACTCCATCTTGTTGTCTTCATCTTCATGTCACGTTCTGACCTGAAGAACAAAGGAATGGAAGTTTCCCCCAAAGGCTCCACCCCTTGTGTACGTGCAGAAGAGCATGTACTATCTCCAATATATTGATTAGCCAATAGTCAATCTGAAAGTCACCTCATTAAGAATAAAAAAACCCTCTTGTTGGTGGGAAGATTCTACT
>NW_015169175.1:1763410-1776607 GCF_001447785.1 Gekko japonicus
AGGTGCTACTCTTTGTCCTAGTTAAGAGTAGGTAATTAGTCTGCCCTGTTAGTGATTGGCTGGGACTTGTATATATACTGTAAACTTGATAAGCTGGGTGGGAGATTTGGCTCTCTCCAACTGAGGTATGCTGCGTAACAGTCTGTATATTCTCTGTGTAAATATTCACCATTACTGCACTATAAAATTTCTGCACTTTCCCTGCCAGTCGGTCTCCAGGCTTCTTATTTACTGCACCCAATAGTTGCTTGACTGTATTAATAAACTTGAACTTGAGAAGGGCGGGGTATGGTTCCTAATGCCATAGAGTCCAACTTCCACAGCTGTCACCTGGAGTTCAGTTGTAATCAATGCTCTCTCTAAGCTGTGGAGTCTTGTCAGCAAAAATTCTACTTTGTGAGCTACTGGCATTAAAGTTGTGAGTGAGCGATTTGGCTGCTGCATAAATTAGTTTGCTCTGGAGCCATCCTTCCTGAGCGCAAACAAAAATGTGTGAGCCCGGGGCTAAAAAACTGTGATCTAGCTCACACTAACTCAGCTTAGAGGGAACACTGCTCAGAAACGAAGAGGATTGGCCCTGGTTAGTATTTGGATGGGAGACCAGCCAGGAAGCCCAGGATTGCTACACAGAGGCAACCTGTGGCAAACCATATGGGGGGGGTCATCATAAGTTGGCTTCGACTTGGTGGCACTTTATACGCATATAGTTCATCTGAGCCTGATCATTGGGCTATGTTCTCATCAAACACTACTGCATAGTACACAATAGCATTGTTTCACACGTGCATACTGTCACACATCCTAAAGAGAGTCTTACTTCCCCCCCTCCTCTCATTGCTGCATGCCACTCAACAGCTAATTGTATAAATACACAACGAACAAATCTACCAACACCTATAAATAAACACTGTATTTTTTTAAAGTCTCAATATTTATTTGGCATTCATTTAAATCTGTGTTATGGATGTTATTTCACACAAGCACATTTTTTGCACAGCCTTATGAGACGCATAGTTTCCCCAGTCAACTAATTTAATGACCTGACCCAACCACCCACGATTCTAGGAAGAATCCTCTCACTACTGCGCATATGGAAGGAAATGCAACTCCTCCACCCTAGCTACTGCACAGCTGTTTGAGGTGGGTAGGTGAACAGATTGGATCACTGGCTCACGGGTGATTGTGGCTGTCTATCATGGCAAACATTTTTGGCAAACTTAACCTTAACTATGTGAGTCCCATATTATAGCAAGCTGCAGTACAATTTGATTTCATTTATGACCTAGACGACTGGCAAACATTAGGAAAAAAGTGAAATTTTACATAAGTCAGTGATAAAGTCATGCAGAGGTGGATAAGCACTTCACTTACAGATATATGACAAGGGAGATTTGCAGTGAATTTGGACCACAATAAATGTTGGAGGCTGGTATTTGGATGGATTTGGAAAATTTGTTCTGATAAACTTATCAAAAAAGTAAATACCTTAATCTATTTGCCCTGAAAAATGTGTTGATTGCCTACCCATCCCTAAAAAGAAAATTCCCTAAAACTGGGATTAAGTTTACAGTTGATCTGCCTGCATGTTAAATCACTCATGTCTTATAGTGCACACCCTATATGCTGCCCTGTCGCAAAGGTATGCGTTACAGGAAATTCCACTCTGGTTGTGAGCCCAGGTCAGCATTTCTGCTACACCTAGCTTATACTGGCCTGTATACCCAGTAGTATGCCTCCGAGGGACTACACCCTACCACTCCCCCCCTCACCAGTAAGCTTTAGAACAGGGGTCCTCAACATGATGCCTGAGGGTGCCGTGGTGCCCACCAACACCTTTCTTGGTGCCCATGAAGTATTTTTAGAAAGTGGGTGGGGCTCTTACCCAACAGGGTTTCTGCTTGGCCACTGAAGATCTGATTGGCTATGCAGATTATTATAGGTCCCGGTCACACTCAGAAGTTGCCGCGGGATACTCATGGATGCCGGTGGGTTTTATGGGCACGATCAAATGGGCACATCTGGCAAGCATCACGCACCCGTAGCCAACCCATCTCGTCTGGCTGAAGATCTGGAGTTAAAAGGTACCTGTGAAAGTCCACTATCAAACGCTTGCGACGGGCCGCAGACAGACTTTCTCCGTCTGATCACTTGCTGTGTTGAAGCGCACCGGAAACACGCGCTGCCGGAAACAACCCCGGTCCTCCACCGCGACATTGGATCAGGTAGTGGTGGATTAAATTGCAGTGGCACAAATTGCCACACCTCCCCCCCCCGCATTCTCTGTCCCATGTGACCGGGGCCCATAACATTGTTTCAGCAGTGGCTGCCACTACAGTGTTTGTTTTATTCTTTCTCACCCCTCTTTCTCAGGGTATTTTTTTATTTACACCTCTTCTGCCATGCACTTGGGCCCCCTCAGTTTGTGTGGCTTCACTTCTCACGTGGCAGCCATTTTGTGGTCAGCTTCCTCTCCTCCAGCAGCCATTTTTAACACCCCCACCCTCTGACAGAATTCCAAAAGTGCCCACAGGCTCAAAAAATTTGGGGGCCCCTGGTTTAGATGATGGGCCATAAGAAACTGGCTAGGAAACTACACCCCATTAATAAATACCTCAGAGTGCTTGTCAATTATCCTTACCTTAAGCAAAACCTTAAGCAATGTACCAATTAAAATTTGCAGCCTCACAAATACCACACCCTTCATAAAACCTAAACCTGTACAAGAATATAGAAGAAGAAATGGAAAAGGGTAGAATTGTTTTTGGTCTAAACTATATATATTTTTAAAATTTAATAGACTACTCAGAGTCTGTTATCTGTAACTTGGATCAAAGTTTGAACTGAATATAAATGATGCACACAGTCTTATATGGTGCAGAATCCTCCCCAATATCTCCAGCAGTTAGCATTTAGCATTTTTGCAGGAGACATTCCTTTCAGCTTTGCAATTTGTTAACTTGCCCCTCCTCTGGATGTAACTTGAAACATATTGGTAGCATCTGCCATTTCCCAAAATGTCAGACTCAACATTCTCACGTTACACCTCAGCAAAGCCAAATTACCAGCATTTCTGTGGAAATTACATGGAAATCAAATTTGAGACACACACGGGAGGCTACAGAATAGGAGTCCCAAAGTGTAACATTGCTACTAATGGTGTCCATTATGATGTGTTTACTGTTAAATGTGGGGCATGAAATAAGATATTATGGCCTCCCCACATTCTTCATTTCTTTTCCAGCAGGTCAGATATTCCATTTGCTATGCTGTTGCGGTGCAATGATTAACGAAAGCTTATCGTGACCTCTCTGGCGTATGTTGGTTCTGTTATGCAGCCGATATAAATATGAATTCTGACTTTTCCCTTTTGCTGAGCTATAGACTACATGAAAAGAATTACTCTGGGGACAGAGGATAACTGTAATTTTCCCCCCAAGAGTGAGTGGCTAGAGGAGTGATTTGGAGGAATGGATAAGATCAGCTCCGAAAGCAACCCAGTGATAGAAGGGGTGACTAATTGTCCGTCTTAATCTGAAAAGCCCAAAGTTTCCTTTCCTTTCAAAGACAGATGAACATTTCCTTTTCTGAGAAATGGCATGGATGCCACTTCTATGTGAATTTTGGGATGAACATTTTCAAAAAGTGCATTTTTTTAAAAAAAAACCCACACATTGTTTTAAAGGAAACTATTTTCATGGTTGCTATTGGAGGCCAGAGCCCTGCCTGCTTCTTGCCTGAGCCACTAACATTTCCATGATCAGCTGCCATGGCCATAAAGAATGTGTTCTTTTCCTTTTATTGAAACGAGTGCTTTGGGTACTGTGATGTCAGTGTAATGAATGCCATTATGGATTTGGAGGAAGTACTTTCCAGTATGAAATATCCCCGAAATTACTGGCCATTCTTTCAGAGAATCACCAGGCTTGCTGACAATATTATTCTCAGCACAGCTGGTGAATTTTTGGGCATGTATTTTTAATTGTACTTGTTTTTTCATCAAAAAAAAAGAAAGAAAAGAAAAATCATACCTATTTGCTTTCAAGTGGGACACACAGGAACTGACAGTTCCAAAAACGAGTTTCTTTCTATTAGTGTCACTTTAATCAGAAATACTAACCAATATGAGGATCAAAGACTTTGTTTAGTAATAATACTTTTATAAGTATATCGTTTGAAGTGTTGGATGGGAAAGTTTTTACTTCAGCATCCTAGATTTCTTGCCCAACACGTAAATGTTTGTAGGTGATCAGTATGGATGCTTGGAGAGCCTGTTTGGTGTAGTGGTTAATTGCGTGGACTCTGATCTGGGAGAACCGGGTTTGATTCCCCACTCCTCCATTTGCACCTGGCTGGATGACCTTGGGCAAGCCGTAGTTCTGATAAGAGCTGTTCTTGAAAAAGAGCAGTTTTTGTCAAGAGCTCTCTCAGCCCCACCCACCTCACAGGGTGTCTGTTGTGGGGAGGGGAAGGGAAAGGAGTTTGTAAGACTTTCTGAGACTCCAAGTGAAGGGCGGGGTATAAATCCAATCTCCTCCTCCTCCTCCTCCTCCTTCGTCTTCTTCGTCTTCTTCATCTTCTTCTTCGTCTTCTTCGTCTTCGTCTTGTAAAATGCCATTTATTTTGGAAGAAAGAACCATCAAGTCACAACTGACTTATGGCAACCCTGTGGGGTTTTCAAGGCAACAGATCTCAGAGGTGGTTTGCCATTGCCTGCCTCCATGTCACAACCCTGGTATTCCTTGGAGGACTCCCATCCAAATACTAGCCAGGGCCAGCCCTGTTTAGCTTCCAAGAACCAACGAGATCTGGCTAGCCTGAGCTATCCAGGTCAGGGTACTAGTTATTTTAGAGATCGGTTATGTTCACAGAGTCCTAATTCTTCCCACCTTAAGTCTTTTTTCTCTTCTCCCCAAATCTGATTTGGTTTTTCTCCTGAATCTCAGGCTGCGATCCCACACACTAAGTAAACCACTTTCAATCCACTTTCAGTGCACTTTCCAACTGGATTTTACTGTGTAAACTGGCAAGATCCAATTTGAAAGTACATTGATAGTGGATTGAAAGTGGATTATTTAGTGTGTGTGATCACAGCCTCAGTTGACTATTTTTCACCCACTTTACAACTAGTATTTTTAGCGTCCAATAGACTGTAATGTCTCCCAATATGCAAGAAGTTTCAGGTCCCTCCAGTCTTAGGAAGGAAGCTGTTTCACCTGATATTATCCCTAACAATTTAAATCTAGTGATGAAATGTCAGATGACATTCCAAGTTACTCATATAGCAAAGGTTTGTTCAAGCAGATAGCTAAAAAGAAGTAAGAAAACATCCTAACAACCCGTGTTAATATGTACATGTTTCTTATCTATTCAAAGAATTTGAAAATTCCTCTTATCAAAGGGGAAGAAAACTTAAGGTGCGAGTTAATATTTTTGTTACTTGCGTAGTATCAGGTGCCCCAGTGAGATATGACTGCACGACGCTTTTGCTGTCTGATCACTACCTTTAGATCCATCAGGCATTTGCACCTATGTTGGATCTAAAGGCATGTGTGTTTGCAGCCAAAATAGAGTGGGAAGGTAAATGCTGCCTTCTCCTCTGTCCTTGCTGCAAACTGGCTGTGTACTTTAAGCATTTTCCACCAAGCCTGATCCAGTACTGTAGTTAAGCCAGGCTTAGAGAAAAAAACTGCTTAAACCATCAAAGCACAGTGAATATTATACATGGTTTCTCCAGTCATTCCAGGTCTAAACCTGAGTTGTGGCTGAACAGGGACAAAATTATTCCTACTAGTCAGTGTTCCTCTGCTGGGGATATAGGTAAAGGTTCCCTTGCTCGAAAGCCAGTCGAATCCGACTCTAGGGTTGCAGTGCTCATCTCCGTTTCAAAGCTGAAGAGCCAGCGCTGTCCGAAGACGTTTCCGTGGTCATGTGGCCGGCATGACTAAACGCCAAGGCGCACGGAACGCTGTTACCTTCCCACTGAAGTGGTACCTATTTATCTACTTGCAATTTCTTGCTTTTGAACTGCTAGGTTAGCAGGAGGTGGGACTAGAGACGGGAGCTCACTCCGTCATGCGGCACACTCGGGTCTCGAACTGCTGAACTACCGACCTTCCACAGCCTGCAGTTCAGCGTCTTAACCACTTGAGCCACTGCAGCTCCTGCTGGGGATATACTGTTATGATATTGGTGTGTTGTGGAGGAAAAGTACCAAAGGAAGGAGCTGCGAGGGGAAAATCCTGCAACCTCCTCTACAAATGGCTTCTTTAACTTACATCTTTATGGCTGTTTGTGATAACCTTCATTCCCATACCAAGGGCTGCCTACTCAGTGTCTAGTTTGGTCGAGAGATATTAATGGTATGGGTTAACTACTGCTTCGTAGAAGGACAGTAGATTGTTTTTGGTGGCTAAGCTGAAGAGGCAAGAAAATCTAATCAGAGGCAGACATAGGAAAGATCTTGATTCATTGTCACAGAGTACTTCTGGTAGAATCCTGAAGTATGTTGTTCCGAGGACCCTTCATAGCAGAAGCAAAAGAACAGGATGAGAGGAAATGTCATCCAGCCACAGGGACATTTACAGAGCTATTCTGAGCAGAGGTACACATGAACACATGAAGCTGCCTTATACTGAATCGGATCACTGGTCGATCAAGACTGGCAGCAGCTCTCTAGGGTCTCAGTCACAGGGTCTTTCCAAATTGCCTACTGCCTGATCTTTTAATTGGAGGTGCCAGGGATTGAACCTGGGACCTTCTGTATGCCAAGTGGATGCTCTACCACTCAGCCATGCCCCCCTTTTAAGCCTGAATCCCTACTTCAATGGACTTAGAAGGGTGAAACTGTGCTACTAGTCACTGTCCATTAAACATGGACCTGCAGAAAAAGAGGTACATTGAAATCACATTTATAAGCAGTGCATGGTGCATAGACAGACGGTGCAAGATTCGGTTGACACTGCTGATCAAAGATTCAGCCTTTTACAGGGACCTCATCGTATCGTGTATTATACAATTACTCTTTAAGATTTTATAGCTGTGAATTAATTTCCTAATGTCCTCCACCATGGAGGGGGGGATTCTTTGAATAGCTCATTTGTTTTTATGCTTCATACTGGGTCATACCCCTTTTCTATTAACACAGGCTTCTTTTATTTTATATGGCTGTAAAACCCAGCAGGTTTCTCTCTCAGTCGGCATTGTCTAAGGCTGAAACAACACATGACTCACATGTGTATTTGTCACCCTTTTCTGAAGCAGTCAAAACCATTCTTGGAAAACTCCCGTCGTGAATCAAGTACCAGAAGGGAGGGAAGGGAAAGACCCTACTCTTTTCCTTCCAGACATTTCCCCCTTTGGTGGTTTTTGCCCTGTAGGGGAGAAGAGACAGGTTCAGAATTGGAGGTGGATCATTGAGCTAAAAACTAGGCTCAAGATCACAGATTCCCAAGACTCGTCTTATTTATATATTTATTTATTGCTGAAAAAAATCAGGTGAAAGATCCATGCAACTGGCTTGCATGGATGGTCTAGCCTAAATTCCTTGCTGGCATCTGCAAAATCTTTGCATCACCACGCTCTTGAATGCCCTTATTTTTAGACTGACTTTTCACAAGTAAATGGCCACTAGCTGTAGTTTTGCAAACAACTATCTAATGAATGAAAGACTCAGAAGATGGTTAACATCACAGAAGCGTGCTCACATAAATCAAGAGAGACTGGCAAAAGACACAAGTTTTATCTTCATTTTATTTACTTAATGTGTCTTCTGCCTTTCTTGTTGAGACTCAAGGCCGATAAAGAAGACAAGAAGAAGAGGTTGGATTTATACCGCACCCTTCACTCCGAGTCTCAAAGCAACTTACAAACTCCTTTCCCTTCCCACCCTGTGAGGGAGGTGGGGCTGAGAGAGCTCTTTCAAGAACTGCTCTTTTAAGAACAGCTCTGACAAAACTGGCTTGCCCAAGATCATCCAGCAGCTGAGAGTGGAGGAGTGGGGAATCAAACCCAGTTCTCCCAGCTTAGAGTCCGCGCACCTAACCACTACACCAAACTGTCAAAGACAATGCAATAAAGACAGTCGAATACACACAATGAACAATGAAGTAAAACTGGATGGCACAAATGCAAGACCAATAGAAATGGAAGCAGTGTAATGCATTGCATAAACTGGATTTCACAATTAGTGTACACTGATTTAATTAAATGGATTTAAAGAGCCTTTGTGTATTCTTTTCTGTTCTTTTTTCAGTCTTCTCAGACAAAGAAGTGTGGTGCAGTGTTCCCTCTAAGGTGGGTCAGTGTGAGCTAGCTCACAGTTTTCTGCACAAATGCAAGACCAATAGAAATGGAAACAGTGTAATGCACTGCATAAACTGGATCTCACAATTAGTATACACTGATTTAATTAAATGGATTTAAAGGGCCGTTGTGTATTCTTTTCCGTTCTTTTTTCAGTCTTCTCAGACAAAGAAGTGTGGTGTAGTCTATCAGATTAGGGCTGCGGAGAACAGAATTCACACCCCCAGAGTCATGAAGCTCACTGGGTGAATTGTGTTTTTGTGCTGCCACACCCTAACCAAGCACACATGCTGTGGTAAGGATGAATTAGGAGAGAGGACAACCTTGTACGCTGTCCTAAAGAACTTGGAAGAAGGGTGAGATGGTGGTGGAAAGCACTGTCAAATCGCAGCCACCTTATGGGGACCCCGTAAGGTTTTCAAGGCAAGAGATGTTCAGAGGTGGTCTGCCATTCTCTGCCTCTGCATAACAACCCTGGACTTCCTTGGTGGTCTCCCATCCAAATACTAGCCAGGGCAGACCCTGCTTAGCTTCCAAGATCTGACAAGATTGGGCTAGCCTGGGCCATCTGGGTCAGGACAAAGAACAGCCCTGTACCCAGAAACATTTTGTTAGGGGCCCCCCAAGGGGACAGTTTAGTACAGTGGAGCTGACTACATTACAGGGTCATTGTTATTGGGGAAATATAAAGGAGGAGAGATGTGGCTAGGTAAGAGCTGACAGGTAAAAATGGGGTGGGGGAGCAGCAGCACCTGGGGCAGTTTGGAAATAATAAAGAAAGGTCAGGATTTATGTCTGGGAGTTGTATTCTCTCTGAAGCACTGTGCATTGCTCCAGAATCAAAGCCTACCCCCAGAAGAGCCAAGATGTCTGGCAAGCATTGCTGAAGGAGCTGGGAGAGCCCCTCAAGGTTTTACAACCTGGTTCTGTTAGCTAGCTAGCAGCAGCAGCAGCAGGACAATAACCCCCTGAGCAGCCCCTTAGCCCCTGGTGCCAAGGGGCAATTCTCCTTGCATCCCCTTCCTACCCCCCCCCACCTTTGCAGGCAATCCAAGAGGAGAGCAAAAACAGGAACTTTGTCTTGCACCTCCTGAAGCAGCTCAGGCATTACAATCACACCATCAGGAAGCCGAGTGCAGGCTGAGATGTGCTTCCCCTCCCCCGGCAAGCCAGGTAGGTGCTTCAAAGAGAGGGGGGAAGGGGGGAGGCATGGCTGTTTGAGGAGGGTGCTGGGTACTCGTAGGCACCCCTGTACGCATGGGCCTGGCGAAGGATGATCTAGAAATGGAATAAATAAAACACTCTTAGGTTTCTAGAAAACTTTCTGTTCACCTTAGAATAAATATATAATTACACTTTTGCTCATTTATATCTACAGAAGTGAGAAGATTAAATCTATTGCTAGTTAGAATCTCAATCATCAAAAATAATAATGAAGTTACAATAAACTTGGATGCAGCTCAGTTCTCTCCATTTCATATTCAATGAGGCTGAGAAAAGATTAATGGTCACATATATAGTTCTGTTCTGTACATGTCAACACTAATTCCCAAATCCTCACATTTCATTTACCTGAGTAATGTATCTGTTGTAGAAGATCAACAAATTTCCATATTGAGGGTGGGATTTTTAGTTTGGTTTTGTCCTCAAGAATATAAAATAATGTTTTATAAACTGATTTTAAAAGCAAAAAGATGAGGTGTTTTTAAAAAGGGAAATGTTGAACAAAGAGGGAGTATTCCTTAATTCTAAATTAGTGTACTTTTAGTACCTCTCTCCTTCAAGATTGTTCCAGATTCTTCAACCTTTCCATTGTTTTTTCTTTTATACTCTGAAATAACAGAGTTAAAAAGTATATTGAACCAGTGTAAACCATCAAATTGGGACCTTAAACAATGATGAATGAAAACTCTAATGACTTTCAGGAAAATGAATGTTTGGGCAAAATGGAATCCCTACTGCTTTCCCCATAGCAAGCTATTAAAAATATTGCTTCATAAATGGAGCTTTTGGAAACAGCAACGGCTTCTTCAGATCAATGATAAATCACAAACAGCTGCGTTTTCAAGAAATCCTTCTTCCTGTAAAAAAAGTGTGGTGATAGTTATTGCTTGCTTATTGTACAGTGCTGACCTGAATATTTTCCAGTGAATACTTTTGGTGCAAGAAAGGGATTCTAGGAGGGGATGAAAAGTATCTTGAAAGAGCCTGAAGTGGACCTTCCTCCCACAGGTTTGGCACTGTGACTCCCTCCCATTTTTCACAGTGGCCGATAACACAGCAGAGAATCCCCTAGTCCACGGCAATATGGGAAATGAGGCTTCACAGCTGCTTATCAGTTTCAGAAAAAAAAGTCTGGTCAGTTTCAACAGTGGGTTTCCCCCCTTTGCCTGTGTTCCTTTCTGTTTCCTTTCATTCAATGAACTAACACTAAAATGCATGTGCAAAATCTGGACCACGGGGCCTTAAATGGAAGGTGCTCGCTGTAGGCTACTGTGGAGCTGCAATAGGACAATTGCGGTTTTTTTAAACTTTGGATGCCACCCCCCACATGTCACAAGTGATGTTCCACCCTATTTAGAAAACTGCATTTTAAACATTGTAGCTGCAGAATAAATACACTGGAGGAAAAAGAATGGCACATGAGGCGGGCACAGAATCTGAAGACAAGATTTAAGGCTTACTGCTCTGGCGGGGAGGGCGGGGTATAGATCTAATAAATAAATAAATAAAACTCTGCAGTTAGGTGTGCATGTGTAATGGGCCTATGTGAAACGGGAACACGTGCAGATGCTCCCCTCTGGTACACTGTGTTATCAATTTCCCTTTGCTATAGAATGATATCGGATAGGTACAAAACAGGAAAGCCACAAGGACAGAAACAGCAGTAGCTGCCATGCTTCATTTAATGTCATAACATGTTTTGCTATAAAGAATGAGTTGTTTACTTTAGGGTATATAAGATTGCTGAATGCTTTGTTCAGAGAGACTCCCCTTCACTCTCTGGATGGTGGGGGTTCTCCTTGTGATTGCAAATATTTTGCCCCCCCTTTTGCATTTTACAAAGCTGTCTCTATGTCCATTTGTTGTCGATCTCCAGGTGCTGAACTCTTTTTGAGAGCCAGTTTGGTGTAGTGCAGTGTGCGGACTCTAATCTGGGAGAACCAGGTTTGATTCCCCACTCCTCCACTCGCAGCTGCTGGATGACCTTGGCCTGGATGACCATAGTTATGTCAGAGTTGTTCTTAAAAGAGCAGTTCTTGAAAGAGCTCTCTCAGCCCCACCTACCTCACAGGGTGTCTGTTGTGGGGAGGGGAAGGGAAAGAACTTTGTAAGCCACACGAGGCTGGAGTTGGTTCCTTATTCCCAGTTCCTTATCCATTCCTTATTCACATCTTATTCATGAATTCATCCAAAAACAGTGAAGAGAGTTTGAAAGCTATGAACCGAAATTGTTTTAATGTGTTATATTTTACTGCACTGTTGTGCCGTGTAAGCCGCCCTGAGCCCGCATGTGGGGAGGGTGGGGTATAAATGAAATTAAATAAATAAATAAATAAAAAACAAGATTTAGACCCCCAAATTTCATACACCCCCATGTTCAGCAAACTCTCTCCTTCATGGGGATATATGCTGTGTCCTGGTCCAAAGCGTGGTTCTTGTGCCAGCTGCTCCAAAGTGAGGCGCCCCCAGGACAATCACACAGGCAGACACTAGGACCAAGCTGTACCCCAAAACAAGCTGTACCCCCAAAAATTCCTATGCTCTGGAGACTGTCCCCTGCAAGATGACATACAGTGATGCCCGGTCCAAACACTGGTTTCGGAGCCACAGGCTTCCATTTTAGGCGCACACAAGAAGCCTATATTTGAAAAAAAGTTTTGAATAAGGAGCTGATTTGACTGTTTGCCCACTACATCCCGGAAAACGGTTTGGACCACCACATGTCATACACTCCCATGTTCAGTGAACTCTCCCCTTCGAGGGGACATATGCTGTGTTCTGGTCCAAAGCGTGGCTCTTGTGCCAGCTGCTCCAAAGTGAGGTGCCCCCAGGGAAGTGCTCCAAAGGAAGTGCCCCCTAGACACAAAATAATGATTGGACCACCACATGTCATACACTCCCATGTTCAGTGGACTCTCCCCTTCAAGGCGACATATGCCATGTCCTGGTCCAAAGCGTGGTTCTTGTGCCAGCTGCTCCAAAGTGTGGTGCCCCTAGAACAGTCACACAGGCAGACACTGGGGCCTGGCTGCATCCCAAAACAATCTTTGGACCACCCCAACTGCCACATCCCCACACTCTGGAGGCTGTCCTCTGGACGATGACATACAGTGATGCCCGGTCCAAACACTGGTTTTGATGCCACAAGCCTCTATTCAAAGTTCCTCCCAGAGGCCTGTATTTCAAAGAAGACTTGAATGAGGAAGTGCCCTCTGCACCCAAAATGAGATTTGGATCCCCATGTTTCATACACCCCCATGTTCAGTGGACTCTCCCCTTCCAGGGAACATATACACTCTCAGAGTGTAGAGGTCACTTAACAGCATTTTTACTTTCTCTTTTGAGGTGGAAGCAGTGTCTGTCAGCCAAACAATCCAATATTCCTTGTATAACATTCAGTATTCTAATGCACTATTCTGAAAAAATACACTGCAATACAGAGGATGTATAGTCCCTCTGTATGAGAATACATATGTGAGGACTGAATGAGTTAACATATGTAATGAGATACGAAACCAATATCCCTGTTGTGTCCTGGGAAGGTCTTTGTTCCAAGTGTTATAATAATTGTGATTCAGCAATTTCCCTTTCCATTCTGTTCCTGAAGTTCCTTTGTAATAAAACAGCTGCCTTGAGGTCACCCACTGAATGCCCTGGAAGGTTGAAGTGTTC
>NW_015169175.1:1776847-1781643 GCF_001447785.1 Gekko japonicus
GGTGTGAGGTACGGGGGGGACCATGCCGAAGCCCCGCCCCCTGCTTCCGGCCGCCCCGCTTCCGGCCCTCATTCAGCCAGGAGGAGGCAGGAGAAGAGGGAGGGGAAGTTGCTTCCTCCCTGCCTCTCCCCACCCCTGCCTGCCTGGGGCCAGGGAGGGCCTTCGCGGGGCTTCCTTGCACTCCCGCTGGCCTTGCAGGTCCACCGCCGGGCCCCTCATGGGGCTGGGCAGTGGAGCTGCAAGGCCGCCGGCGGTGGCCAGGACCGTTGGGGGCGGGGTGTGTGGCCTTATGACACACTTCCGGTGATGTCAGGGTGTGTGGCGTATGCTAATGAGTTATGCTAATGAGTTCCCCTAGCTCTTTTTCTATGAAACGACCCCTGATTGTTACACATACCATTTGTGATCCATATGACGCTGATACAGTGAAGTCCCATTTATTTAAATAGCAGAAAGTTAAGCATATGAAATCGCTGTGACTTACAATTGGATAGATGCTGTCCCAAGTATTTTACATCCTTCAACAGCCTTCTAGACTGTGTTGTTTAAGCTGTGACACTCCCTGTCATGATCTGGGCTGTGCCACCAGAGGCCTACTAGGCCCAGGGAGCCTGGCTAGCAGTAGGTGAGGCTGGGCCTACAACTCCCAGAAGCCCCTGAGAGGTTTTGGAGCCAAAATTGACCAATAGGAAAAGAGGAGGGCTTGGAATAAAAGATCTGGAGCAGCAGGAAAAGCTGTTCTTCTTCCCAGGAGACAGAGCCAGAAGGGACTGAGGCTGCTGTGGGGGAGAGACCCTCATCCTGTAGGAAGGGTGAGTAGTCTAGTGCCACTTGGAATAGTGAGCTAGGGACAGTATATATTTAGACGTGTTAGGGCATTTGATTTCTTTTCACCCACTTACTGTTATTATTCTGCACCTTGTTGTTTGACCTCTTATACAATAAACTATTTTCATTGTTCACTCTGCCTGGTCCTCACGCCTGTTATTCAGCCAAAAGGGAGGTCTGAAGGTCTTGGGAGGGTGCTCTGGGCCTTCTCGAGGGAGCCTGGAACCAGAGTGGTGGCAGCGTCAGGTGACACCCCACCTGAGCCGAGACACTCCCTCTCAAGAGAAGCCTGCCAAACACCATCATGATTTTTTTTAAAGAAAGATAACACTTTTTTTTTAGTTTGTCAGGTCTTTGACTGCAAGCTGATCTGTGGCCTCATTGTTTTGTTCACTGTTACTGACATATTTCATCATCATTGGTTTTTGTGTTGTCTTTTTATTTTCATAAGCCACATTGAGTTCTTTGTACAGAGGACATAAATTTTAAAATAAGATCGTAGCGCCGCCCTTTGTGGGGTCATGACAGGTGCCAATCACTCCTGAGGACACTTCAAAGTGATCAACTCTGGAAAAAGTTGATATCAGCCAGGACAGAGACTACATGACCTGCCCAGGCTGCTCTTTCTCTGAGTTTTATATCTTGATCATGAAAACGTAATTAAGGCTGAAGCAATAGGGAAGTAGGAAAGCACAAGACTTGCAAAGATGGTTAATTAAGATGAAACAGGAAGCGTTGGTAGGGACATAAAAGACAGTCCAGGAAGAGCTTTTAGCTTTTATATTAATGCCCCTTAAATCATGCAACCATTTACCTCAAGAGAGCTGGGTTGAAAAAGCAACCTTCCACTGAAGCATTAAAACAGATGCTGGAATGGTGATAAGTGTAAACTCCAGTCTGAGACTAGGAGTCAGATGAGGGACTCAGGCACAGGCTGTCATCACTCACAGGCAACAGCTTTTGTTTTAAGCAGATGAAACCCAACGTTGTCACAGCCTCTATGTGCCATTTAATTCCTCACTGGTTGCAAGGATAGTATGCTTTAATTTGCTTTGGTCAGTTTCCATGAGATGGAATTCACTGGGTGCCAAATGGTGGAAACCCCAGATCCAGCCTGTGGATTTCATCACAGTGATATGTGATTTGTAGGCTCTCCTCTTTCCCCACACGCAGTGTTCCTGTTCTAGATTGGACTCCAAGGTAGGTGCAATAGGAGTGTCAGAGCTTCCCCCACCCTGCACTATTACTGCAAACAGAAACAGTCCAGGAGTTGTGTATGTTATTTGGCTGGTTGTGGAAAACCACAGGGCCACACAGTCTTCTGCAGAGGGCCAAACAGTTTCTTCCTTGTACTACTTCTGCTGAGGGTAACAGTAAACGGGGTGGGGGGGGGACTGATGCTCCTTTTATGGTACTACTTCTGCTGAGGGTAACAGTAAAGGGAGGGGGGACTGATGCTCCTTTTAGGTGTGTGCTGTGGTCTGATTAAGAGTGAGAACAGCATGTGTGACTGTAACAGAATTCACAGGTTGGGCCTGGGCCCCCCATCCAGATAACTCATGGAAATTGACCCTGAGATGACTGTAGAAGGTTTGAGGCTGTTTCTCAAGTAGGATGACTGTACAAAGTTCACTATTTTCCCTGCAGCAGTTGACTACAATGATCTCATAATATCAGGCTAGATGCAAGATAGATGCAAACCCTTTGTTCCGGAATGGTCTTGCAAGAGTGTCACTGACATTAGAGGACACTACTATAGAACATGTGGCTTCAGACTTTCATCCCAATCTAGTTCCAGCTGTGTTTTTAAAAGGTATCAGCATACGTCTAGTTGAACTACAACATGGACAAAGTGGTACATTTGAATGTGTAGTCCCTTGAAAAACTATGCAGCACAGATAGATTAACATACACACTTTGATGTGCATTCTAATGTGCATTGGAATGAATGTCCAATCAATTTCCTTGTATGGTTTCTGATCCACCAAGCAATGTGCATGAACCCGCAACTTGTATTAGCAGGATTATCATTTTCTTTTTTTTCTTTTTTTTAAAAAAGTAGATTGTTTGAAGTTCTTTATCAGTCTCACTTATTCCTTCTGGGTTAGAGGTTTACATGTAATTCCCAGCCACCCAGGTAGGTCTTGGCCTACACTTTGCTTGAGACTCTTCATGGCAAGTCCACTTTTTAGTAACTATGTCCAAAAAGGCCTCAGTGCATTTCTTAATTGACAGGAAATATCCTGGGCAACATTGATCTGAGAAAGGTCTTCCCCAGCTTTTGCCACCTGAGATTCTTCAGTTTGAAGATACCTAGAACAAAATTGGGGTCCATGGTGGCTCAGAGGTTAAGATGATGAGCTGCAGACTGGAAGGTTGGTAGCTCAGCAGTTTGAGACCCTAGTGCTGCATAACAGAATGAGCTCCTGTCTATGACCCCAGCTCCTGCCAGTCTAGCAGTTTGAAAGCAAGAAATTGCAAGTAGATAAATTGGTACTGCTTTGGTGGGAAGGTAACAGCGTTCCATGCACCTCAGCTTTTAGTCATGTCAGCCACATGACCACAGAGAAGTCTTTGGACAGCACTGGCTCTTCGGCTTGGAAACGGAGATGAGCACTGTCCCCTAGAGTCAGATTCAACTGGCTTTCGAGCAAGGGATGCCTTTACTTTTTACCTTTTAGAACTGAATTTGGCATCCTCCTATATGTTCCTACTGAGCTGTGGCTGTTGGTGAGAGTGGACAAAACATACGTGTTTGATTTTTAAGAGTATTTTGTGTCTGGTGTGTTACTGCTGTAAATAGGAAATGAGAAAGAAAGGCAATGATGTGGTAGCTTTGGTGTGGTCCATTCTGTGTTGTTTTGCATATTCATTATCAAAAAAGCTGAGGAAATGGTAATAATCATATTGCTTGAAGTTTAAATTAATTGGTTTAATTAAGACAAGTGATTAATCAACTAGAAGATTTCACTTGGTTGACAGCCCTTGAATTAACCATACAGGAAAAATTTAGGTAGCTTTTCCCTCTTTCGCATGCCTTAAAATATTTAAATGGCATCTATATCCTGAGAAGATCTGAACTGGTAGAAAACTGGGATCCAGAGACAGAGGAAATATCTCTCCTAGAAAGAGACAATGAGCTGCACTTTTAAAGTGATTGGTGTTTAATTGGTAGGCTCTGTCAGTCTGCACCATTGTGAAGTGAAGATAATTATGATATCTTGCAGACGATTTCATCCAGCGCAATGCCTTGTCAAGCTATTGCCTTCCGTTAGGAATGAAGGAAACAACTGCAATTTGAAATAGAATTAAATGAGGCTCTCTGGACTTTTGCTTTTGGAAGAAAACATAGCATAAAGTAAGCAATGAATCAAACAAAACTTGAACATCAAAACCGGGCACTGTATTCTAAGCTCATTCTTAGCTCATTGATTTCAGTGGGGATATAAATTAGAAGGGTAGGGTTGCACCATTCTCATGGGCAGAGATAAAGGCAGGCTGAGCATGTCCATCTTTAACAATGGGACAGGAGAGGACTTTTTTTAAGGAACAGTTTGACACACAGGGAGGAAGGGGGTCAAATGGCACCTGACAACATTTCTTCTACAAAGCTTATTTTGCCTCTGGACACCATACTTAATCTGTTCTGCATCCATAGCCTCTACATCTCTATCCTGACTGGAATAACTGAGGGTCTGGATCTAACCAGCTTTCCTATTGGTGAAAAAAGGGAGAAGGGACACCCTGTGAGGTAGGCGGGGCTGAGAGAGCTCTGAGAGAACTGCTCTTGAGAGAACAGCTCTGACAGAAGAATGGCTTGCCCAAGATCATCCAGCAGCTGCAAGTGGAGGAGTGGGGAATCAAATCCATTTCTCCCAGATTAGAGTCCACACACTTAACCACTACACCAAACTAAGCAGTAATGCAACCCTTCCTGTCCTCCCTCTCATGATCTGCCTAAGTTTACA
>NW_015169175.1:1782017-1805494 GCF_001447785.1 Gekko japonicus
CCTCATCACACTGCTGACTCATGTTTAGTGTATGGTCTACTAAGACCTCTAGATCCTTTTTGCACATACTACTGCCAAGACAAATCTCCCCCATCCTATAATTATGCATTTGATTTTTCCTACCTAAATACAGAACTTTACATTTATCCCTGTTGAAATTCATTTTATTTGTTTTAGCCCAGTTTTCCAGCCTGTCAAGACCATCCTGTATCCTGACTCTGTCTTCTGCTGTATTTGCTGCCCCTCCCAATTTAGTATCATCTGCAAATTTAATAATTATTCCCTCTATCCCTTCATCCAAATCATTGATAAAGATATTGAACAAAACAGGTCCCAGGACAGATCCTTGAGGCACCCCACTTGAAACTCCTCTCCAAGAGGATGAGGAACCATTAACAAGCAGTCTTTGGGTATGATCTGTCAACTAGTTACAGATCCACCTAACAGTAATAGGATCCAAACCACATTTTGTCAATTTTACCAAGTTGTCAACAACATGTCATTCCCTGGCAGTGTGAACCAGGATTCTATTCTCTGTCAAGACATCAGCTGGGACTGGGGTAGAAGTAATATATTTATTGCCAGTACTGTCTTTCTTGGGGGGCTTGAAGCAGAAGATGGCAGTTACCACTTCTTACCTGTATACTGTACTGGCTGTACTGGTTTACTTTCACCTCTTGCAGAGAACCATGTTCCATTCGGCCAGTGTACTCCCTAGAGTCAGTTACCACTGGCATTGCTTGACAGCACATTTCCCAGAATACTTGCTCTCCCTAGCCTTACTGCAGACGTCATAAGGAATCAGCCTGAACACCACAGAACCCATGAAAGGTTTTAATATCACGTACCCCTGTCTCTCTGCACTGCCAAGAGATAAGCTCGGAGTCGCACTCCGTCTGAAACCAGGTGTCTGCTATTGTTTTCATCTATTTTCAGCTGCCCTGGAGATCAGTTGATCAAAAAGCAGGGTATGAATCTTTAAAATCAATCAGTCAGTTGTTGGCAGTGTTTGGTAACTTCAAGCATCGAATCCTTTATTAGAAAGAAGGGCAAGGAACAAAAGAAAAGTGCTGGGAAGGGTAAATGTTTTAATAATGCATATTTATTACACTGGTGTGAAAGCAGGATGGGTGATTTGTGAAAGCAAAACCAAACAACAGTTTACAAGTGGCACTGCACGTTAGATATAACGATACAATGGCCCTGCTGGTAGACTTCCTGACGGCATCCAGGTTTTGGCCACTATCCGACACAGAGTGTTGGACTGGATAGGCCATTGGCCTGATCCAACACGGCTTCTCTTATGTTGTTAGGCAGCAGGATTATGGCTTGCACCACTTCAGCGTCCAAGCTGGGGCATACGTCTGACTGCTTCAATGGCCCCAGTGACTGCATGTACTGATCTAACGCATTAGCAGACGAGATTTAGCATAGCCAGCTTCCTGATTTGTGTGCTGATTGTTGTAAAGGTCCTGGCCACTTGCTCTCCTGGGCTGCAGCATCCCCCCTCCTACTCTGTAGCATCAACACAGAGGTTTGCCAACCTCCAGCTGGGTTCTGGAGATCTCCTGCTTTTACAATTGGTCTCCAGACTACAGAGGTCATTCCCCATGGAGTAGATGACTGACTGAAGAGAGCGGTGGCACAGGGGATTTATCCTCTGGTTAACAGCTGAGCTGAACAGGACTGCTGTCAGTTCAAGCCCCGCACTGGTG
The DNA here is from genome assembly GCF_001447785.1 of Gekko japonicus. Lineage (NCBI taxonomy): Eukaryota > Metazoa > Chordata > Lepidosauria > Squamata > Gekkonidae > Gekko > Gekko japonicus. The sequence goes on from NW_015169175.1 coordinate 1,783,733, forward strand.
TGAGCTGCCAGTCTTTGTCCCCAGCTCGCCGTCCACCCAGCGGTTTAAAAGCTTCGGTGAGTAGATAAAATGGGTACCACTCCTTAGAGATGGTCTTCACGTGCCAATTGGATGGTCTGCACGTAAGATCCATAAGCCGAGGAAGAACTACGCAGCAAGAAAAAGCCTGCAATAGGCCACTCGGCCAGACTGTGGCAGTGGTGCGCTGCGACTGAGACAATGCTGACGACATCAAGCGATGCCGAGGAAAGGAATGCTGCCGGAACACGCCTGGACCTTGCAGCTGACTAACTCTGTTGACTACGAAAAATATGTGTGTGATTTAATTGATATATGTTGTCTTCCCTTACCCCCAGCATTGTAAGTCCCATGTAAAATTCATGAGTAACTGTACATCGCTCAGAGCTGGCAGCTCTGCATGGATTGAGCGATTAATAAATGGAAATATTATTATTATTGTTGTTGTTGTTGTTGTTGTTGTTGGAAGGTGGACTCTATGTCACTGTACCATGCTGAGGTCCCTCCCCTCCCCAAACCCCACCCTCTCCAGGCTCCACCCCCAAATTATCCAGGTATTTTCCAACCCAGAGTTGGCACCTACAGTATGCAAGTCTCCGTAATGGAACAAGCAGCCTCAACCAGAACCAGGACCTTCTCTGCCCTATCCCCTGCCTGGTGGAACGCACTCCCAATCGAGACCAGGGCCCTGCAGGATTTGCTACAATTCTGCAGGGCCTGCAAAACAGAGCTGTTCTGCCAGGCCTTTGGTTGAGGTGGTGGATGTTTCCACCATCTCGACCTCCCCTGCCCACAGTAGGCCTACAGATGCCTCCTACTATCCTGCTAACATCTAACAGGAAGCGGTCTGCTCTGGAGTAGTGTTACGTTTCTTAGCTGCCATCTTGTTTTATTAACTGGTTTTTAACTATATATTCACTGTATTTTATTTCTGTTGTGAGCCACCCTGAGCCCATCATGGGATAGGGAGGGATATAAGTGCAAGAAATAAATATGTAAAGATAGATAGATAGATAGATAGATAGATAGATAGATAGATAGGCAGGCAGGCAGGCAGGCAGGCAGGCAGGCAGGCAGGCAGGCAGGCAGGCATATTACTTGTCACCTCCTTTTTCTAAATCAGTTGATGCTAAGTAACTTGGAATTTATACATTTATTTCTGCATTTTGGTACAGAGAGACAAAATGAGAGTGGGAATCAGAATGTGAGGAGGATTATATTTGTGGTTTCAGCCTTTCAAGGTGAGAGCACTGCGTGAAGACAACCTTTGTGTCTAGAGGATGACAAATTACCACAGGACGATGGACAGAGCTGCTTAGAGGCAACCAACCAACCGCCCCAGTTGTTCATCTTCATGAAGACAGAGTGCCAGGAACACAGCAAGCCCTCCGGGAATAAAGCCTGGAAATAAATTAATTAACTTCTTCCATCCAGACTCTCCAGTTTTTTCCTAGCCATTCAGTTGTAGCTCCTAAAGACACTAGGCCCAGCAATTGGTCAGCCATTATTCACAGGCTGGCCAAGCGAGTACATATTTGAAGGGCAAAAGATACTGAATTTTTACCTCAGGATGGAAAATGTTCCTCTATCACTGTTAAGATTATCAGCTTGTTGTTGTACTCGATACTGAACAAAATACCTATGCACAAATTTGATTGGGAAAATATTTCAGAAGCAAAATATAAGATAATGCTTTATAGTTGATTTAAAATTTGTTAGCATAAGTTCTGTAACAGTTCACATGCTTACATTTTGTAACCCATGTTGTCCTTTTCACATGTAACTTTAATACAAATGTATTTTGATATTTGAAAAATTAATAAAAAAAATTGGGAAAAAAATCAGCTTGTTGTTCTGGCAATGGTTCCAACCAATGTGCTAATGTATATTGCTTAAACAGATGTTGACTCTCTTCCTTTACAATCAATGCTAAAAGTGCTTAATTTGGGTTGAAAGAGGCCTCATGAGAAGTGATACATTTAAAGTATGTGCAGTGTTTTAGGCTTCTGATAGCTAGATTTAAAAAAAAACCCTTAATGTTTTAAAAAAATCAAATTTATATTCTGAACTTAAGATTTCCAAAACTCTTAAAAGGGGTCCGGTAGCCAAGGGGTTGGATGCAACTGTTTTTCCCACTGGTGAATAAGAGGGGAGAAATTTCAAAAAGGCTATGCTGGGACCATAGAAGCTGTATGGACCAAACGGGCTCTACATGGGATGGTGAGTGTAGCAAAGGGCAGAACTGGGTGACACAGCTGGTTAGGGTCTTCATTGTTCTCCTGGGCTGCAGTCACACACACTAAATAATCCACTTTCAATCCACTTTCAATGCACTTTCCAACTGGATTTTGCCAGTTCACACAGTAAAATCCAGTTGGAAAGTGCACTGGAAGTGGATTATTTAGTGTGTGTGACCGCAGCCATAGTGGGTGGATCTAGACTAATGTTTCTGCGAGCTCAAGGATTTCTATTCAAGGAGCATGATTTTCCTACTTCTCCCCTTCAGCGCAGCTCAAAATGCCCCCTGAAATCTTGTTCTTGGAAACCTCCTCTCTTACAAGAACCAAATGTTGGGTGGCGGGCATTTCTGGCTGCCATGGGAGTGGAGAAGTAAGAAAATCCATTTTAAGTCCACTTTTGGGTGGACTATAAATAATGCAAATAAAAAAATCAGAGGAAACCTGTCACTGCTGATGTTTCCTCCTCTGAATCACCTAGGGTTGCCAGACCCCCGCCCCCGGTGGGGGTCCCCTGGTTTCCAGTGCTCCTCTCTGCTGCTGGCCAGCTGGCCACCAGGGGGGGGGGGAATTACCCTCCCCCCAAACAGGCAAGAAGCCAGAAATAAAGCAGACACATCAGTGACATCAGGGGCCGATGATCTGGTTTTGGCCAAACTCTATGGTTAGAAGCTAATCCTACCAGAGAGGTTTTGCCCACAAACCAGAGCATCACCCCTGACATCCCTAACATGCCTACATCACTTCTGGGTGATGTAGGCATGTGACATTTATTTCCGGCTTCTTCCCTCCCCGTTCCTGGTAAGTGCACCCCTATCCTCTGCCTGCTCATCCACCGGACCGGGCAACCCTAGAATCACCTTTTCTGAGGCAGGCAAAATTTTTCCTCTTTCAGTTCTTGGGCACTAAGCCCTTTTAGATGCTGCTCTGCTGATTTAGTTGTTGTGACAGCCAGAAGGCTGTCCCACCCCTGAAGGGAAATGCAGCCACTCCCTTGAGCCTATGGGAGTGCTACCCCAGCATCCAACCACCTTTGAGAAGGGAGGTTGAATGTAGGAGAAACACAGTAGGAATTCAGTTCAGTTCTGCCTCAGGGAGAGAGCAGGGACGGCTCAGGTCTGGCTCAGGAAAAGAGCAGGCAGAGTGAAGGGTGGCTCTGCTTGGTATGGCTTTACCTCTGTCAGAGAACAGAGTACTCAGTTGCTAGGCCTGCCTCTGGCAATGAGCAGACCTTGTGCCATTTAGTCTGACTCCTGGGAAAGGGCAGGATAGTGTGGGTGGAATCCTGTTTGTGTGTTAGGATCCAACCTAGTGGCTAATCGGGTAAAAGCCTGTTTATGCTGGAAAGTTTTCAAGAAAACTGAAACGACTCTCTAAATTAATGTGCCTCCGCCAGCTTTCCCTTTTGTCTGTCTGGAGTCCTGTGCGGCTGATCTGTTCATGGAAACCAATCTGTAAATAAATCAGTCTTCTTTGTGATTAATACACGGTTCCTGCCTCAGTGACCTCCATATTCTACTGGTGCACCACAAAACGTACCTCACCGCAGCCCTGCCTCAGTGACCTCCATATTCTACTGGCGCACCACAAAACTTACCTCACCGCAGTGAACTCAAAGCCTAGACAATTGCTAACTTCACAACATCTGGTATTGGTAACTAAGGGGAAGGTTTATAGTTTAAAATAAACCTGGTTCCCCCAAAATCATAGGAGGCTGTGTGGGTCCCCTCAGTTGGTAGAAATGGCCTGCCACAGTTGTTCATTATTTTTTTTAAAGTCCAATTACAAATTTGGTGGTCTTTTATTTTTTAATTTTCCACTGTAAATCCCTTTGGAAGCTTATGCTACAAAGGGCTGTAGACCTACCATAAATAAATGAAGCAAAAAGAAAATCCAGTTGGAAAAAGAAGAAGAAGAAGAAGAATGGGATTTGTACCCTGCCCTTTACTCAAAGTCTGAGAGCAGCATACAATCTCCTTCCTTTCCTCTCCCCACAGCAGACAGCCTGTGAGGCAGGTGGGGCTGAGAGAGCTCTGAGAGAACTGTGGCTTACCCAAGGTCACCCAGCTGGCTGTATGTGGAGGAGTGGGGAATCAGGCTCAGTCCTCCAGATTAGATCTCTTAACCACTGCACCAAACTGGCTCTCAATAGTAACACCATTTGTTTGTCCTAGGGTTCCCGACTTCCAGGTGGGGCCCGGAGATCCCCTGGAGATTCCCCCCCCCCCATTACAACTAATCCCCAGACAATAGAGATCAGTTCCCCTGGAGAAAATGGCTGCTTTGGAAGGTGGAATGAGGTCCCTCCCTTCCCCCAAACCCCACTCTCCCCAGGCTCCAATCCCAAATTCTCCAGGTATTTCCCAACCCAAACCTGGCAACCCTGTTTGTCACCCTAGAGCAGCTGATCTCTAGTCATATTGGTAGAGAACTCCTGAAAATCAGGCAAAATTTTACTCTCTTGGTATTATTTCCATGGGGTGGGGGAGTGGGATGGCTTCAGAGCCCCCACTACACTTCTGCTATTCATTATTTAGAACAAGAGGAAAGGAGAAATAAAACAGAACAGGCTGTTTGGAAAAGAGGCCAAGTCCTTCTTCTCCCGCATGTTCTGTTCAGCTGTAGTTGAAGGATGCTGAGGTCACCAAGGCAAACCAGGGCAGCAGAGAGAAGCAAAAAGAGAGCATCGCTGAGAAAGAACTTAGGGAGGCTTTTCAGACAGGATGTCATAAGCATAAGAAATGAGACACTGTTTGTCAGCTGTGTGCCTTTTCTCCAAAGGAAAGGCAGGGCTTCGATCACTTCAGATGCTGGCAAAGTTGTCTACAGCTCTCCTGTGTCTCTGTCTGACAGCAGCAAGAAAAGATGCTGCATATGCTGGGTCGAAGTCCAGCCCTGACTCACAAAGCTATTATAACTTTTGTAGGTCTCAGAGATAGACACTCCGCCCCCGCCCCCCCCAAATCCAGTGAATTGAAAGAAATGACTAGTCACTGGTGGTTCTGCAATTAATCTTCAACCTGTCTATTAATCTTGTTTGTGAAAATCTACATTGCCTATAATCTCTCCATTTTCTCTGTCTTCCCTAACTTATTCTTCCACTTTTGATTGGGTGTGTGTGCGTGTGTGTGTGTGTCACGTGATTCCCAGAATGACCTATAGGATTTAGATTGTATCTTATTTCACACAGGAGGAAGAAAATGATCAATAAGTACTTTTCTTTTGAAAGACCCATCTGAGTATTTAACCCTCTTCAGATGTTTAAAGAGGTTAAAATGAATGCATGTGAGTTGGTGTGGGTAGTGCTGCCGTTACAAACTCTGTCCTTGATTTATGTATCTTTCATTCATTTGTATGTATTGGTCCTTTGTACTTATACTCTTCAAACATGATTGGGAATTGTGAAGAAACAGAATTCCTGATCATACATGGAACATGCCATTCCATTAATGCAAACCAGGACCCCACAAGCCTGCACATTGGGATCATGATATGTGTGGTCAGGGGTCGTTTCGTAGAAAAAGAGCTAGGGGAACTCATTAGCATAACTCATTAGCATATGCCACACCCCCTGACATCACCGGAAGTGTGACATAAGGCCACACCCCCTGACATCACCGGAAGTGTGTCATAAGGCCACACACCCCGCCCCCAACGGTCCCGGCTGCCGCCGGCCTTGCAGCTCCACTGCCGAGCCCCATAAGGGGCCCGGCGGTGGACCTGCAAGGCCGGCGGGAGTGCAAGGAAGCCCCGCGAAGGCCCTCCCTGGCCCCAGGCAGGCAGGGGTGGGGAGAGGCAGGGAGGAAGCAACTTACCCTTCCTCTTTTCCTGCCTCCTCCTGGCTGAATGAGGGCTGGAAGCGGGGCGGCCAGAAACAGGGGGCGGGGCTTCGTCATGTGCCCCGCCCCCGTACCTCACCCGAGGGAACTGCGATCCCCCACGATCCCCCCCGAAATGACCTCTGTGTGTGGTTACCATCATGTGTGAATTGAGCAAACACATGGTTTTTCCATTAGGATACAACTTCCATTTACATGAACCAGAACCTTGATTTCCAGGTTTCTGTTTACATGAATGGAAGCTGTACCACATGGAAAATCCTTATGATGCCCCATTCACATGCGATGGTTGACTGCACGTATTGTGTTCCGAATACACATGGCTGGTAGGATCCCAGTTTGCCTGAATGGAGTGTAATGTCTTACAGAGGTCTAGAAGGACCTGCATGCATGTAGGACTTCCAGTTTAGGTGGGTGGCTGGAATAGACACACATTGAGGAGCTCTGCAAATACAAGCTTAAACCATATCAAGCATGCAGATACATCTGTATATACATAGGCTGAGGGTAGCGCTTACACCCGCAATCCTGCTTGGCCCCTGCATTTTCATTCTACAAACATCTGAAGAAGGCTATTGATTTTGTTTGTTCTCCTGAATCACACACATAGACTCCACACACGCATACCTGAAAACTCAGCTGTTACCACACAGCAACTTCTGGAAATCAGTTCCTGGAACTCTAGACCAAAGGAAGCCAAAAGAATCAAAACAAGGGAAGAGATAAGGGTGTGTTTAGCTCTATCTCACTGGACTAAATTGGGATAATTTTTGCTTAATTTGTGCCCTAGTTGTTTTGTGTACATCTAATAGCATTATCAACTGTTATTTTATTGGAGAAAAGCCCTTATAATGCAATTGAGAGCCAGTGTTGTGTAGCCATTAGAGTGTCAGACAAGAAATGGAGAGACCCAGATTTAAATTTCCACTCTGCCATGAAAGGTTGCTAGATGACCTTGGGCCAGTCACACACTCTCAGCTTAGGCTACCTCACATGGTGGTTGGGAGGATAAAATGGAGGGGTGGAGAAAAGACCATTTGGGTGTCCCCATTGGGAAGAAAATTGAGTATACAAATGAAGTAAATAAAGAAATGTATTCAATCCAAAACCTCATGTGCACAGCTATTCTCATCCGGAATTCCCCTACCTGCAGGGTTTCATATTAATTTGAATGACAGAAACCAAGCTGAATGTACAAAGGTACATGATCATGGAGCTGCTTTCTCCATTGCTTCATGGGAGGGAGCTGAAGACCACTGATAGAGCATCTGCTTTGCACGTAGAAAGTCCAAAAATATCAACCCCCAGCATTTCTAGTTAGAATAATCGACGAGGAGGTGATCTGAAAGATCTCTGTGTGAGACCCTGGAGAACAACTGCCAATCAGAGTAGGTCAGGCCCCCCCAACCTTTTTGAGACTTTGTAATTCTGACACAGGGTGGTGGGGGCAACCAGAAAATGGATCCTGTGGGAGGTACAGCCAGCCACAACCACAGAGGAAGCCCAAGTGCCGGGGACAAGAGGAGTAAATACGAAGAATACACTGGGGAAAAAGAGTCAGAGGCAGAATAAAACCAACACTGCAATGGCAGCTATCTGCACCACCAGAACTCCAATGGGCAATCACAAACCCGACTAACCAGGAGACCACCTGGCCCTACCCACTTTCTAAAAATACTCTGCGGGCACCAGGAAAGATGTTGGCAAATGCCATGGTGCCCCCCGAGCACCATGTTGGGGACTTCTGGAATAGGGAGACTAACCTTGATAGATCAACACCCTGACTTATTGTAAGGCATCATCATTAGAAGAAGAGAAGAGATTGGATTGATACCCCGCCCTTCACTACCCAAAGGAGTCTCAGAGTGGCTAACAAACTCCTTTCCCTTCCCCTCCCCACAACAGACACCCTGTGAGGTAGGTGGGGCTGAGAGAGCTCTGGCAGAAACGGCTCTTTTTCAAGAACAGCTCTTATCAGAACTACGGCTTGCCCAAGGTCATCCAGCAGCTGCAAGTGGAGGAGCGGGGAATCAAACCCAGTTCTCCCAGATTAGAGTCCGTGCACTTAACCACTACACCAAACTGGTGAATAAGTTTGACTTGTAGCCTACCAGATGTGAGCTCTCTATAAACACTGGAGATCCTACACTTGAGCTCCTGAAGTCATCGGATCTGCCCAGCAATGTTTATCATTAAGAATCTCTGTTCTATCAGATGAGCCTCTCTGTTACTGTTCGTCCTGGTGTTCAAAATGAGTACCTTAAACATGACTGACAGAATTTTTAAAAATCAGTTTCTCCATTAACATATTTTCTCCCTTTCTGCAAAATGTCAAACTCTTCAGAGCTTGATGCCCAGTGCCAGTTAATGGCTGTAGATACGGATGGCACCAAATTCTGCGGCAGAAGGGAAGAGCACAGGAGATTACTCTCCAGTTCACTTGATTTCTACCTGATGATTTACAAGGTATGTAAATTAAGAGACAACCACAGAAGGTACATTTAATGACATCTTAATGCATCACAGGATTTACGACAAGGCATGAATAGCTTGTGCACTCAACCGTCGGCAGCAGATGCTGCAATAATTCTACTTAATACTTAGAAGCAAAGTAAAGCATATTGTTTTTCGTACAAATGTTTATGAAACATTAATAAGAATAATATGCACCATTCAGGGCTGAACATGCCATGTGAAATCTTCTCTCATAAATATTTATAAGAGAGACAGTTTGGTCTTCTGCAGAAACTGAGCTCTGGCTGCAGTTTTCCAAGCTGGCCCCCCATGTCTTTGCCCCCCCCATCACCTTGTGCCAACGGCTTTCCTAAAAGAGAGAGGCAGCAAAGTAGGGCAATTACAGCTATATCATACACCGAGGTGTCTAGAGAAGGCGCTCCTTTCAAGCAACAAAGGAATAGCTGTTTGCGTAGCTCGTATTAGGATATTATACATGGGGGAGTTTCGGGGGAATGGTTAAGTTTGCTACTGCAGAGATGGATAGAATTAATAAGCTTCATTAAATTCAACCAAGTATGTGGATTTCGAGTTTCTTCCTTTTTCTGCTGCACTTCTTGGCTTTCATAAAACAAACTGTAGAAAATATTCCGTTTTCCCTGCAGATAATTGAAACGTTTGAATTAGCTGTTCGCCATAGCTGACTATAGATCTTTGGGGAAACGCTGTGCGTTTGCCACAAAAATCTATGCCCTAATTTTACTGTAAATTTGATCTACCACTCAGGAACCCTAACAGTCTTATTTTACTTGCTAAATAGAGAGGCACTACTTCTCCATCATGCTATTTTCATTAAGGAAGTAGCTCTTCTCTTTGCACTTGGATAGTGTTTCTCTTAATGATTCTTGCTAACCATTAAGTGATCTTTTCACAGGCTGGTGAAGGTATGTAAACCTAGTCCCTTGCCATTTTTAAATTATGCTTCCTCCCCTACACCTAATTGCACCTTATTATTAAAGTTTTGTCTGTGGCCTCCTGAGCTATGCAGGAAGTGTCAGATGAATCACGTTAGAAAGTTTGCTTTAGTCAAAGCACTAACTCCTTGGAGAAACCCAACCCTCAACATGATAGTCCCACGAATGGGGCAACTGTTCACAGAACTGTAGCCAAGTATTGGATGTGACCCTTAAGAGCCTGAAATAACAAAAAACCAGACCTTTTATAATCTCCTGGGAGACTCAGTGTTTTAAATTATCCTTTATTTTTTTTTAAAAAAAACCCTAAAAGAAATGTCTAAATCTGATAATGTTGTGAGTGACTGGCATATACCAAGCTGAATGGAAATGGCCTGCTGCTTACAAGGGCCTGTTCAAAGACACATGCATTTTACTGTCAGCCACCCCCACCTCTCATAAATCAATAGACCCAATGCTCAACCTGGGCAAATCTGTGGATACTTAAATCCGGAGACTGGAGCCATGAACAGACATGATAGATCTTTCTGCAAATCTGAAAAAGCCCCAGATTTGCAGGAAAAAAATGAAATCTTTTTTAAAAAATGCTTTATGGAGCCTGGAGGTAGAGGCTGCTAGGGGGAGGGAAGGAGGGAAAGTTGAGGATGGGGGCAGATAAAGGTAGGTTGGTGGATGGGAAGGAGAGAAGGAAGTAAGGAAAAGGGAGATGCTACAGGGGGTTTCAGTTAAGGGAAATAGCGGGGGAGGGGGAAATGAGATGCCCCTGCAAGCCTTGCAGGTCTTCCGCTTGTTCTGCCTTGTTTACGGAGGACATCAAGGCCAAAGCTCTGTGGTATATAGAGCTGCCAACTTCTGACCTGCACCATGGCTTGGTATGGTGTCCAGGTATAATGACATGAAAATTGCCATTGTGTCGACAGTGTGGTGTCATTTCTTTGCCCTAAAAAAGACTTCACACTGTCAAGATGACAGCACCCCCTCATGTTCCTGCCCTCCAGTCTCCCACTGAGTGCCAGGTGATGGCTGGCAACCCTAGTGGTATCTACACAAGTGCCGTCAAGTCACAATTGACTTATGGTGACCACAGCAAGGGGCTTTCAAGGCAAGTGAGAAGCCATGGCAAGGTTTGCCATCGCCTTCCTCTGCAAAGCCTACCTTGGTGGTCCCCCATCCAAGTACCGACCACCTTAGCTTCTGAGATCTGATGAGATCAAGCTATACTATGCCACCTATTGGTCCAGCATTTGTTTTCTATGTTAAAAGTTCACAGGCTCAGTTCCTGGCATATTCAGTGAAAGGCTCTTATGTAATTTTGCTGGGAAAGGAATTCTGCCTGATGACCTTTAGACTGGCTCTCATTGGGCATGCAAGTTTGGGCGAGAGGTCCCATCAGTTTGAGTCTACAAAAGACATCTTCTTACAGCTAAGCCACAGTTTTGCAAGTGATCTTTTTGAAGCGGGTTGAGTGGGATAGGTGTGGTATAGTGGTTAAGAGTTCTGGACTAGTATCTGGGAGACCCAGGTTCAGATCCCAACTCATGCAATGGAAGTCTGTTGGGTACCCTTGGGCTTCTCGCTTTCTCAGCCTAATCTACCTCACAGGAGTTTTGTGAGGATAAAATGGAGGAGAAGATAAATAATCTTTAGCGAGTGAGTCAGATTTCCTGTTTATTGTAAGAGTGTGCAGAAAGATTGGCTGGCCATGTACAGGGTGGGTTTTTCTTAGATATAGTAGTGGCTATAAAGCAACAGAACAGCCTGGAAACACTGTTTTTGAGAAATGTTAGGTTGGACAGGAAACAGAAAGTAGATGGGAGGATCTGACCTTGGCCTAGGCTGCCTTACTAAGGGGTCTTACTAATCTGTCTTACTTAGGTTGCCAATGCAGGGTTTGGAAAATTCTTGGAGATTTGGGGGTGCAGCCTAGGAAGGGTGGAGTTTGGGGAGGGAGGGGACCTCAATGATGTATAATGTCATCGATTCCCCCCTCCAAAGCAGCCATTTTCTCCAGTGGAACTGATCTCTGTTCCAGGCTCCACATGGAGGTCAGCAACCCTTTGGCTTTCTGAGTGGTGTAGTGGTAGATGTTCAGTGGTACCATAAGGTAGTTTGGAACTTAAAGTGTACTTAATACTACACTGGGTTGTCAGTGGTGTAATACCCCACAAGTCTGTCAGCAGGATGCTATCCAGCCCCCCCCCCCCGATGGGCTGTCACGATGTAGCTAGAAGGGGAAGGCTAGTAACTGTCACTCTTTCACCTTTTCTCCTTGGTCCCCTGACCAGAAAAATGAGCATTAGCCATAGCTTGGAAGAGTTTCTGCTTTTTTCTTACCTCTGGTCAGTGGCAACTGCTGCTCCTAGCATCCAGAAGCATGGCTGCCTGCTGTTGGAGGAGGGACCATGGTGCAGTGGTTAGTGGGCATCCAGACTGGGTCAGAGCAGGATGTTGCCTGTCCCGTTTTCTCCTCACTGCTAAGCCTGATGTGAACAGGATCTAGCACTGGGGAGGGTGGCTGCCAGTTGTTTGGCCGCCGCACTGCAAGGTCCTACCGGGATCAGCACAAGAGTAGGGGTAATATGAAGGGGGAAGGTGGGCACGGGTTGGGATCTGGCCATGGTGGCTCAGCCTGAGGTGGAGCTCGTTAGGCCTGCTGGCTGTCACGAACTCCAGGAGGGATGGGGGAAACGAGATGGGAGGAGTTCATAGGCTGGATGCAAAGGGGGCGGGGTGGCCCCTGGGCTGTAGTTGGAATGCCCATGGTTTTGCAGCATTGGACAAGGAGCTGCAAGACTCAGGTTCAAATTTCCACTCTGCCATTAAGGTTCCAAACACTGTCTCAGCAAATGCCATGAAGTTTTGGGGGGCAGGGCCTGGGGAGGGCAGAGTTTGGAGAGGATGTGATGTCACTTCTGGGTGATGCTCCAGCCTACCTCTACGGTCTTTACCACAGAGGCTATGGGAAAGTCCTACAGCATCTCTTCATGGAGGCCATTCCCTTCCCCTGCTCCTCAGTCCTCAGGGGTGGGAAATTGGGGCTGGGGGTGGGCAAGGAATTGTCTTGTGTGGGAGGCCTGTCTACCACGGGAAGCTAGCTGGGTGCTTTTGGGCCAGTCAGTCTGTCTTAAGGTTGGCAGGTCTCCTGCTATGATGGGAGACCTCCTGTGGGCAACCCCTGCTTCCTGCCATCGTTTCTTTAGCCAGTGAAAGAAGAATTAATTTTAAAATTGCCATCAGCACAATGGTCTGACATCAAATCTTGTTTTCAGCAGTTCCTAGAGTGCTGTGATGTCATTTATGGGTTTCCCCGGAAGTGACATAAGTCATCAGCTGGCAGCTCTACTCTTCCTCTGCCTAGCCCACTACACCGGGTTCTTGTGAAGTGGTTAGTTGGCATCCAGACAGGAAGAATTTGTAGTGAGGTTCACACCCCATGAGTGTTCTTGTACTGTCACTTGAGAATTGTAGTGTGGGGGTAGGGGGGGGAAGGTAATACATCAATTAGACACCGATGTAGTGTTTCCTCTGTTCTATTTTGCGTGTCACAATGATGTTCCATATTTACCAGCATAGATCCCTTCATTGACCTTCATGGGCAGCATTTACAATTACATTTACAAAAAAAAAAAATCTGAAGTCATTTTCAGGACGGTCTGAAGATGGGCTCAATCTACTGCATATATTGCTATATCTACTCAAGCATCTCCTGTTCCCATCAAAGAAATGGAAAACCAGACCACCTCCAGATATACATCCAGAGGCCTCCCTAGGTATGTAGAAAGATAGGACTGTATAAATACAAAAGAAAACAACAACAACAAATTTCTGGATAAGGACTGAATCTGCCCCAGAAGGCACTCTGAGAGCTGCAGAGTATCATTTAAAGGAAAATAAGTAGCTGGAGAGAGAGAGAGAGAGAGAGAGAGAGAGAGAGAGAGAGCGGAGCTGTTAGGAGCTCAAAATAATTTTAGGTTAATCTTGGTTTATTTTTTAATTATGAATGGAGTGATAATTTTAGGGCAAAGGGGATCAATATGTAATAAAAACAAGTAAGGGAAGTAGGGGGAAATTCCATTATGAGCCTATTATTTCTGCATATTATGGTATCACCAGTTTTTCCTCCCTCTTTACTCCCACAGAGAGGCACTGTTTTCAATGTACCCCTTTTATTTTCACCATATATCCATCCCATGGCCTCTTGGTCCCAATCCCCAGCCCTTTCTTACTTATGTATCTAGGTTTCCCCCAGTTTTCAGCTATTTGGCTTTTCTTTCATTGTTCTTTGGCAGATATAATGTTAAGATTTACTTTTTTTGATTTTACAACTAGAAACAATGTCAGAGGTTTAGAGAGCAGATCGGAAGGGGTGGATTTATAGGGTTAAGGAAAGGAAATGAATTGATATTTTCCTTCTCTATCAGGGTGATTTATCCTGCAATTTCATTAATTGGCTTTTCTTTCATTGTTCTTTGGCAGACAAAATGTTAAGATTTACTTTTTTGATTTTACAACTAGAAACGATGTCAGAGGTTTAGAGAGCAGATTGGAAGGGGTGGATATATAGGGTTAAGCAAAGGACATGAATTGATATTTTCCTTCTCTATCAGGGTGATTTATCCTGCAATTTCATTAATGCCAGCGCTGATATAAGCACCTTTCTGAAAACCCTCGCCTTGTTTCGGATGAAGATCTTTATTCCCTAGCGGTGGTAGGAGGAGATGATCGGGTCATAGAAGACAAGACAATATGTGGTTATTTAGCTTCTCAGTAGCCATAGTAATGGAAGAGTGCAATTAAATTTAATTAAACAGGTTTAATGAACAAAATGTTAATACAGTACCAGTTTATTATTACGATCAGGCCTTAATGTGAATTTGGTCTAATTGATTTGAGTATGTTGTAAACCTTCATTCTGTCTGGATATGCAGTCTTTGGGCTTGATCCTGATCGGCATTCGGCAATGTACTGATGTGGCTCACTGCACAGTATAGTGGAGCTCTAGGTTTGCCATTGGACTTGCTCCGCATTGAAACCCCTGCGCTGACCACTGGTCTCCTTGAATCAACCACTAGAGCGGAATGAACCATTCATGGAGACAGTAACATGTAGCATGAGGTCTGCAGGCACGGCAGGCTCTTGATGGCATCTTGGAGTGTAATCAGCAAAATTCAATTACGGAGCCGTATCGTTTATTGTCCCATTCGGAAGGGTCCAAAACAAAGGAGAACAAAAATATCAAAGAGAAGATAAAAAAGAAAGCCCAAAGCAGCTCTGGCTGAAATAATAATAATAATAGTCCTCATTTATTTTTACTGAGCTCCGCAAATTGCCGGCAAGCCTGGCAGCATGCTAAAATCTTGAGTGTTTTCTATTACCTGCTAATAAAATGCAAAAAGGGGGGAGAAAAAAAAATCCCTTCCAGGTAGAATTGTTTCATAATGCTTGTTACTCCGCAACAAAGACTTAAATGACCTTCACTGAATAAGGTTTATTGCTTGATTAAAAATATTTTAAGGAAATGGCAAATTTGTGTTCCACTTAAGCCAGAGTATCTTCACATAAGAAGCCTTTGTTGCTATATGCCAACAGGGATGCGTACCTTGATCTCAAATGGAGAGTGAACAGATCATTATGTTCAAAGAGTGGGTTTACTATTAGCATGAAGGTAAATAGACACAGACAGGTCAGGTTGCATTTGGGTGGCCTGCAGACTGAAGCTGCTCCACAAACAGGATGTGGAATGCTCCATTTCATGGGTCTGTAACAACCTTGATTCAGGGATGGTGCCCACGCAGTATTATGGGCCTCAGCTCTGCTGTCCATGGCTTCCGTCGTGTCATACAAACGCTACAGCTTTCCCTTTCCCCCAGAGTTAGAAAAAGCACCTGAATTATTTGGCTGCCGGAGACATCTGCTGCTGTATAGATTTATTTATTATTTTATTTATTTAATTTATCTTTACCCCACTTTTCTACCCAATGGGGACTCAAAGCAGCTTACATTATTCACCTGCCCTCCGTTTTATCCTCGCAAAACCCCTGTGAGGAAGGTTAAGCTGAGAAAGTGTGACTGAGCCAAGGATACCCCTCAAGCTTCTTGATGGCATCTTGGAGTGTAATCAGCAAAATTCAATTACGGAGCTGTATTACTGAAAAGTACGCAAACGGAGAGTGATTTCAGCAAAGCGTACTTTATTCTATCCGGAACAAGACAACTTTGGCCGGCTCGCAAGCCAGCTTATATCCCCGAGAAACCACCACCCCAAACACACCCCTACTTCCCTATAGGTTATTTACAGTGGCCGAGAGTCCCATAGGCTCTCGGCCGGGAACCTAGCCCCCTGATTGGAGCGGGCTAGGATCCGCATAGTCCATTGTCTCTTGGAGCGAAGCTCGGCATTTGTCTCTGGACTTGTCTGGACTTGTCTGGACTGGATACATTACAATTACACAATGGAATTACACAAGACACTCCATTTACTACACTTGGGATGCATCATGTGACTAGCTAGAGCCATGGCTTTACCTATTCGGACCAGGGCTCTTTTTGTAGCAGGTACTCCTTTGCATATTAGGCGACACACCCCTAATGTAGCCAATCCACCAAGAGCTTACAGTAGGTCCTGTAAGAAGAGCTCCGTAAGCTCTTGGAGGATTGGCTACATTAGGGGGCGTGGCCTAATATGCAGAGGAGTTCCTGCTACCAAGTACCGTCAAGTCACAGCCGACTTATGGTGACCCCATAGGGTTTTCAAGGCAAGAGACGAATAGAGGTGGTTTTATTCTCGGTATATGTACCCACAGTAGGAACTGCTATTACAGAAAGCAACTTAATTGGTTCTTGGTCACCAGTGCCTACCCTCGTCCTATTTTAGCAGTCCTACCAATGGGCACTTCCCAGGCAGAAGCAGGTTTAATGGCTTCAAGCTGGCATAGAACTAGCTCATGAGGTACTTCCTGAGAAGGACAATCCATGTCCAATCATGATTCCTCTTCCCAGAATGTCTATCTAGGGAAATATACATTGTTAACATTGTGGTATACTTCCCTTCTCATTATTATGGTGGGAAATGGGAAAGGCAGATTTGGTGACATCACCTTGTTTCTCATCTGCACATTATGGGGAGAGAGGATGGAATTGACTTAGTAGCAACCCTGTGATCAGTTTCATATGTTGTTCCAACCTTTTCATACTCTAGATGAAAATATTTCACAGCTGTCCATGCTGAAACACTCAGTTATCCCAGTGCTTAATGTGACCCTTGAAAGCGTCACAATAATTTTTAAATAAAATCTTTGGCATAAGATAAATTTGTCATCAACTAATTAAGGATACAGTAAATAACATATCTTTAATGACCCCTAAAGTAAGTGACTTTTGTACTCAGAAACTCAGTCCTGGTTCCTTGTTTATGAAGGCTGCTCCACACGACAGCTCTCCTTATGTATGTAATTGCTGTCAAGGCACAACTGACTTACCGTGGCCCAGAAAGGGGCTTTCAAGGCAAGTGAGAAGCAGATGTGGCTTGCCACTGCCTTAAGAACATAAGAAGAGCCCCCGTGGATCAGACCAGTGGTCCTGTCCATTCACTCCAGCATCCTGTTTTACACATTACCAACCAGTTCCTCTGGAGGTTCTTTCTCTGAAGAGTCTTCCTTGGTGGTCTCCTATTCAAACACTGACCCTGCCTTGATTTCTAGATCTAACAATATTGGGCTATACCATGCTGCCTTCCCTCTAGCTTGCCTTGGGGTGTGCCATATTTTCCTTCCAGATGTTATCATGCTTGTTGTCTGAACTAGTTGCTGCAACTGGGAGATGCAATGCTGCATATGAAGTATTAGGATCCTGACAAGGAGTCCTCCTCATTGAGAACAAGCCAGACTACCTATTACATATGAGTATGGTTTGATCTCTTTTGATCTCCATAGAGAAAGAAATAGTTGGTTGTGAGCCGAACACACATGACGTATTGGCTCTCAAACCTGATGGTGGACAACAGGAGGCAAGTATATCTTGCTTTATTGTTCTTATCAGCTTGGGAATTCATTCTGAATGAGATTTATCTTTCATTCTGAGATTTGGAGGGGAGTAGCAAGCCATAGGGCAAAACTGTAAATAAATAAATAAATCATAAATAAAATAGATATATTTTGCCACAGCATCCTATGTTTATTCCCCCCTCAGAAAGCAGAGAAGGCAAACAATTTTTAGCCTTTAAGCATTTTTCATAGAACTCTTCTCCAATCTCTTACCACTAAATATAGATTCAGTATATTGTCAGCCCCATCCTGTATAGACCAGGCTAACATGATCTCTTCAGATCTTAGAAGCTAAGTAGGGTTGGCCTTGGTCAGTATTTGGATGGGAGACCTCCAAGGAATACCAGGGTTGTGACATGGAGTCAGCCAATGAACGTCTCTTTTCTTGAAAAAACTATGGGGTCACCAAAAATTCAGTGTTCCCTCGAAGCTGAGTTAGTGTGAGCTAGCTCACAGCTTTTTAGCCTCCAGCTCACAGATTTTTGTCTTAGCTCAGGAAGGATGGCTCCAGAGCAAACTGATTTATGAAGCAGCAAAATCATTTGCTCACAACTTTAATGTCAGTAGCTCAGAAAGTAGAATTTTTGCTCACAAGACTCCACAGCTTAGAGGGAGCATTGGTCACCATAAGTCAGCTGTGACTTGACGGCATTTTCCACCACAACTATATTTTCACCATGCTTCCATTTGACAACACAGGATTCTAAGAGTCTGCACGCTCACAAAAACAGAAGAGAAGCTTACCCCACTTCTTCAGTTTTCATTTATGGTATCCTCCAGACCTGAGATCCAGCATGCTGTTTTTCAGTTAGTCAGAGTCAGCGCCAAAGGCCTCGAGTACAAAGTCAATCAAAATATTTGCAACGGCTATCAATTTTAGCACAAATGCAGATAGTAAGTAAACTAGACGGTGGGGACCCCACTAGACGGTGGGGACCCCACCAAGGACTCCTGTCTCATTTGAAACTCGCTCTCTAAAATGTCCTTAGGCTATTGCTGCAGAATGGCCTTCTTGAGCAACAATACATAGCAATCTTTAAATGCTCCAAATATATTTGGAGACATGATTGCATCATTGATGTAAGAGCAGCCATTCTGATGAACTAGCCCTAGTGAACATCACAGCTGAGTTGAAAACAGGCATTTTGTTTCATTTGCACTGAGGTTAAAAAAGAAGAAGACCTCTCGGGTAATGTGCCCAAAGAAATGTCTTCTTCCAGCCCTTGTGAAGGTGAGTAGGGCAGCTAAAAACCACATAGACTTGGAGGAATCCTTATGTGTGTTATGTGCTGTCAAGCCACTTCCAATTGACTGTGACCCTATGAATTAACAACCTCCAAAATGTCCTATCAGCCTTGCTCCGTTCTTGCAAACTGAAGGTTGTGGCTTCCTTTACTGAGTCAATCCAACTTGTGTTGGGTTTTCCTTTTGGAACTCCTTTAGACACAGAGTGGTGTAGAAGTTAAAAGTGGCAGACTATAATCTGCAGAACCAGCTCTGATTCCCCACTCCTCTTCATGAAGCCTGCTGGGTAGCCAGTCACAATTTTCTCAGAACTCTCTGAGCCCCACCTCCTCACAAGGTAACTGCTATGGGTAGAGAAAGGGAAGGCAATTGTAAGTTACTTCTAGAATTGTTTGGGCAGAGAAAATGGGGTATAAAAATCAACTCTTCTTCTTTGTCTTTGTCTTCGTCTTTGTCTACGAGGTATATATAAGGAGTTTGGGTGGCTTGGGCATGTCAGAACACTTCCTTAAGAATGGTCCCTGAGATAGTTCATGGCAGGGCTATTTTGGGGCAGGAACGCACAGGAACGGAGTTCCGGCTGGCTCCCAAGTTGGCCATGCCCAGCAGGAACTCATTAGCATAATAGGCCACACCCAACAGCAGAAACTCATTAGGATGGCTACATTAGGGGTGTTTGGCCTAACATGCAAAGGAGTTCCTGCTACAAAAAAAGGCCCTGGGTTTTGACAACAGACAAGGTAAACAGAATAACAAGCAAAAGGTGGGTGTGGCTGGATAACCACACTTCTGGTAACGTGGGTGCGGCCTAATGTGCTAATGAACTGTGCTGTCAGGGGTGTGGCCCAATATGCTAATGATTTCCTGCTGTTGGGTGTGGCCTATTATGCTAATGAGTTCCTGCTGGGCTTTTTCTACAAAAAGAGCCCTGGAGCCTTTTTCCAGGCACGATGGCTTCATTTGGCAAACTGTGGACTTCTCTGGGGGAGGGCCATTGGTCCACCCTCATGCATGACCGCAGGTCAGGTTAATTGTCTTACTGTCCCATGTTGCATCACAGTGGGCATGAATATACTGGCTCTTGGCCATCCATGACCTTTGGCCAATCATGGCAGGACAGCAATTGGCCCCTGGGGTGCCTTCTATACTTTGGGCATCCTAAGGTAGGTTTCCATGGTAGAGCTCAGACTTCTAAGGTCTATGACTGGTCCTTGGCTTCCACCTGCTCATTATCTCTTTTCTTAGAGCTCTACTGCTCACTTTCCCCCTATCTTTCACTTGCCCTGACCCTGGTCTTTTCCTTTGTCTCCCACACTTCTCATTCTCCCTTTCCTCCATCCTTCTCTTTGCTATCTGTCCTCTGATCAGTCTCCTTGCTTAGCTCATCTCCCAAGCCTCTCATCCCAAGAGACCTTTGCTGGTCACTTCAGAGAATCATGTGTTGCCCATTAGTGCTAGGCTAATGGCTTGAATCCTATGAATGATGCGCAGGAGCACACTGAAAACCACTAAAGTTGCACAAAGAGAAGTTTTAGTAGAAGAGGAAGTGCATTCCATGACCGAGTCTATTTGGAATCCACGGAACTCATTCATAGTATTCAAGTCTTAATTGGTGTCCTCTTCTGTCTTCTCCACTTGCTGTGTCACTTGGACTTCTGCCTCCAGATCATGACTTGCCCTCAGCCTAAAATTGGCTGAAACAAGTCTTTTGAGAACCTGCCCCCAATACTCACACCCCACAAGGTCATCCCAACATTGTCCTGCCCTGTTTTGCCATCTGGATGCCAACAACTCCACCACATTGTGGCATCAGCTTCGTTATCCTGGGAGTGGCCAGCCCACCTGGCTACTCCCTGTCAGAGTTCTGCCCAGTACGACACCAGCTGCAACATCATCAGGATGTTCCTAATATAATCCCAATCTGGAAAGGGCAGAGACTCCCAGGTTCTCGTAGAGACTTCCATCCTTGCTGATGCCTTACTAGGACTTTTTGGATGATAGTGCTCACCAGTACTGAGCTCTGACACCTGTCTCTCTGGGGCTCTCCCAAGTCCTGATCCCCATGCACCAGCCTGGCCCATTCAGCCAGAGAAAGAGACAGTGGACCACCAGGAACAGCCTCGTGGGGATCTACAGGAGGGGGCACACCTGAAGCTGCCTTATACTGAATCAGACCACTGGTCCATCAAGGCCAGTATTGTCTACTCAGACTGACAGCAGCTCTTCAGGGTCTCAGGTGGAGGTCTTTCAGATCCCTTCCTACTTGGTACTGTTAACTGGATTTACCAGGGATTGCACCTGAGACCTTCTGCATACAAAGCAGATGCTCTGCCCCTGAGCCACAGTCCCTCCCACCAAATTGGGAACTGGTGGAAATTGATGCAATATATGAGTACTAGCATCTTTAAAAGAAAAAAAAAAGCACTGGCGTTACCACTGCAGCACTTGGATTAAAACTGGGGCAATTTCAAGCCCTCCATTTAAATTTCATAAGGACGGATAAAGAAAACATTGCGTAACACCGACTTCATTTTTAATTATTTTTTTTTAAGACAGCCCGACTGCCAAATGAGTGCTTGTGCCTCATTCCACAGGTCTGCATTGGTTAGAAACATTCAGCACATCTCCGGCTTCAGTTCTCAATTCGCTCGTCTCCTAAGATGCAGGGAGCTATTTCATTAGTTGAACAACTTCTCTAAGACTAATAAATTCCCATGACCCTGCATGGCTGGTAAACTATGGCAGAGTGAAAGTGAAGTTGGGGAGGAGCAAAAGGCGGCACTGGAAAATTACATGCTCTATTATGCAAATTGCCGGTAGTGGCTGGCAAGAACCATATCAAATGGATGGGTTAGCTGCCATCTCACTATTATCTTTTTAAAATGCATAGGGAGAAGCAGGGATAAAACTTGGAGGATTTCTGCTTCCAGGTGTGATTCTAATACCACTCTTT
>NW_015169175.1:1805505-1811277 GCF_001447785.1 Gekko japonicus
CCCCTCATTTGCATAAAATAGTCAAATTTGATTAGGGATGTGTGAGATTAAAAAAATAATAATAATTCTCCTGCCTTCAATGTACAGACTGTGCAGAATTTTTATAATAATATATTATTCTTTCATCCGTGGCCCATGAAAAATGGGGAACGGGTGTGTGTGATATGTCAGAAACCCTGTGAAAATTGATTTCATAGGAAGATGGTGAAGCAGGGTTTACAATTGTGTGCTGCCAGCAGAGGATAAGAATCTGAGGAAGCCCATAACACCTATGTAGGTGAAGTGAATGCAGGTAGGGCTTCGCTTATTGTTTAGGGCATGAGAATTCCCCATCACAGAGACAACCCTGTTGTTCATTTTAGAATGTGGCATGTTTCTACAGCAGTGAGAGTTGCTATACCAAATCTAGGGGCTGGAAAGACAACACCATAGGAGTCGTTTTTAGGTATGTAAATACTGATAACAGAGTGTGTTTAGTCCATTTGAACTCTAGAGGGAGCCATGATGTATGCTTTCTACTGTTTGGAGCTTACTGAATGCTGCTGTTTTTCTTGCCTTGTTTCCTGGTCCTCTAGCTCTTAGTTAGTTTTTATATCATGAAGGTTTCTCTGCTACTGACAATGCAGTCCTAAACAGAGTCACACCCTACTAAGACCATTGACTTCAACAGACTCAGATGAGGGGGGGGGACTTTGTTTAGGATTACATCCTTTGTTAGCGCGATCTAACAAATGCTTCTTGCAATTCTGTCCGTGTGGTAAACTTTGTTGAATGCACGTGTGGGACTGATTTGTTTCCCCAGCTCTACTTATGGTAACAAATATCTATGGTCTCTGAGGTGAAATCCAGTTGTTCTGAACATAGGAAACTGCCTTCTACCAAACCAGAACTTTGGTTCATATCACTCAACATTGTCTCCACCTGCTTTCCAGGGTCTCAGGCAGAGAACTTAAATCCTTTAATTCAAAATGCCAAAGCTCAAACCTCCGTCCTTCTGTACAGGCCCATAGCCGTGGTGGGGCATTTGGGGGCAGAGCCCCACCACCCATGAGCCCTATCCCACCACCTGATGATGCCAGACCCCCCCCCCTTGTGTATTCACTCCATCCAGTACCATGTTAAACTTGAGACCTCAGCTGGATTCTAATCTGGAACAACACCATTGGCTGAAGCATAATCTGTAACCAATGAAATGTAAGAGTCTGTGCTGGAGGGAAGACAAATGATTGGGTGTTATCTCTGTAACCTGGTTGGATGTTAAACTATGTGAGGGCGTGGCTACCCCAGCCCCGGGGAGTTTAAAAGGAGCTATGCTCCACTGTGTGTGTTGTCATGTCTGATGCTGTGTGATCTTTGGAAGTTCTCGTTCTCAATAAAGCTGATTCACTTGTTACTTACTTCGTTGTTGAGTTGCATACTTAACAACCCGGTAAGGTTGGGGAAGGAAAGGGAAGCCACCTTGCAGCTTCTGGTCAATTTCACTTCCCACAGATCAGTTGGCAGATTAGGTTTAACTGCCCAGAGCTGGGGAAGAAAAGGAAAGCTGCCCTGCCTCTTCTGGTCAGTTTCACTCCCTTCCTATCAGCTGTTAAACCTAGCAGCTGTTCCTCCCCAGTGAAACTGACCAGAACCAACAGTGCAGCTTTCCTTTCCTTCCCCAGCGCTGCTTGGGGGGGGGGGACTGGGGAAGGAGAGAGAGAGAGAGAGAGAGAAGGCATGGTGATGGTGGTGGGGAAGCCAATCTCTCTCTCTCTCCCATATCTTTCTATGGAAGGAAAGGGGGGGGTTGGTGAAGGTGGGGAAGCCAATTTCTCTCTCTCCCCCATAGCTTTCCATGGCAGAAGAAGGAGAAGGAGGAGGAGGAGATTGGATTTATACCCTGCCCTTCCTCAAATCCAGTGCTCCTCAGGCTCCACTCCCAAAATCTCCAGTTATTTATAATTTTTAAGTATAAGTGTAAGCATAATGGGTGCCCCACGAAAAAAAAAATCCTGTCTACGGCCTTGTTTCTGCATGCAAAGCAGCTGCTCTGCCACTGAACTCCTCCCCCCTTCATTTGTTACAGTTCGGTTTGGCCTTTGAATGGCATGATTAATCCACTTTTGTATCCCCCGCCCAGAGAAATTTTCACATTTTGTCTATAGGAGAAAAATTTTCAGGTATGTGCTTCTGTAAACAAAACAACCTCTGCACTTTTAAATAAATGGAAGGAGATGTTCATGCTAGGATTTCCACTAACATGCAAATTAAATATTTGGAAAATCATAGCTTAAAAAGATTATATACCTGGTTTTCAGAAAAGCATCTTGAATATATAATGATAATTTACAGTGAGGTGGAAATAATCAAGAACACTGCCTACAATTGTATCCCCCCACCCCGTCTGGATCTTCAGCTGTGCACATATTTGTTCTCCCTACATTCATGTAACTTTTGTGGGATGCCAACCAAACTTTTATTACCTTACTAATGAGTTTCTGCTGTTGGGTGTGACCTATTATGCTAATGAGTTCCTGCTGGGCGTGGCCAACTTGGGAGCCAGCCGGAACTCCGTTCCTGTGCGTTCCTGCCCCAAAATAGCCCTGGGCCCTGGTCTCCATCCTACTCAGGTCGGTGCTGTTCAGTATAGAACCCCACACTGATCCTTTCCCCTACCACAGCAATAGGCCAGTGCTGGTGTCCCGATGTTGCATGCTACACTACTGTACCGGCTACTGTAATAGAAGAACCTTGTGTAGTACCATCTCCAAGTCCTAAGCAAAGGTATATTATCAGTGGGTTGAATTTATTCCTCAAATAATGTCCCAACTCTGTTTTCCATGCCAAAACTTCAGCGTTACATGCATCAAAAGGTGCATTCTGCTACCTCAGTGGGATCTGGATGAGCTTCCTGATGTACCTGGGACTGCTCTTCCAACTGTGCAATTGTATAAACAGCAACACCCTGACATGGATGGCCCAGGCTAGGTCGATCTCGTCAAATCTCAGAAGCTATGCAGGGTCGGCCTTGGCTACTATTTGGATGGGCAACCTCCAAGGACAGAGGCAGGCAATGGCAAACCCACCCCCGAAACGTCTCTTGCCTCAAAAACAAGTCCAGCTCGCTACCTAGTGGTGCACAACACTAAAGAGCTAGACCTTCTGGCTTCCAATCTTAGCATTACCTGGCTATACGACACACAATACCATATGACAATAATTATTATTTTATAAACAACATCAGCTTCTATTTGTGCAGAAGGCTGCATAGGCACACGAATCACACCACCCTTCCTGGATTGCATCGGCTGTATGGAAAGTTGTACTTTGGTGCCTCCCTTTGATACCTCCAATGGTTAAAGATGCTCAGTCTCTTCACCTCTTGATCTCTGTCTGGGCGGATAGCGTTGCCTCTCCTCGGAAGTCGAGGACCAGAGGCAGTCCTGGTGAGGGCACAAAGATACTCCTGCCCCTCCCAATCCCCTCTGAATGTAATTGTTTTATAATTTGTATTTATATTTTCTCCTTGCTGGTAATTAAATTTCAGAGCCTATATGCATAAAGCTAATAAAATTATCACACCGAGCATATTTAAAGGCCTTTCAAACTACCCATTATCATACTGAATAAACTTCTGTCAGAATAAATGGGCAGTGATGATGAACTGTGACTACCCCGTGGCTCTGGGAAGAAGGGGGGGGGGAGAAAAGCAAAGCAGACTCTCTTCATTTATACCAAAGGCAGAGCTGATGAAGTGTCTGTACCTGTCCATGAAAGGCCTTTCCTTTATGTTCTCCTCCAAATATAATTCAATTCGTTTTCATTATGGAGATGGCCAGCCCATCAAAACCAATTGCGCCAATTGAAATGCTGCCGTAAATCCAATTAGACAGGAGAGCCAGATTCTGCTCTCACTCGGCTTGGGAATATTAAGGGGAGACGGACAGAAGAACCTTTAGCAGTTATTCCAGATTTACAACGAGACCTAACAGAGATCAACCGTTTTGCAGAGTAGAGGGAGCAGAGGATGGTTTATGTACCCGCTGATTGCAGGAGAAGAGAGACAAAGCTATTCCTGCCTGCCCTGGGGGAAACGTAGAGAAGATTTTCCGTGTAGGTAAAAAGGGGTTGTTAATGGGGAAATCCTGCACTGATTTATGTTCCAGAGGAAATGTTCCTGTAGGTTGGACCCCAAAAACAAGCTGCAGCTGCTTTATTTGGAATATGTGGTCCCCTTGACTCGGATGGGATTTCCATGGAATTGCCATGAATTGGCTACGCTTTCCCAAATGATCCGCATAGGGGTGGGTCCAGCCAGGTTTTCTGCTCAATCTTGGCCAGTCCTCCTCCATATTTTAACTAGGATTGCAAACCTCCAGGTGGCATCTGTAGATCTCCCACTATTACAATTGGTCTCCAGACTACAGAGATCAGTTCCCCTGGAGAAAATGGGTGCTTTGGAGGGCGGAGTCTATTGCATCATACCCTGTTGAGGCTCCTCGTCTCCTTAAACCCTGCCCTCCCTGGGCTCCATCCCCCAAATGTCCAAGTATTTCCAAGCCCAGAACTGGCAGCTCTAATTATAATCTGCAAAAGCAGGTGGCTTTTGTCCATGCAGTCCCATGACCCCCAACATAATCTTTTTGGTGGTTCAAGGGGGGCCCTGCTCCCTTATTGACTAGTGGGAAAGTTGGCTGGATTCAACTCATGATCTACAGCCTCGGTGTAGATGCAGATTCCATTGCTGTCAAAGGATCACATCTCTACTTTTTTTGACTGATGCTGATTTGAGTACTACATACAGGCCTCTTGGCAGGCCCATTGTTTCTGTGGGGGCCTGGGGGTGATGCCTCCCCCAAATCTGCCCTGCCCACCAAAGCTTCTGGAGACTCTGGATACAGGTCTCCCGCTACAAGTGGGGATGGTCACTGCCCAAGAAATACTGGGCCTCCTCCTGTTAAGCCCTGACCAAGCACTGCAGCAGGCCAGATGGAGGGGTGGTCTGGCAGAAGGAAGAGGAAGCCTGAGCCAGGCCCTGAGAACCTCTTCCGAGGGCAGGCCACACTAGGCAGGGAGGCGCGGCGCATTGGGGGGGTCATCTTCCCAGGGGTGAAGGTGAGCGATAGTGCTTCTGGGCCTCCTCCTGTTAAGCCCTGACCAGGCACTGCAGCAGGCCAGATGGAGGGGTAGTCTGGCAGAAGGAAGAGGAAGCCCGAGCCTGGCCCTGAGAAACTCTTCCGAGGGCAGGCCACACTGGGCAGGGAGGCGCGGCGCATGGGGGGTCATCTTCCCAGGGGTGAAGGTGGGCAATAGTGCCTCTGAGTGGGTTGGGGCAGAAATTGGCTGGGCAGGGAGGAGCTTTCCCTGGCCTCCCCCATCCCCTTGCAAGGAGCCTTGCAGGGGGTGGTCAGCCCGGAAGATGCCTCACCTCGACTGCTCCCTCTTCCCCGCTCTGCACGGTTGGCTTCTTGCAGAGGGCTAAAGAGGGCTATGAGTCTGCGCTCCTTGAGGACAGAGGTGGTGGTAGTGCATTACTTCCTGGTGGGTCAAGCCGTAGGATCGGGTGGGCTGAAAGTGCATGGGGTGGGGGTCACCAGGGCAGTGCTGGAGAAAGGGGAGGGGGGAAGGGACTGCCAGGTTGCAAAAGGGATACCTGGCATAACCCTCCCACATTCCTACATCACTTCTGGAAGTGAAGTTGGAAGTGATGTGAGCATGTGGGGGCAGTGCCCCCCATCACCACAAATTGTCTAGCTACAGGGCTGCCTCTTGGTATGTTTTCCTAGCACTCTT
>NW_015169175.1:1811293-1825655 GCF_001447785.1 Gekko japonicus
TCTTTCCCAAATCTTCATGTAAATATCCCATCTCCATCCACCAAATCTATTGCTTTATGAGTTCCTGGATGTATTCAGAGGTATAGCTGTTTCAAGGCTGGGTTGTATCATAGTAATCAGCTCTAGAAGCTTGAGTTTTGATGCTCCTGAAAGCACCATCTCAATGGCAAACAAAGCACAAACCCTTGGTGAAGGTCAAAGCACAGGAGTCATAAGAAACAGTCGGGGGGAATTAAGTTAAAAACCAAATGGAACAGCCAACCGAGTCTTTTCTAGATGGTGCTGCATTATTAATATGCCCACTGTAGATTACAGCTTTCTGAATACAATGTGCCAAATTGAAACAGTTCTTTAAGGATAACCAGCTGGTGTGTTTGGCCCACACTGTATTGTAAAATTGAGCTGAAATATAATAAGCTTGCACAAGGAGCGGAAAAAATGGATTTGCATGACATGTACACAGAAGTTACTGGATTAATTTACAGAATTGAATCCAACTAATACAGTAAAAGAATTGTTGTGGGTGGTGGTGTGGTGGTGGTAGAGTATTGTTCCCAGAGATGTATGGCCAGGTTGATCTCATGGAAAGTAATAGTTTTTAATATTATGCCACTGCATTATGTTTTGCATTCCTGGTGGAATGAGCTCCCGGAGGAGATCCGGGCCCTCTGGGACCTTGTGCAGTTCCGCAGGGCCTGTAAGACGGAGCTCTTCCACCAGGCCTTTGGGTAGGAGCCGCCGCCATCGCTACCCCACCACCGCAATGTACCATCCATCTACCGTATCCCATGGGGAATTACTGTTGGGGAATTACTGTTCCTGGCGCTCATGCTATCAAGAACATTGGCCGCAAATGTGAGTTGCTGTGCATTTTGTATAATATATGTAGTTTTGAAGCACCAGTTTTTATTATATATGTACTATTGTTTTTATTGTCCAATAATTTTAAAACTTGTTGTTAGCCGCCCTGAGCCATTGGGTAGGGCGGGATAGAAATCGCAAAAATAAAAATAAATAAATAAATAAATAAATAAATAAATACATTACGCCGTTAAATGACCAAAGTTTTAATGCTTGTACCTGTTCTTTTTAATGTTGGGTGCTATTGACTACTGTCCTAATGCAGAGTTTCATGTACATTTCCACGTACACACATAAGAACATGGGTGATGAACCACATCAACATCCTGTTTCAAACAATTGCAGTGGAGTGCTAAGAATCTCTCCCTATATATAATTGAGTATGAACATTCTATATTGAACATTCTAAATTTCACCTCCTTAGTGTTAGACAGGAAAAACTGCCACTCAGAACACACTGACAGGGTTGACTGGCTGCTTTGTGCAGTCCCGCCCAGCGTTCCAAGGTCATTTGCATATGGAAGCTGATTGGACGTCACTCCATTCCACACCTCAAACTCCCCCCCCCCGCAAGGCAGTTAGAATGTCAGTTGCATATGGAACCTTCAAGGTCTTTTGCATATGGAAGCTGATTGGACTTCACACCATTCCACACATCAAACTCCCCCCCCCCAGCAAGGCAGTTGGAATGGAAGCTGCCTGGGTGATTTCAGAGCAGCCACAGACTTTCTGCCAAACCTACCTTACAGTGTTGCTGTACAGATCGCAAAGCCGAAGAGAATGAAGTAAGCTGATTTGCTCCCCCGCTAATGAGAAAGACAGATTTTTGCCTAGAAAGAGGCTGCTGAGAGGGGAGGAGATAAAGTTGCCTTGCCTAGAAAGAGACTGCTGAGAGGGGAGGAGATAAAGCTGCCAGCTTCAGGTATGGTAATTCCTGGAGATTTGAGGAGTGGAGCCCGGAGAGGGGGACCTCAGACAGGTACAGTGCCATAGACTCCACTCTCCAAACCAGCCATGTGCTTCTGGGGAACTATTGCTGCCAATCTTGGCCCAGCAGCCATCAAACCATTCTCTTCAACCCCCTGCTGTGCAGCTGACTTTCCCCTAGGGTTGCCAATCTCCAGGTGGGACCTGAAGATCTCCCACTGTTACAATTGATCTCCAGATGACAGAGATCAGTTCCCCTGGAGAAAATGGATGCTTTGGAGGGTAGACCCTATGACATTATACCTGCTGAGTCCTTCCACCCCCCCACCCAATGCTACCCTCTACAGAATCCACCCCCCAAACCTCCAGGTATTTCCCGCCTGAGAGCTGGCAACCCTACATTCCCCTCAGTGCCTGTTGGTAGGCAACTAAGCTTGGTCCTGTCACCTACTTTGGCCTTTGGGAGAAAACACATTGGGGCCAGTCCTGATAGGGTTGCCAACTCCAGATGGGAAATTCCTGGAGACTTGAGGGATGGAGCCTGAAGAGGGTGAGGTTTGAGGAGGGGTGGGACCTCAGACAGGTACACTGCCATAGACTCCACCCTCCAAACCAGTCAGTCCCACATAGGGAACCATTGTTGCCAATCTCCAGGTGAGGGCTGGAGAGCACTCAGAATTACAACTGCTCTGCAGAAGGGAGGGCAGAAGTCAGCTGAAGTCAAAGGGGCAGATAATGGTAGGTTGGTGGCTAGCTGGGAAGGAGATGGGGTTGCCAACTACATGCTGACAAATTCCTGGGGATTTGAGGGGTGGAGCCTGGAGAGGGTGGGGTTTGCAGAGGGGTGGGACCTCAGACAGGTAGAATGCCATAGACTCCACCCTCCAAACCAGCCATTTTGTCCTGGGTAACAATTGTTGCCAATCTCCAGGTGAGGGCTACAGATTACTCACAATTACAACTGCTCTTCAGGTAGCAGAGATCATTTACCTTACCACCATCCAGCCTATGCGTTCGTTACAGACCACATCTTTCTAGATCCCGTTGTATCGGTTTCACAACGGGCTTTTCTGCTAGTGAAGGCATAAATGCCAAGGCCTTCCCTTAATCTTGCATCCTAGAACAGTATTTATCATTTTACACCCTATGGATGTGGAGGTTCCCTTTCATAATCATGGTCCGTGATGGACCTTTCCACCATGGATCTGTCTAATCCCTTTTTAAAGCCACCTGTGCTAGTGGCCATCCCTACATTCACAGGCAGTGAATGTCATTATTTAACTACTCATGGAGCGAGCAAGGGCACCCTTTTGTCTGTCCCGAATGCTTTGGCCATCATCTTCATCAGGTGACTCCCAAATTCTAGTACTATGGGAGAGGAGACAAAGTTCTCCCAGCTTCACACATCATTTTATAAACTTCTAGTCATCTTCTTTCTAAGCTGAAAAGACCCAGACTCTTGAGCATTTCCTTTTAGGAGAAGTTCTTTGACCTCCTAATCAGATGGCATTTCTGCACAAAGTTTCTCTGTCTGCTTTGGTGGTAATATAAGTCTGGGGACATCTGCACTGAGAAGATCATCTAGTGAATCAAGATGATCCATAGCCTTTGGCAGTCTCAGATTGCTGAATGTGCTTAGTGGAATGCAGGGCTGCCAGACAATGATTGGGAAACTCCTGGAGACTCAGAGATGGAGCCTGGGGTCAATGTTCCCTCTAAGCTGTGGAGTCTTGTGAGCCAAAATTCTGCTTTGTGAGCTACTGGCATTAAAGTTGTGAGTAAGCGATTTGGCTGCTGCATAAATTAGTTTCCTCTGGAGCCATCCTTCCTGAGCTAAAAATGTGTGAGCTGGAAGTGCAAAAACCTGTGCATTAGCTCACACTAACTCAGCTTAGAGGGAACACTGCCTGGAGTACAATGCCCTCCAAAGCATTCGTTTTCTCCATGGCAACTGATCTCTGTAGTCTGGAGATGAGCT
This sequence comes from Gekko japonicus, assembly GCF_001447785.1. Classification (NCBI taxonomy): domain Eukaryota; kingdom Metazoa; phylum Chordata; class Lepidosauria; order Squamata; family Gekkonidae; genus Gekko; species Gekko japonicus. The sequence continues at coordinate 1,815,060 of NW_015169175.1, forward strand.
GTAGTTCCAGGGGATCCCCAGGTCCCACCTGGAGGCTAGCTTCCCTAGTGGAATGTGGCCATTAACCCCAAACCTATCTACCACTCTCACTCCACCACCATTCTCAGGATTCAGTCCTAGGTGTAGTACTGCAATCATTTCAAAAGCGATATTTTTAGTGGCAAGAGCTGAATCCTATGCACAATGACAGATGAATATAACTGGTCTGCTGCCTTTTGACTGAGTCCGAGAACATAAAGTACAATAAAACTAGGGGGTCAATATCAGTGTATGATCATGTTCGTTGAGACCTTCCCCCTTTTGAAGCAGCCTCCAAAGCCTCCTGAAATGCTGCTCCTTGGGGGGGGGGGCAGCAGGCTCCCAGGACCATCTGCTGGGGAGAGCTGAAGGTATGCAGAAGGAAGGGAACCGGTGAAAACTGCTTTCCCTGCATTTTGTGGAGATCCGCTGTGTGATCTGTGATGAGCTGACCCTTCACCCAAGGATCTTTGTAAACATTTTCCGCTTTGCTCTGCTGACGTGCCAGGAATACATCAGGGGTTAAGTTCAACCTGTCCTGACAGGTAAGTCTGGTCAAAAGAGAGCGGGCTAGTTTCCAAGCAGAAGAAATGGGCAATAAAGCAATTAGTGTGGTCATGAAGATGGTAATGCAAGATGGCAAAGGGGAGGGGATGTGGGCCTGGGCATGTAGGCAAAGATGGGCAAATGGTTTTAAGCTTTCCTTTCCCCACCTTAGTATACTTTGACAAGGTGGTTGGTGGGTAGAAAGGGGCCCTTTAAGAGAGAGGCAGCCATTCTTTGAGAAGCATTCTGGGACATACAGGTGTGCTTTAGGGAGTCTTGAGGAGACATACATTAGAGAGGGTACATGCTGGATGGAGATGCATGGAGCTTGAACATCAAACCTGGAACCATTCAGATTTTTCTGCCTATCTCCTTAACATCATAGAGATAAGTTGTAGATTATGGGAAAGAGGATATGTGTTTACGTCTCTATGATTTTTTTTTTCCTTTGCTCAGATGATACAGTCTTTTGGTGTTCAACTGCATGCTTACGTTTCTTGTATCCTTAGGTCAGTTATTGTCTTCATAGACAAACTTTTCTCTTTCTGAAATCAAAGTTGTTTGGTCTCTGCAACCACAGCAAAAAACAACAACAACAACAACCCTCCAGCTCTGGGATCTTGCTTATTAAAGTGTATGGCAAGAACAGGGAGAGACAGCTTAGCCAAGGGACTCTGAGATCTTTCCTGGTGGGACTGTCTGTTGCCAGATGCAATTCTATTAAACGCCAGTTGGTGGCAGCAGAAAGTAAACCCTATTTGTCAATGAGCAGTGGGAATAGGAAGAAAGCTGAACATGACAACTTCTCCTGGTGGTCTAAGCATCTTACACGACCAGGGCCAGCGGAGTAAACCCCTCATTCTCCATAGCAAAAACAAGGGCCATTTTATCACAGGAGCTAACTGTACATCTTAATTCTTGACCAGCCAGATATTACCCCTGTCTAGGGTTCCCAAGTACCTACCTACGATCTGGTGGGGGACACATGCTTCCCCGCCGGAAGATTCTTGCTTGGAACACAGGCACTGCACTATTCCATCAGCCAGATGTGACGTAGGCACGTAGCTGGGTGACGCTCTGGTAAGGGGACTGGAAATTCGATGGTACCATTGAGTTTCCAGCCCCATTGCTAGAGCGTCACCCGGCTACGTGCCCACCTCACGTCTGGGCGATGGAATAGTGCATGGGAATGGTCCCGTGAGGAATTATACATCCCCCACCAAATTAAGGTACTTGGGAGCCCTGCCCCTGTCTTACCTAGATTGAAATCCAGTTTATCGGTTCTTATACTGGGTTTAAGAGAATGCCATGATCCAGGGAGCTCCAGCAGTAAGGAGCCCAGGGGGCGGGCACATGCAACAAGCCCCACCCCCTGCTCCCAGCAGCCCTCAGTTGAGCCATGAGGAGCAAGAAGCAGCTAGGTAAGTTGCAGAGCCCCCCCCCCCAGCCTGCCTTCAGGTACAAGCTCTCCCTCCTCTGCGAGGGCAGATCTGCACGTTCCCCCCCCCCATAGCTAGCAATCCAAAACAGTCCAGTGGAGCCTGAGTGGTGGGTGTTGCCTTCTGACACACTTCCGGCGATGTCAGGGGGTGTGGCATATGCTAATAAGTTATGCTAATGTTATGCTAATGAGCTCCTGCACCTCTTTTTCTACAAAATGACCCCTGCCATGATCAATGGCAATGAAAGCTGCTGAAAGTCTGAGGATAATGGAAAGGGCCATACTCTCCATCAGGGCCGGCGTCAGCATATCCTGAGGTGGGGCACCTGCCATGGCCCATGGATTCTGGTGGGACCCACGGCTGCTGACTTCCTATTCTTGCATCTCTCCTGATGCCAGCACTCCCGTTCTTCCACTGCCTTCTTGTGAGTGCTTTGCCGTCTGCACTCCCAGCTGCACATGTCGCCTAGCCCTGCTGCAGAAGGGCGTGTGGGTGGTACACAAAACACCACCATTCCGGGTGGCCCTGGCAGTGGCACACTTCTGGTGGCACAGAAGAAGGAGGAGGAGGAGGAGACTGGATTTATACTTCGCCCTTCACTCAGAGTCTCAGAGCGGCTTACAATCTCCTTCCCTTCCCTTCCCCTCCCCACAACAGACACCCTGTGAGGTAGGTGGGGCTGAGAGAGCTCTGACAGAAACTGCTCTTTCAAGAACAGCTCTGACAGAACTATGGCTTGCCCAAGGTCATCCAGCAGCTGCAAGTGGAGGAGTGGGGGAATCAAACCCGGTTCTCCAGATTAGAGTCCGCCCCTCTTAACCACTACACCAAACTGTCCCTCTACTGTCGCACATCATAAGGAAAAGGGCTTGCAGGCAGTGTGGGCAGTTGTGACTGCAGGCAAGTGGGAGAGCATGATCAGAAGGGTGCACAGGCAGGTTGGGGCATGTGGGTGGTTGGGCAGAAAGGGGAAAGCTGTTAGTCAGACCCCTAGCCAGGATTTTTTTTAAATTCAAGGGGCCTTTAAATAAATCGTGGGCACCCATGCACCCCTCCCCCCCCACACTGAATGGAAGGCAAGGAGAGCCACAGCTGGAGGAGGAGGAGGAAGAGGCGCTGCCACTCCCGAAGCCACTGGCTTTGACCTCTCCGGATTGCTGCCCTCCTCCTGAGCTGGGTCTGTGGATTCCTTTCGCTCGTTCATCCCTTGCGCCGGACCAGGAAGCATGAAAATCTTACCTCTAAAGGAGAGATGCCACCACCAGTCCAGCTTCCCAACTTGAGCCCGAGGAAGAAATAAATGAGGAAACGAGAAGGGCAACCAGGCGAAGGAGGAGGAGGAGGAGATTGGATTTATACCCCGCCCTTCACTTGGAGTCTCAGAGTGGCTTACAAACGCCTTTCCCCCACAACAGACACCCTGTGAGGTGGGTGGGGCTTAGAGAACTCTGACACAAACTGCTCTTTTTCAAGGACAGCTGTGCCAGAGCTTGTGACTGACCCAAGGTCATCCAGCCAGGTGCAAGTGGAGGAGTGGGGAATCAAAACCCGGTTCTTCCAGATTAGAGTCCGTGCACTTAACCACTACACCAAACTGGCGAAGAGAGAAAGGGAAAAGAAAGAGCAACCTCGCCACAGTGGACTTCTCCTTCCATTGAAGATTTCCTGTCGTCTCTCCTCAGCCGGGCCTCCAAGCACTGCCTCCAAATGAATAGTGGGCGGTTAGAACAGGAACGGGTGTGTGTCCTCTCTGCTTGCACCCGCTCGCCTTTGGGCTGGAAGTCATGGGACCTTGGTGGTAAGTTGGGGAGGCCCCACTGTAGCTACAGGCCTGCTATTAGTGGGTATAGAGGGGTCCCCCGGCCCTCTCTGCCCAGTCCCCCCCAACACCTGGTCTCTGTATCACTCTGCCGGCAACAGTAGCCCCCTAAGACAGCCAAGACAGTTTTGGTCCTGAAACAGACTCAGAAGCCCGATTGAAATGAGTGTCGTTTCCCAAGACTCTACTGAAAAACAAATGGAGTGGAAAGTCTCCCCACTGCCCACAAAGTACAAGTGAGCAGGTCCACAGTCTCTGCGGTGCGGGAGCTAACTCCCAGCTGGCTTTTCCTGCTCCCAGCTGGTTGTGCAAAGAGGCCACAAGTGAAGCGATGTGAGGGAAAGGGCAGCATGAAGGGATGAGCGTGTGGGCAGCTCTGCCTGATTCAGGACACGCCACAAGTGAAGCGATGTGAGGGAAAGGACAGCATGAAGGGATGAGCGTGTGGGCAGCACTGCCTGAGAGTGATAGAGCTCGATCCAGCCAGCGAGAGGGTATGAAAGCTGGATGAACAAACAGTGAGCCAAGTGGCGTTGGCGCGTTATGCGCTCAGGCAGTGGAACAAAAGGTGCTTCTGGAAAGGTGCACGGTGTCCTTTATTTGACCTCGCTTGGGTTTTAGCACAACTTGGCTGCTTTCCAGAGGCCACTTGTAACTGCTTAGAATGGCAATCAGAGGCACACTAAAATCCTCCATTTGGGAGAGCATCTTTAATTTTCAAGCAGGTTGGACTCGGTCTCGCCAAAACCAGACACATTGAGTTAGAATATCTCATCGAGGGAGTGTAAAATCCCACCCCTTCTCCCTCTTCCAGACTTCCATCCTGTCTCCTTCAAATAATTCTTTCACCGCGTGAAATTTCACAGACTATTGGCATTGTGAAGAATCCATTTTGGAGAAAGGATTAAGGACCTTTGTTGCCAGAAATGCATGAGACTCAGCAGTTTTGGTTGGCAGGAAGGCGGGTCTCTCTGTTTCATTGGGTCTACATTTTCCCTGCAGAGTTTTGCCGAACAATCGCCCACACCTGCCCACCGATCCACTGCCATTTTTCTGCACATTGAAAAACAGACATTTGGAAGCCTCGGGGCACATTTCACTTGCATAAAAATGCTCTTTGAGACTGGAGACTGAACGTCGAGCAGTTCTAGTGAAATAGATTCACACGTCTGTAGTAAAAGAAGCACTGAGAAAGGAGAAGAGTCAAGAAGTAAACCACCTCCCCAATGACAGGTTGGTAGCTATAATTTAACTCAACTCAGCTCAAGCGTTTTATCGGAATGGCCCCATCTTGCATGTTTGGTCCAGTGCACCTATCTATTATAGACACTGGAGCGTCAGTGGTGCCCCTCAAGAGGCAGTGTTGTAAGTTCCATGGGCCTGACCCACCGATTTTAACCCACTGAAGACTCCCTAGCTGAGGGTGGATTTTCCAAGATCAGTATTAACCTTACTGTGCTTCAGTGACCCTGAAAAAACAAACAAATTGAGCTCTGTCATCGGATTTCGCCCAGAGTTTTAAACACTTTTCATTGGTTGTGAGCTGATCTTTTTTTGAAACAGCGATTTTACCTGGAAATGTGACGGCCTCACTTATTGAGACTGGCTGACCGTGGCTGTGAGCTTGTGTCAGGTTTGCCCTCAGAAGGAAGGCTGGAAAGAGCATCAGCCTAAACCTCATCTACCCAAGGATGCAAAGATTAAACAATATGTAGTCTTGATGTTTATTAAGATATGTATGCCTTATTCTTCTAGTGGTGGAAAAGTGTTGCAACCAGCTTATGATGACCCTGTAAGGTTTACAAGACAAGGGACGTTCAGTGTTGCTGTTACCTGTCTGCATCTAGCATTCGCTCCGCTGTTTTCCCAAACCCACGCTGGAACAGAAATCCCCCTCTACATGGCAGGCCACTTTCGCTTTGATTGATTGTCGGATTTTATGGCAGTGCCCAGACTGCATGCCGCTTTCACTTCGTTTGACCTCTCAGTTTTATGGTAGCCGTCTGCATAGATCTATGGCTCTTCCGGGGGTGACTCTGCAGTCAGTACAGCGTTGGCCCGGGGTGTTTGAATGTGGTTTTGAGATGCATCTTTTCCTGTTCCAGTGTGGTAAAACAGTGCAGATTGGGCCTCTGTGTAGCAGCCCTGCACTTCCTTGGTGGTCTCACATCCAAGTACTATGAGAGCCATCCCTGCCCAGCTTCTGAGATCTGATGAGCTCAGGCTTGCTTGGGCCATCCAGGTCAGAGCAATTGTTCTTTTAACCAAGGCTTAAAGTGACTCACAGAGCTGTTTTCCCCTCTTTCATTTTATCCTCATAACAGCTTTGCAAGGTTGGTTCAGCTGACAGAGAGTGGCTGGCCGGAGGTCTCAGTGTCCTTCCACTGGTGGTTCAAACCTGGGTCTTCCAGATCCTAGTAAGAACATAAGAACCTAAGAGAAGCCAGTGTTGGATCAGGCCAAAGGCCCATCCAGTCCAACACTCTGTGTCACACAGTGGCCAAAAATACCAGGTGCCATCAGGAGGTCCATCAGTGGGGCCAGGACACTAGAAGCCCTCCCACTGTTGCCCCCCCCCCAAGCACCAAGAATACAGTGCACTACCCCGCACTTATGGAAACATTTTGCCAGGCCTTTCTTTTCTTTTTGCCAGCGATATATCAGTATGCCCGTGTTCTTCTGGCAAGGGGCATGTGTGCAAATAGATGTTTGTTCATGGATGGTTTTTGCACAATCGTCTTAATCTGTAACACTGAAGTTCTGTTTATATCCTGAAAGGGGGGCACCCTGTTTACTGACAAGGAGTAACAGGAGATACCGGTTATGCTGTTGCATATTCTGTACTGCTGGACAGGGGGAAGCTTTTTGCAGCCATTAGTTTTTCAGTCCAGACTTTGCTGTCTATGCATATGTGCTCGTGGAGGGTAGAAGCTGGCAGATTCAAATACAAAGCCCACATTTCTGGCAGGATTTCTATTCATAGTGGAAGCCATTGACTTTTGTGCCAGGACAGATTTATGCCTTCTTACATTCCACTTGGGTCCTTCTGCTGCTGGGCCTGGGTTGTAAATTGTATGCTGGGCCATGCATTTGTTTCCAGGTTTAATGTCCAGTTAAAGACTCTCAGTAGCAAGCTTTGGGAACTCGGCTGAATGTCCTGTGGAGCCACTAGCGTGACCACATTCTTCACAGGATGGCATTAGACCGGCTCAGGTACAGGCAGGCCCTTATATCTTAAACTGAGATTTAGGATCCTCCCCACATAATACCCTGCATCAAACTAATCTGATGTACAACCAGATTCACTCACAGCTTAAGGGCCGTGCATAAAGGTCTCATCTGTGACATGCCCATTCTGTCTCCGGTGACTGCATCTGTCTGAGGCTTATTATAGGCAGGGCAATTTTTGGGCAGGAACACACAGGAACGGAGTTCCGGCTGGCTCCCATGTTGGCCACGCCCAGCAGGAACTCATTAGCATAATAGGCCACACCCAACAGCAGAAACTCATTAGGATTGGCTACATTAGGGGTGTGTGGCCTAACATGCAAAGGAGTTCCTGTTCCAAAAAAGCCCTGGGTTTTGATAACAAGCAAAGTAAACAGAATAACAAGCAAAAGGTGGTTGTGGCTGGATAACTACACTTCAGGTAACATGGGGGTGTGGCCTAATGTGCTAATGAGCTGTGCTGTCAGGGGTGTGGCCTAATATGTTAATGGGTTCCTGCTGTTGGGTGTGGCCTATTATGCCAATGAGTTCCTGCTGGGCTTTTTCTACAAAAAGAGCCCTGATTATAGATCAGGCAGGCAGGACCACGATCAGAATTGCCCGTGGTTCCTTGTTTCAAGGACAGCAAGATGGGAAGTTTCTCACACTTGCTCTTTTCACCCCCAAATCCCGGTTCCGAGTTCACCTCTCCCATTTGTGAATCAGCTCAGTGATTTCCCATGCCATTTTTTGTTTGCTTAAACCAAAGATTCTGATGCATATTTTCCTAATAATATTCAAAAATCCAGTGGTACCTTTAAGATTTTTTTTAAAAAAATTGGTTTATCTTTCAGTGTCATCTCTGCATCAATAGCTCAGCAACATATAACATTTTCTCAGAGTGGTTAGAAGTCCCAGGGGCTGCATTTGCTGCAATGACAAATATACAAGTAGAGTCCAGGTGGAGGCACAGAGTCTGTCCTATGGGCCAGCAGATCCGGTATTCTGCATCCGATTCCCAGAAAGAGACGTCTTCTACCCCCAACTCACAAGGTGCTTCAGCCAGTTCACATCAGTGGCTCTCTGCTTCTCTCTCTGTCTCTTCCAGCTTTAAAGCTGCCCTTTCTTTGAAGCAGGTACCCATCTCCTCCCCCACTTCAGCCAGGCTTGAAGCTCACTTCTTTCAAGCCCTGACGGGCACCTCAACAAAACCATTTCCCAGCAGCCCAGGCCATTAAGGGGATACCTACAGGGCTGCCAGCTTCTGGTTGGGAAATACCTGGAGATTTTGGAGGTGGAGCCTGGGGAGGGTGAGATTTGGGGAGGGGAGGGATCTCAGTAGTGTGCAGTGCCATAGACTCCGCCCTCCAAAGCAGCCAGTTTCTCCCTCTCAATTGTAATAGTGGGAGATCTCCAGGCCACACCTGGAGTTTGGCAACCATAGCCATCAAGACACATTCCCATTTCTTGTCTCATATAGGCTAAACTAAGCCACAGTGATGAGATACCAAGCCTGCAGCAATATGACAGAACACATGATATTACTGTACAGTTAACGGATGAAAACCATACAATGTGTGCACAAAATAGGCATGGGGCTACAGAATCAATAATGAAAAGAGGGGAAATGAAACCAGAAATAAAATTAGAGATGAATATAGAGAGAAACAAAGTAGGGGATGTTTGGTCATCCCATAATGACCATCACCCCGATCACTGGTGTGCACAAAATGTGCGAAGTAGGCGTTGTGTTTCCCCTCTCACAAGGGTTTTTCCATTCACTGCACATGCAAATGACTGCTTTCGTGGAGCTGCCTCCTTCACCGAAGCCGATTGAGAACTGAGCATGTGTGCCTCCCTTGGGTGCATACCACAGTGCACACACAGCTTTCACTCAGAATACATACTTGGTGTACCTTGCTTCTGTGGCTGTTTACCACCAACCCCAGACCTAGTGCCACTGCCTATCTAGTGACAAACCTCCTCAATTTACCTGTTTAGAAGTTGCTGAAAAGGACATTTTATTGGAAAGGTTAAAAGACCTTGATGACCGAGAGCTGGAAGCGATATGGAAACCATTTTATATATGGACCCAAACGAGAAACTAGGGAGACAGAATCTGAATGCATAAATTATATATGTTAAACAAAGGAAAGATGTATGTTTGTTTGCAGAAGTTGATTTAAGTGGCCTAAATTGTTAGATGATTCTCTGTGCTCTACTCTTTCCTGGATGTTATAACCCATACCTTGTCCCATCCCTACCTTACCCTTTCTTATGGAAATTTAATAAAAAATGTAAATGCAAATATATATGTGTGTGTGTGTGTGAGAGAGAGAGAGAGAGAGAAGATTGCTCTGGGCAAGAGATAGCCTCTTTATATGGTGCTGTGCTGACAGGATTGCTTCTAGCACCAGCACAGGCAGCCAAGCCCTGGATAGCTCTGAGGGAGCTCTGAGCTGGGGCCAAGCAAGGAGAAACAGATGCAATGGTGCTTGATAGGAAAGAAGTTTTGCCGCTCCTGGCCTGGCCTCATTGCAACTGTTTCCACTGTTCACAGCAGTATTCCAGTCTGTTGCCTAACCTGTGGGCCGTGCCTTTTTCAGACTCCGGGTATGCCTGGACTTTTCCGGCAATGGGAGCGGAACAGCCTCTGCAGCACAGCAAGTATGGGAATTGCATTCTTAATCTGAAATGATCCAATCGTAAATATCACCAGCTGTAGCTTCTTTGGGTGCCAAAAATATCTTAAGGGAATGGAATCCGCTTTTATTTATCTACACACACCCCTTTATAATTTACCTTCTCCTCCCTCCCCTCCAAGATTTCATACACAAATTACGCTACTACAAGAATGAAAGGGGGAAACAAACAAAAATCAAGACCACCAGCATTTCAAGCAGTGTGCAATTTGTCCAAGGTGTATGACCCTCCTCTAAGTAGGTCCATATTTATCTTCCCCCTAAAGGTCTAGGAGAACAAAATCTAGACCGTCAAATCAATAGAGGGGCACTGAATGAATGTGTTTGAGGAGGGTGTTCCAAAATAAGGGTGCCGTGATAGAGGATATCCTGTCCCTGTTAGCCACTGAAGATCTGAGCATGGTTAGCTTCAAAGCTTGGAGACCCTGGTTATGATAACCTCTGACGGGCCCCCATACCATGGGCATCTATGATGGCCCTGTCCACTTAGAAGCAAGATTTTCCCCTCCATTTTTATTCCCCTTTAGCGACTGGGCTGCCCTAGTAATGTGTTTTCTTCTTTGCTGAAGAACTCTGGCTGTCCCACCCTGTCACAGTACCGTATTTTGGCTGTTGGCTTAGCTCCGGAACCTGAGGAAATGGCACTCGAGGTGTTTTGCGATTAAAAAAATAACAAAATATTTTACGTATGGGGACAGGTCAGGTGAAATCAGGGGTTGGAATTTCTGAGGTAAAACCAGTACATGCACAGACTTTAGTTCTTATGTTTCGAGCTAATGAGAGCTTCTTAAGCTTTTCACAGTGACTTAAATCTTTATGTTGAGAGGCTTTTGTTCCAGTGTTTTCCCCAAACACTTCTTGG
>NW_015169175.1:1825766-1865897 GCF_001447785.1 Gekko japonicus
CCAGTACCCGGCCCCCTTCTCTAATCACACCATTACTCTTGAGATTTATCTGACTCTTTAAGATTTCACAGAGCAGTTTCTAACAACACAGACTGGGGATCTCCGCAGTCTTCAGAGCTACCTCCCTGTTCCAACTGGGAAGGGAGAACTCTTCTCTCTCTAGAAGATCTATTCCCTTTCCTGGCCTGAATGGGAGTCTTTGCCTAAATACCCATTCGTTGTTGCCAACTTTCCCCCAGTTCTCCATCTGTGTAAAACTGCTTTCAGCGAAGGTTGAAACCAGATTCAACTCAGCCAAGGCAGAAATCTGACTGACTCTCTCCTCAGCATGCAGCTCTCAAGTTTTTCTCTGCTCAGCTGATGCTAACCAATCAGATTGCTTGGAGCAGCCTGTCACTCAGGGCTCTCTGTTTCTGTGAAGAATTAACCCGTCACAGTCCTTCAGTTGTTTGTACTGCACTTCTAAGCTTCTTAAAAGTGCAGACCATCACAGCATCATTGCCTTGTTCCTCCTCTTTGGACTGTGGTAAGTGATGGCAAAGCCTTGTGACCAGGCACTAATAGCTGCTAGGAAAGGAGCCGACACCACTGCACAGAGAAGAAGAAGAAGAGGAGGAGGAGGAGGAGGAGGAGGAGGAGATTGGATTTATACCCTGCCCTTCACTACCCAAAGGAGTCTCAGAGCGGCTTACAAACTCCTTTCCCTTCTACTCCCCACAACAGACACCCTGTGAGGTAGGTGGCGCTGAGAGAACTCTTGACAGAAACTGCTCTTTTTTCAAGAACAGCTCTTATCAGAACTATGGCTTGCCCAAGGTCATCCAACCAGATGCAAGTGGAGGAGTGGGGAATCAAACCCAGTTCTCTCCGATAAGAGTCCGTGCACTTAACCACTACACCAAACTGGGAACTGGCAAGCAAGATGTCTTCTAGTGAGTTCTCTCACCAGGCACATCAGTGCGTGTGTTAGCCCTTGTCCTCCTCCACCCATTCATTCCTTAGATCATGGCCACTGATGGCAATGCCTGGCAAATGGGCAGTGATGGCTGCAGTAGAGCAAAGCCACTGCTGTTCTGAGAGAAGAAGTTGGAAAGCAAGTGGTACAGCCATCCCCACTTGCTTTGTTTGTCAGTTTGGATACATGGACAGGAAAGCAGTTGTAATGAGGAATAACAACTGCTGCCACCTCCTCTTTACTGCAGATTAGTGTCTATTCCCAGCAGCCCCTTGGTGTAATGCTTTTGGCTCCACAGGTAAAGAGTGACTTTACTTAATGGCTTAAAACTAATATGAAGAACAACTCAGACATCTTATACATCAGTCTCTAAGTCTGGTTCTAGAAAAAAAGGTCATGTGATCTTAGGGCAAATCCTCAAATTACCAGTTCCATAACACTGCTAAGTATAAGGCAATGCCTATAAATTATAAATACATTGAGACAATTGGCACTTAACCGCCATATCTGTGTTTCTGGCTTGCATCTCTTCCTCTATAAGCAACGGAATTTTAAGGAAAAGTAACTTGACATGTAACATTTATTACAACATTATCGCTTCCATTGTTGATTAAAGCCTGTTGCTTTGGCAGCAGAGGATGGAGCATTAATTCTGATTAAAAAAAAACTTCTTAGAGCACTTGAGACTGAGCACACATTTCCAGTAAGGATTAAGGTGTTCCTTTTGTCTGACTCATATGCATATTTTTAATGATGTGGAAGACAAACTGCTATTTGCTGGATCTCAGTGCAACTAGAGAAGGATGAAAAGAAAATATTGCTTATTTCCTTTCCCCTTTTATATTAGTATTTCCTAGTCAAATCCTAGGAGTTTATTCAAACTAAAGTTCCTGGGAATTCTGCCAGACAATGAACTAAAATAAAAGTAAGGGTTTGCAGTGTCAGAGCAAAGAAATACATTTTAATTAATGTAAGGGTGCATATTGCTGCAAATGGGTTTGTTTTCCAACTCATATTTTCATAGGTTGCAGGAACCTAGCCCTGGGAAATCAGGCCCTGCCTCGGTTCTGGCTTTAGATACCTCAGATGCTGTCAAAAGGACAACTTCATATTCAGAACCAAAGCTTTTCAGGGACACACAGAAATGGGGAACAGACAGAGGCACCTGTATGGCATCTCCTCAGGCTTCTGCTGCGTGATCCATCTATGTCATGTTATTTCATGATGAAACTTTCCTTGCCTAGACTCATCTCTGTTGCCAGAACATCCTCGAGTGATGCTCTGCTGTCAGCTTCTGCCCCATGCCTTTTCCATGCACATCTGGAAGGGTTTAGGGATGCTCAGACACCTTTCAGTTAGGCTCACGTTCTTCTTGCTGTCAGTTCTGAGCAGGGAGCCAAGGTTTTTTAAATGAGATGTTCTGCTATTTGCAAAGGGCTCAGTTGTATTCACCCATCCTGTTTTGGATCCGGGTTGTACAGTGCAGTGCAATCAAAAGTATTTCATGCATGCACGTTAATAATCAGGGCTCTTTTTGTAGAAAAAGCCCAGCAGGAACTCATTGGCATAATAGGCCACACCCAACAGCAGGAACCCATTAGCATATTAGGCCACACCCCTGACAGCACAGCTCATTAGCACATTAGGCCACACCCCCATGTTCCCAGAAGTGTGGTCATCTAGCCACACCCACCTTTCCCTTCTTATTCTGTTTACCTTGTTTGTTGTCAAAAACCAGGGCTTTTTTTTATCAGGAACTCCTTTGCATGTTAGGCCACACACCCCTAATGTAGCCAATCCGAATGAGTTTCTGCTGTTGGGTGTGGCCTATTATGCTGATGAGTTCCTGCTGGGCATGGCCAACTTGGGAGCCAGCCGGAACTCTGTTGCTGTGCGTTCCTGTCCAAAAATAGCCCTGCGTGACGTTATCATGACAGCCAGTGTGGTGTAGTGGCTGAGAGTGGCAGACGCAGATCTGGGAGAACTGGGTTTGATTCCCCTCTCCTCTACATGCAGCTGCTGGTGTGACCTTGGGTCAGTCATAAGTTCTTTCAGAGCTGTTCTCTCAAGGTCAGTTCTTGAGAGAGGTCTCTCAGCCCCACCTCCCTCACAGGGTGTGTTGTGGGTAGAGGAAGGGATTTTAAGCTGCTCTAAGACTCCTTCGGGTAGTGAAGGGTGGGGTATAAATCCAATCCCTTCTTCTTCGTCATCATCGGATGAGAGTCCTAGTTTCCCCTCTGCTCCACAGTCTTGTCCTCACTGCTTGCTGCTTGGCTGCAAATCTGGTGAATAAACAAGGAGCAAACTGGTTGGTCAGCCAGCGGTTACAAACAAGCAACATATTTTTGAAGGGTCTTACATTTTGGTATTTCAGGGGTCTCTGTTGTTGCTGAGGTTGCATGCACATTTTTACCCAGCCCTGTGGACATCATTGCACACCTTCTGCATCCTTTAATTGCCTGACCGTACTGTCCATATCTGAGGGGGGGGGGGCAATATCAGTTGTTGCACAGATATAGGTGACGCTTGCAAGACAGAATGGGGTAGAAATGGACCACCACAGCTTCTGAGAGCTGTGGAGCTGTTTGGCAGCTGCTTGATGATGGCTGTAGTGTGGCAGGAGATCCAAGATTTGGTTACTGGGGACTGCAGCTCAGCCCCATAGACCCTTTTTTGGTGGGTGGGGCAAAGAGGGGGCATCTTGGTGAGAGGGAGGGAGGTGCCGTGGCCAATGGGACAGGGAGGAAAGGGGCAGGCCAGCAACCTGTCCCAGCCTCAAAATAAAGTGCAGACTCCCTGGAATTTTAGAGAAAAGTATTTTACACACATATAAGCAAACATGAGAGTTTGAAGGTGGATTTTTTAAAAGTCTAGGGGGCCGGTTACTTAGTTACAAAATTTCCAAGGAGATGGGAGGGAGTAGAAAATGTGATGCTGTGGAGAAGGACCCTGAGCCGTGCCAGGCGTGCTCTGCCCGCAGTACTTACCCACTTGTGAGCAGTTGAGCTGGTTGTCGGGGACGCCTTGGCCCATGCCCACCTGGAAGACCCAGGGGCCCTCCAGGTCTTTGAAGGTGCAGTTGGCCAGCGTATCAGCCATGGACTGACGGAGTAGGAGAAGCAAGAGGCCAGCCAAGGGGAGCGAGCAATGTGCTGATTGCACCATGTCTGCGTTCGGGATGCCAGCCCAGAATCTGTGTGCACCACTTGGGAGTGGAAGACAAAGCGGCTTTGTGCCCCACCTGCCTTTAATCTGCAACTGGAACAAATGGTAGGGAGACATCCGCCCCAACACCTCCAGTTAAAAGGATCAGGCAAGAAGTTAAAAGGATCAGCATGAGTGACTGGCCACCTTCCGATCAGCAGCCAGGACCTTTGCATGTGCTGGGGCTGGGGGCGGAGCCGGGGATGTTGCAAATTCAGGAGGGGCCATCGCCCCATGGGCCCCGCACTAGCTATGGCCATGTTGCAGCTGTCAAGCATGTTGCTTGCACTGTGAAGTAAAAGAGACAGGGCAGTTAAAGGAAGTTCAGGGCTTGTCTTGCATTCAGGTGTGCCATTTTAGTTGAAGGGTAGAGATTTGCTGCATGACGGAGTGAGCTCCCGTCTCTAGTTCCAGCTCCTGCCAACCTAGCAGTTCGAAAGCAAGAAATTGCAAGTAGATAAATAGGTACCACTTTGGTGGGAAGGTAACAGCGTTCCGTGCGCCTTGGTGTTTAGTCATGCTGGCCACATGACCACGGAAACGTCTTCGGACAGAGCTGGCTCTTCGGCTTTGAAACGGAGATGAGCACCGCAACCCTAGAGTCGGACTCGACTGGCTTTCGAGCAAGGGAACCTTTACCTTTACCTAGAGATTAAGAAGCATCAGGTTTCATGGAAAGGACAGGATTCACAGCCAGGATTGCAAATGGATATAGTGTACCTGAATTTATTACATCTACTGGAAGTTAGCTCACACACAGTTCCTAGCAAATATTTGCTCATCACTGATTGGTGGGGCAGAGGGCTGCCAACCTCCTGGTGTGGCCTGGGGATCTTTTGGTATTACAACTGATCTCCAGACTACACAGATCAATGAAAAAAATGGCTGCTTAGGAGAATGGGCTGTAGGGCATTACACACTTTTGAGTTTCATTCCCTCCCCAAATCCAGCCACCACCCCCAGCTCCATACCCCAAATATCCAGGAATATTTGAGTCCAGAGTTGACAACCAAGGGTGGCAGCTTGTTTAGTGATGTGAGGCAGGAGAGACACTTTTGCTGAGATGCTTTCAAGGGTAAACACCTTTAGGTTCTGTTGGTTTCAATTAGAGACTCATGGTGCCATCCCAGGCAGAGTTACACTGAAGTCAGTGCATACAGAAGTATGTAGGATTGCACTGTTGGGCTGTAATTGTAAGCCTATTGCTCCTGGGAGCAAGCCCCACTGAGTAAAGTGAGGCTTACGTCTGAGTAAACATTCATAGGACCACACCGTTAAACAAATTCTTAACAGTGCGTCTGAGTAAACATTCATAGGACCACACAAACAAATGCTTAACAGAGCTATCCTGAACATAAATCTCTCCCATTGAAATGAATGGGATTTTAAATTGCTTTCCATTGGCCTCTCCTTTTTTTTAGCTCCTCAACATGCCTTTGGTTAACAATTAGGTCATTTTTTTCTCCTCAGCAAGCCCAAACAATTCTGCTCTCACAGCCTGAAACCAAATATTGTCACATAATTCAAAATGTTTGCTTTGCCTCTTGTCTTCCAGGCATGCACATGTAGTTCAAGGTGATTCCATCTGGAACAATGAAATAGAAAGGGGACTGGTGAGAAAATCTTGCTGAGTGCTGTGTGAGCCGTTAACCGTGAATTTGACTTTTAAGGATCCCGAACAATAGCCGAACCTCATTAACATCTAAAGCGAGAGTTCTACCAGCAGAAGTCACAGATCTCCTCTTTGTTCCCCAGGGAGCTTGTAGAAAGCGTGAGACTCTATTTTGGTGGCCTTTTTTCCCTCTGTGCAAATTTCCATTGCATTGGTCTCCTCTGATATCCTCTCCTTCCCCAAAGTTGATGTCTACCTAATGAGATGTTCGGGCTGGAGAGGGAGTTTATGGGTGGAGAGGGCAGGGTTGAAAAATTCATTACTTTTGATAAATGCGATCATTAAGGCAAGTGGAGTTAGCTGCGCTCTAACGATGGGCTTCATCACACTGACATGAAGGCAAAGTAAATCGGATAATGGCTTTGCTGGAATTATTCAAGGCTTATAAGAGTGCAGGCATCCAGTCGGTTGCCTAATGCCGTGCAGCTAGCAAGTGCCCCCAGAATCCTTTAGCCTGACATCAGTTAGAAGAACCTGCAGCCAAGCACCTGGCTCTTCTGCTCTCTGGTAAAATGGCTGTGAGGCTGGTAATCCAGATCAAATGATACATGCTTCTGTCTGGAATCCAGACCCACCTTACTTGAAAGACAGAGTTGGATCCAGCCATCTTTTTTCACACTGTTTCCCCTCCTTACTGTGGCCCCCACCCCACAGCGTTTTTGTTGGTACAGGTCCCATGATCCCCATCACAGCCACTGTGGGTGATCAAAGGACACCTTTTCACTAACTGGAAAGCGGGTTAGATCCAGCCCTAAGATTCAGTGGATACAATAGGGCTGACTTCTGAATATCCATGCATAGGATTGGCCCATATGTAAGGTTGCCAGGTCTGGGTTGGAAAATACCTGGAGACTTTGGGGGTGGATCTGGGAGACGGTGGGGTTTGGGGAGGGGCCTCCGCATGGTACAATGCCACAGAGTCCACCATTCAAAACAGCCATTTTCTCCAGGGGAGCTGAACTCTGTCAGCTGGAGATCTCCAGGCCCCACCTGGAGGCTGACAACCCTACCGACATGGCTCTTAAAAGCAAAAAAAAAAAAAAATTATGCCTGCTCCAATCCTTTTTGTGATTAATTGGGCATAAGCTCCATTTATCTCCATTTATCCAAAGTAAGCATGTACAAGATCAGCCAATGCCAGTTTAAAGAGCAATCCCAGATATATTTGTATGGAAGCAAGTTCCATTTAAGTCAGTAGATCTTTCTTCCCAGTAGGCTTGTTTAGATCTGGCTTTAACATTGCTGACTTCCAGTAACTGGCTCCACAACAAGATACTGAACTGTGATGTACCACAACCAGGCTAGCCTGATCTC
Organism: Gekko japonicus; assembly: GCF_001447785.1. Taxonomy (NCBI): domain Eukaryota; kingdom Metazoa; phylum Chordata; class Lepidosauria; order Squamata; family Gekkonidae; genus Gekko; species Gekko japonicus. The sequence goes on from NW_015169175.1 coordinate 1,832,912, forward strand.
ATCAGATATCAGAAGCTAAGCAGGGTTGGCCCTGTTGGGAAATTATTCCAACATATTCCTGTATGTTAGCAGAGTATACTAGGCTGGAAGCACAGCAGTAATACACGTAGACTCTCTCTATGGTCCTTTCCGCACTTGGATCTCATCTCTGGTTTTATCAGAGTTCAAATCACAACACAATACTTTGCATTTATCCCTGGTTATAACAGCATCCGTTTATCCTGGGACAAGTGTGGGGTGAAACTGGGGTGACCTCAATATAATGTGGAAACAAAAATTACAGGAGTGAACTCGAGCGTAGTGTAGAATGTAAAAATACTCTGAGATAATTACAGGGGTGAGCTCACATGTAGTTTAGAATGTAAGTTCGGGGACAGGGTTGAACCAGGATTTAAGGTCTAGTGCGGAAAGGACCTCTGACCCTTTAGTAGCCCCTCTGAGGCCCAGAGACAGCACAAAGGCCTCCACTTCCAACAGGCCCTTGTTAGTGTTTCAGTGGGAGACCACCAATGAATACCAGGGTCACTATGCAGAGGCAGGCTATGACAAACTGCCCCTGAGTGTCTCTTGCCTTGAAAACCCTATGGGACCACCATAAGTTGGCTGCGACTTGACTGCACTTTCCATCATCACCACACCACAGCCATAGTGCTCTCCTCAACAGAGTATCACCCTTCTAAGTCCATTGACTTCAATGGATTCAGAAGGATACTACTGTCGGTCTTCTGGTCAGTGCATTAGCTGCTTTGTATGCCTATAGGGGATGTGGGGAGATTAAACGATTCTCAGATTTGAGAAGAGGGCTTTCCGAGCTTCTTGCTCAGGAGCCCATAGTCCACACTGCCCTAAAGATCCAGGACAGATAACAAGATGTTTAAAAACAAGTTTAACATATTCATTAAAAATAATTAACAGCTGCTTGCTAGATTTTAAAAGCAGAGAAAGGTTTTATAACACTTTTTAAAAATATGAGAACATAACATTAATAAGAGTATAATAATTAGATTTAGGACTAATTCTAGTCCAGCACTCACTAATGGTCAACCTGATATCCAGAGGAGCTCACAAGTAAAACAAGATGGAACCATTGCATGATAATCAGAGGTATACTGCCGCTGGTTATGTTTATGGACGCAGGAACACCCACCACTGTGGCTTGTACTGTGTTCACCAGTTCAAACAGATACAAGATTTTTTCACAATCAGTTTGATAATTCAGTGTTCAACAGGTTGTTTCACTGTATTCCTTATGAGCCATGTACAAGATCAGCCAAGCCAGTTTAATTCTGAGTTTAATGAGCAACCCTCAAAAATAGGATTCCATGGGGAGAAGACGGAGCTAGATAAAATCTGGCTGTCTTCCAATGACAAAATGATCCAGAAGGTATATAAAGTTCTATTGGAAGAATATATGGGAGAAGAAAAAGAGAAGAATAATATTGCTGCATGGACTAGAGACTTAGGACACGAAATACAAGAATATAAAAACCAATAAATAAAATATTTTTTAAAATGAGCAACCCTAGATGCAATTGGCTTTTCATGCACATAGACAAGGGTCAGACATGCCTTTAAATCTGACTCAGCTGTGAATGCCTGATGGATCTAAAGGGCACGATCAGACAGCAGCATCTGGGAAAGGTCCCACAGTCATTGGCAACCTGTGTTACCCTGCCACAGAAGTGGAGTTAAAAGACACCGGGGAAAGTTCAGTCCTAATGCTTGCCGATGGGCTACAGATGGACTTTCCCCTGTCTGATCACTCAAGCACACTCTCATGCCGTTGGGATGGTCTGCTCATTCCATCCTGACTTGGTGCCGTTTTCTTTTCCTCACTTAACAGTATGCGCGTAAGCACATACTCCATGGGGAACCCTCAGTGCGGAGGTGCGATTCCTTGTTTATGTGCATGGGAAACAAAAGGCAAGAAAACCCCCACTTGGTCGAATCTGCTGTCTGACGGGGCAGTGATGGGCTGAGCCTGCAGCTACAAAGGATGTGTGAACTTGCAACACCATGTCAGTTTCCACTGGGGGAAATAGGCTTGCCTCTCCTCTGCACCAAATGGCATGGCTGACCGTGGCCATAGTTTCTCACATAGCCAGGTTGAGGTCTGTTACCTCCCCATCTTGCTACATAGCTTTTCTGCTCAGTAAGCAGTTGTTTAAATAGATAATTTGATTGCTCACAAATAATACCAATCTGTCATTAATAAATGCTGTATTTCAATAAACTCCTACTCTCTGGTGTTCGTCTAAGGAGTCCTTTGCGATGCTAATGGCTGTGGATCAGTTTGAATTAGCAGCACCCTTGCACATGTGCCGTTTTGGGGAAATCCAATGCAAACTGGTTTGATAGGCACTCACAGCTGTCCAACATGAACCAAACAGACCAAGTGATTTGCTTGCATCTGATTGCTGCCTTTGAAACAGTAAGTGTAAGTGAATGAAATTCACTGAATGAAATTCACAGCATCTCTAGTTGTATTTAGATGTTGTAGTGAAAAAACACTTAGACATATCCTCTAATGTCCTTCCTAAAGGACTGTTTAAGGTAAAAACATCATTAATTTTTGCTTATGATATATCTCTAGGAAAAGGATGTTCTGTGACAGTAAGGCAGAATGTGATAAGGGAACTTTGTTACCTGAAAGGCTAACAAAATGTATTTCAGCATGAGCTTTTGTGAGTCAGAGGTCCCTGCCACACGGCAGGGAAAAAAACGGGCAAAGTGCGGCTTTTAAAAGCCACACCAAAATAGAGACGCCGCGGCGGGATCCCATGGATCCCCTGAGCCGCGGCACCGTTGCTCCCCGGCACGATCAGATGCCGGGGAGGAAGCGACAGTCGGGAGGGGGAGGCTGCCGAACTGCGCATGTCTGAGCATGCGCAGTTCGGCCAGGAGCCGGGGATGCGCCGGTGGAAGGACGCGCCGGCGATCCCACGGATGTCCTAGATGCACCCTTTCCCGAAGAACCACCTAGGTAGGTGGTTTATTTTTGATGCAAGGTTTTGGGTGGAAGGGCCGGATTGGGAACAGGCGCGCCACGCTTCCCAGATGTTGCTGTGGGATCGCGCCCATTTGCTGTGCCCCCGATCCGTCCCTCTCCCGGCCCAAAACCTCTTGTGTGACCGGGGCCAGAGCTTACGTCTTCAGATGCATAAAGGACATTGAGCCTGATTTTATATACAGTGGAAGGGGATGGATATTACAAAGAGAGGCCAGTGTAAAACAACTTCAGATCAATGGAATATACTAGTCATGCAATGTGGGTGTGAGATGCTAACCAATAACAGGTAAAACAACATCAGATCAGTGGGATATACCAGTCATGCAAAGTGGGTGTGAGATACTAACCAATAGCAGCAAAACAGAATACACAAGAGGTCTGATGCAGGAAGAAAAGATATAGTGGATAAAATTAACATGTATAAGGGGGCATATCTTTGACATATTAGCCTTATTAGTGACCTAAGGATCCACAGTCTCTGGGAGACAATGAGGTAGGAATCCAAGGTCATGGTGGGTACACTGGGTCAGATCCAGTACAAACTATCTGCTTGCACTAGAGCCCATGATAACCTCTTGGTACTAATCAAACGTATTGCATCCCCACTTGTGTACCTGTGCAAGATCTTGTGCAACCAATTTGGGGGCACTTTAATATGCTGGGAGGTAAGCACTAGGTGTTGCACAAGATCTTGCACAAATGGAACTGTGCTAAGTCCATTTATGGTTTTGCTGGTGCATCACTGGATCCAAGCCAATGTCTTGTATTTGTTAATGAACTCTATGACTCGACTGTGCGACTGAATAACAACAACAAATAATATGCTGGGAGGTAAGCACTAGGTTACCATTTATGGTTTCCTGGTACATCACTGGATCTAAGCCAATGTCTTGTATTTATTAATGAACTCTCATTCAGGCTCAGCATTTTCACTTGAAATCCTACTTGTGAAGTGCTTTAGAAAGAGAACAGGTTTCCAAGTGTGTCCAATCAGTTGAGCTGTTTAGAAGGTAAACACATCCAGTCACAGAGGCTGCCATGGAGCCTAGGAATGGTTCCATTGTTATGTAGCTATTGGATTAGTACGGGGAATCCCCACATGGTGCTTGTGGTGCTCTGGTAACACCTTTCCTGGCACACGCCAATGGTTTTTGGAAAGTGGGTGGGGCCCAATGGGGCTTTTGCCCAGTAAGGCTTCTGATTGGCCATTGGAGAGTTGATTTGTGTAACATTTTAAAAGTATTGCTTTGGCAGCAGCTGCCACCACAGTACAAGGATCTTTGGTGTGTGACTCAAGGTAAGTTGCAGTAGCCCTTTTGTAGCTGGCTACATCTCTTGTGGTGCACCCATCATGCTGTGTCAGAATTCCAAAGGTGCCTACGGGCTCAAAAAGGCTGGGGTTTCCTGGACTAGGATGAAGGAAGGATAAAAGAGACCTTGGATAAAATCCCCACTCTCTCAGGTGGCACACCGGAAGACTCTGTCCGGACATAAGTTGGCTGCCATAAGTTGAAGGGGTAGAACGGGTAGAAGGGCTACTCATTAAATTTGTTGATGATACCAAATTGGGAGGAGTAGCAAACACCCAAGAAAATAGAGTTAAAATCCAACAAGACCTGAATACTCTGGAGAAGTGGGCAGTTGCAAACAGGATGCAATTCAACAAAGATAAATGCACAATATTACATCTGGGCCACAAAAATGTTAAGCACAAATACTGGATGGGGGATACATTTCTAGGGAGTAGTGTATGCGAAAGAGATCTTGGGGTAAGGGTGGACTTTAGACTAAATATGAGCAGTCAGTGTGATGCGGTGGCAAAAAAGGCAATTCAGTCTTGGGTTGTATTAAAAGGGTTGTATTAAAAAGGTTGTATTAAAAGGGTTGTATTAAAAAGGTTGTATTAAAAGGGCCATAGCATCGAAATCGCAGGAGGTCATAGCCCCTCTGTATACCGCCTTGGTCAGGCTGCACCTTGAGTACTGTGTGCAGGCCTCACTTCAAAAAGGATGTGGGCAAAATCAAGAGGGTGCAGAAGAGAGCAACGAGGATGATCAGGGGTCTGGATACTGAGCCCTACAAGGAAAGGCTAAGGACCTTGAGAATGTTTAGTTTGTAGAAGAGGAGATTGAGGGCGGATTGCTCTCTTTAAATATTTGAAAGGCTGTCATTTGGAGGAGGGCAAGGAGCTGTTCCATTTGGCAGCAGAGGATAGGACCCGAAGCAACGGAAAAACATTTTTCACAGTCAGAGTGGTTCAAAAGGGAGGTGGTAAGGTTCAAGAAGAGGCTGGATGAATATTTGTCAGAGATGCTTTAGGCCGACTCTGCATTGGGCAGGGGGTTGGACTAAATGGTCTGTATGGCCCCTTCCAACTCTATGATTCTACTATGACCTGCCATTATTGCTCAGCCTTGCCTATCTTAAGGGGGTATTCTGGGAATAAAAGCTAGAGGAGTGTATGGACAGTGCCCTAACTTCCTTGGAGGAAATGAAGGGTAAATCCTAATGAACTATGGAGGTGAAATAGTCTTGTTGTATAATGAGTCCAAGGCATTTGGGCAGAACTGTAGAATGTCACGGCAATGTATATGTGTAGTACTGGAACTGAAACAACTAATACTAAAAGTTTTATTTCAAAACATTTTAATAAGCTACATATCGTTGAAACCTATATTAGAGGGGGAAAGTTTTGGGATACATATTTTGCCACACTAATTAACTGTTCCTCAAGATTCACAAGCCCAGTTGACAAAACACATTTTTTCCACCCACAGAGATCTATTTAATTTAATAGGTTATGTCATCAATACTTTTCCATAATTCATTTCGGTTCTTGAGTGTGCAGTTTCAATGAACAGATGACACTGTGGGAGAAATATTGTTGTATACTTGCCATGATTAGAACGAACACAAAAACTGTTTTGTCTCCCAGTTCTCATACCTTAATTTTCATTTTTTTGTTTTTGTCACTGCAATAGTAAGAGGGGGGAAAGAACTTTTTTTCTGAAGGTGGGAAAGGAAGAAGTAGACCCCCCATGATAAAATGACCCTTTTAGAAAAGTCTGTATCTGTGAGGTGTGTAGAAAGATTTCCAAATGAGAGCCCCGAGTGACCTTATTTTCTTCGTGGCAATGGTGCTCTCCAGATTAAAAGCTGTTTTCTTTTATTGAAATAAAAAAAGTGCCAAACACCGTAAGTCCTCTGTGGCACATACATCAAGAGCAGAAATATTTCACCATCACGGCCCGCCTGACATACGGAAGCAGATAACAAATGACATCCTGTCTGTGTCCCCAATTTATTATTCTTTCTCTTGGACCTTTTCTGTCACAGCAGGATATCACATTCCTTTTAATTGTGGGCCTGAGTTAAACAATTTTTTTAACCACCAGAGAATGTCAAATGCCCTCAGTCATTCCCCTCTCCCTCCCACCCATCAGCTTCAGCTCCCCAATAACACAAAAAGACAAAATTCATGTTAAATTTTTTCATTATTTCATTCCATTTCTGATCCAATTACATGAGAGTACTCCATCACTTTCATGACTGTATGTGCTATAACATCAGGTGCCTCACATTAATCAGCTTCCCCCCCTTCCTCTTTTTACTCAGCAGACACTGGTGCTCAATCATATTGCTCCCCAAAAATGGGGGGCCAAGAAATAGATGCAAATGAACACCACGGAAACCCCCTTTTGTGCAATTACAGCAGGAAATAATGAGAGTGGGTGGCCTTCCAATCAATCCCCTGCCCCAAACTGCTTGGAAATGCATCAAGTGGCTGTCACACATCTCTCTTGATTGCCTAACAAAAGGAGACGGCACTATATACCTCATGCTGCTTTAATGTTCCATTGCCACTTTACATCACTGATTCAGCACCTTTGAATGTTGCCCCGGGGGCTCCAGTCTCCCCTTGTTGAACTATTGTAACAAATAGGCCAGTGAGTTGAGGAATGACAGGCCTGGCACCTCCGATTGCCTTTTCCAGAACTGAAAGCCAGTGTCTCATTTTTATACCGTTTTTTAGGGGGGGAGGAGACTGCACAAAACTAGATCATGAATAGTGGATGCTTTCTTCCCCCTAACGACATTTGATTTGCAAGGGCTGCCTTTGAAAATGCAGGCAGCATAGAGAGCACCAGGATTCTGTTTACGTCACCCTCCATTCAAAGCTTGGCTGCTCAGCTAATCTCATTCTCTTGATGTCCTTGTCGGTCCTCCGTCATTGTATCCCTTTCCCTCCAATTATGTCTCCTCACTTTTCATGTGGAGCGTCAGAGTTTTCAGATTCTGCAGACACTATTGCAGCTGACGGAGATGCTCGCAGGATGCCAACTAGCGCCAGTTTGTTTTAAAAGATTGTGGTGTGTGTTTTAATGATTGTGAAACCTGAAGCAAAATGGTCATAGAACTGATGGGAAGACGTTTCATTTACTTATTTAGAAAATGTGTATGCTGAGCGCCGAAGAATAGATTCTTTTGAACTATGGTGCTGGAGAAGACTCTTGAGAGTTCCTTGGACTGCAAGAAGATCAAATCAGTCAATCCTAAAAGAAATCAACCCTGACTGTTCCCTGGAAGGCCAGATAATGAAACTGAAGCTCAAATACTTTGGCCACCAAATGAGAAGGGAGCACTCACTGGAGAAGACCCTGATGCTGGGAAAGATTGAAGGTCAAAGAAGACGGGGATGGCAAAGGATGAGATGGTTAGACAGTGTCATAGATGCAATGAACATGAAATTGAGCAAACTTCAGATGACAGCGGAAGACAGGAGGGCCTGGCGGGAACTGGTCCATGGGGTCGCGAAGAGTCGGAATCGACTGTGCGACTGAACAACAACAATGCTGACTCTCCGGAGGCCTGCTCAAAAGCGGCTCACAAAGTAAAATAATATAATAAAATCATTAAAAAGCACAGAATGAACAAACTCAGACCTTACCCAGGGAATAAAAACAGCATCAAATCCACATAGGACATAAAAAACAGCCTACGGTAAGTCAGCAGGCTAAAAGGGCTTCATAAAATAGTCTGCAGGCTAGAAAGTGGACTATAAAACTACAAGAAAAAATTAGAAATCCTCAGTTCATAGGTTTTTCCTCCCCAGTGGGAACCTAAAACAGCTTACAAGATTGATTTCTCCTCCTTCATTTTATCCTCTCAATCGCCACCCTGTGAGGTAGGCTGAGGAAAGGTGTCTGCCTTAAAGTCATCCAGCAAGCTTCCATTGCAGTGTGAGGAATCAGACCTTGGTCTCCCAGATTCTATTTTGACACTTTAACCACTACTCCATGTTGGCTGTAAAAAATGGTAAAAATAAATGTTTTGGTCTGGCACCAACAGGAGGGTAAGTTAGGCTCCAGACAAGCATCAAAGGAAGAGAGCATTCTGAAGGTGAGGTGCTAACACTGAAAAAGCCCTGTCTTTTGTTGCTGCCTGCCTCACCTCTGCAGGCAGGGGCACAGAGAGCTGGATTTCAGAAGAGGGCATTAAATGTATTCAGTTCCCATGGCAATTGCCCTGTAAAAATTACCTTGCTAGATTGGACCAAGGTCCATCTAATCTTGCATTCTGTTTCTTTCTAATAGCATCCAGCCATATGCCTCTGAAAACTGCCAAGTAGGGAAAAGGGAAAGAGGGCCATGTCCATCCCTTTAATTTTAGTTGTTTATTCCTTCACTTTGCTTTCACTTGCCCACAACGAAATCAATGTGTTGCTGAATCTGATTGACTTTGTGACATTTTTATGTCACCCCATTCTTGCCGTTACCTCTGACTGGGTGAAACTGCCCATGTGACTAATCCAGGAAAGAGAAAGACAGGGAGAAATCATCACTTTTCAGTCCACTTTTGTGATAGCTCCTACTTGCTTAGAGTAAGTGGTTTCTAATCTGTGAATAATTATGGTAGAATAAAAACCTGTTATTCTTCAAGGTGCCTCAACATTCCTATTCATTTCACTGTAGTAATACAGCTGGTCATATGGAATTTGACAATGAAGCTGCAGGAGAAATGGCAGCAAGAAATAAATGAATATCTGCACTATGTACATGGAAGGGGAGGGGAAGCAATCTGCCCCAGCAAGTTTCTATACTAAAAACACAACTTGGAGAACTGCCATTCCATGCTCCTTGGAGGACAGGTGGAATAGATAGAAAGATAGATAGAAAGATAGACAGATGTGTCTTATGTGCCATCAAGTCCCTTCTGATTTATGATAACTTTATGAATTAATGACTTCCAAAACTTCTTGTGACTGACAGCCTTGCTCAGGTCTTGCAAACTGAGGGCCATGGCTTCCTTTATTGAATCAATCCATCTCAATAAAGGAAGAAATTCTTCTTTTCCTGTTGCGTCTTCCTCTTTCCTTGCTGCCTCCAACTTTTCCTAGCATTATTGACTTCTCCATTGAGTCTTGTATTCTCATGATATGGACAAAGTACAGCACTGTGATTTAATTACTTCCAAAATGACATGTCTTCAACTACTAGGTATGGGCACAGACGGGCTCACAAACTACAGGTCGTGATTCATGACAAATTTTGGCTGGTCCATGGTTTGCAAACTCAAGTTCATGGCAGGTCAACTGGCACAAACTTTCCACAAACTTAAAGCTGTTTCTGGTGTTTTGTGGTGGTTCATGAATGGATACATTTCCAGACAGACTTGTCTCCACTCAATCTAAATGTTTACCGAACTACCTTTTGAGTCTGTGGTTGTCATTTCCCCAGTAAACACTTTCCTGGGGGCACCTTCTGGTGGGGGGTATAACTCAAACCCTGTAAATCCAATCCTCTCCAAACTTGGAGAGCAGGTAGAGGAGAATGAGCTGGAGATCTCTGGTCAGTTTGGTGTCTCTAGATTGCTGTAGGGCTATTCTACCACCTCACAAACCTCATGAACTGAACCATGATGGTTCGTGACGGTTGGTGGTTTGTGAACCGGCCATGTCACGAACCACAAACTGAACTGCATTTTCCTGGTTCATGCCCATCCCTATCAACTACATTGTTCAGGTCTTTCAAACTGAAGGTTGTGGTTTCCTTTACTGAATCAATCCATCACATGTTCTCTAGCAACTACCATTATTGACTAGACCAGGATTGTCAAACTTATGACCCGCAGGCCAGAACTGGCCCATCCAGAGCTCTTATCCAGCCCACGACCAACAGATTACCTTTATTATCAGATGACAGAGGTTGTGCATTATGCCCCTGTATACTGTCCTACTGCTAATGTATAATGGGTGGTGGAAGTGGGAGGATGGGCATCAGGGAGATACTATAAAGAAATACTGTAAGAGTGTGAATATTTTAAGCATATTTGTATTTTGAGTAAAAAATAATACCATTCATTGGGTTTGCCTGTGTCCTTTCTGGTACCTGGCATTACATTTTATGGCACACATGACCTGGCCCAACAAAGTGACATTTATGTCAGATCTGGCCCTCATAACAAATGACAGATAGGAAGGGAGATTTCTGAATTACAGTACAGTTAGGTCTGGTCATGTGGAAGGATTTGCCCCACGAAACGGACAGATTGAGGGTGGATTAAACTGGTGCGATCAGATGCCAACATCTGGCAAGCGTCGGTCGTGTACCCGCCCCGAACCCATCCCTTCCGGCCAAAAACACGGTTTAAAAAGGTACCAGCAAACCAGCAGTAGTGGCGCGGGCGGGCATCTGATCAGGGAAGCGCTGGTAGGGTGACGCATCCAGTGCCCGTCCACGTCCCACGCATGCGCACAAACGCAGTGCGTCGTTGTTGCCTCACATGGTGTGATCAGCTGCCGGAGGACAGAGCCGCGGGGGAACGTGAGATCACGATAGCACTCTTCAGTTTGTTGCGGCTCTAAATAGCTGCACTTCTCCATGGCTTTTCCTGCTGGTGTGACCGGGACATTACTGAACTACTATGGAATGATAGGACTGACTCTCTGCTATTTGGTGTAGCTCTTTTGACAAAAATGAAGTTACTCCAGTTGACATGAGCTGATGATGTCTCCCTGTTGTCTGAGAAACAATCCAAGCCAACTGAAAGAAAAAAACAGTATGCTATAAACACCAAGGGAAAGGATAACACCATGCTTCTCATTCTTCCCTTCCCTTCTTAAATCGTATATGACAGAAGCAAATAAGCCACGCTTCAGCAAGTGTCTTAAATACTGTTGTTTCCCTAAAAGGATTATTACACAGTGTGGATTCCTATTTCCAGAGAGGTAAGTGCTTTCACGGTGACTGCAGCTTAATGTTCTACACTACAAAAATCAGATATTAAAAATGCAAATACCTCCGTAAATAAGCGGGCTTGTGATAAACAAATACCTGTCTCCACTGAACTGATTAACTGAGCTGGATGATAAACCCTCGTCTACTAATGTGGTGTAACATGGTGTGAAAAAGCAGATAAGTGGTGGGTGACACCACCGTGCTAAAATATTCCCCACAACAACCCCAAGGCTGCCAGGTGAACAGTGAAGAGGCAACCAGGTGTCATGACCATGGTGGCCACATCTTATCAAGGGGAACATCTGTGAAAATGGTTCCATAAGAGACAGTAGGCATCTGGTGTGCAATTTTAAAAAAAATGTTTAAAATGTTTTATTTATTGGAGTTTTATAGAACAAGGTATAAATGAGAGTGTCAGGAACAGGAAGAGGCTTGTTTTGCATGTATAATATTAACCGGTATCATGAAGGAGAAACAAAATCCCCAAAGTTAGGATGTAAATCTACTCCTCCACTAGGGCTGCAGTCACACACACACTAAATAATCCACTTTCCACTTTCAGTGCACTTTCCAACTGGATTCTTACTGGGTGACCTGGCAAAATCCAGTTGGAAAGTGCACTGAAGGTGGATTGAAAGTGGATTATTTAGTGTGTGTGACTGCAGCCTGGTGATGGTGTGAATTGGGGACAGTGATCCATACAGAAAAGATGGATACCCAACATTATATACCTGTCCTTTTGGCTTTTATATTTGCTATGTGATTACAACTCAAGATTGTGGCATGGCAGGTAGTTAGTAGTGATGCTATGATGTCCAATAAGATGCCTGTGAGAGGTAGGGACCGTGGCACTGGGATCTGGAGCCAAAGCAACATCCAGCATCTCACTTTCAAGACCCCTTTGGTTTTCCTCAGAATGATTGGAGGGGAAAGGCTTAATGTCTTCCCTTGGCTTCCTACTCCTCACCTTGGTCCTCTCCTCCTTTTTAGGACAGCTGACATCCTCCAAGGCCCACCTCAGGACCGTTATACCCAAGGTGCCTCTTTTGTACTACCCCAGGAGAGTGGGTGACTCTCATGGGAAGAGCCGTCTCCATGAGAAGTTTAAAGGTAGCATAACCACCTCTTACCCCTGCCCATGAGTCTTTCCTGCTGCCAGCCAAGGCACCCACTGGTGGAAGCACTGTCTGGAGCCCATCCTCAATTGTGATGTGGCTGTGCTGTGGCCAGATGGCCTGCGTGGCTTGCTCATTGCCAGCACTGCCAGTTCAGGAGTGTGTGGGATAGGAGCCACAGCGGCCAGCCGGTCAAGTGGCAGATCTCTGCAGCCAGTCAGTGAAGGGATGTCCCCCGCAGTCACAAATGATGCCACCTGTGCTCTGGGAGATACCAAAAGGTTTGGGTTAAGTTCTCTATGAAGTGGACATTCTTTAATCTTTAGGTATTTTTGGCCACTCTATAACAGAGTGTTGGACTGGATGGGCCATTGGCCTGATCCAACATTGGCTTCTCTTATGTTTTTTAGGAATATTGCTAGGGTGGGGGTTGCAGGACTGTTTGACTAGTGATGTGTCCAATCTGCAATATCTTGCTCTGTAACCCTGACACATGATGATATCACCAGCACATATGTAATTGTGGCCTGTTTATACTGTAGCCTCTCCAGTGATTAATCTATTTTTTATTTTTATTTTATTTTTGTAACTTCAGATGAGCAAAACACCAATGGGTTAAACGTTCAAAAGATTACTCATGTATTTTATCACTAAAACACTCTGCCAAAAAACCAAAAACAAATAAACAACCAAAACCTTTTTCATGAGTGGGTACCCAATGTTACTCCAAGTTGCTTCTTGGAACATTTTTGCAGAGCTATAGGTAAGGTTAAAAAATTTTTAATATCATATTCCAGCATACCTTTGGCCCAGAATTGCTAGAAACTTTTCAAAAATTGTCAATGAACTCACTATCTGCAGATTTAGCCATTTCTGTAAGTGCCCTACTTATGCCAACAGCAGAGTGTAAGGATTATGGAACTCGCACAATACTCTAGTTGATGCTTCTGTCTGCCCACTGGTAGGGAATCAACTGTAACATATAGTTTGACTCCAAACTTTCCGATTGAGTCTTATGCCAGATAGTAAAGGGGTAGTGTACATTAGTTTACATTAGTGTACATTGCATTAATTGTAGGTTCATACAAGTAACTGTATGGCAAGGATAGTGTGGATGTACCATATGTATAAACCACAGTCTATGGATGTGGGCTGTATAAGGGGCCACTGGTCTGTGATCATGGTGACACATTCATTCATTCAGTACCTCCCTGCAAATTTGGCTGGGTAGTGCCCCTGCCAGTATGTGCACACACTCCATGTAACTATATAGTAAAAGATGGAAAACTGTACGAGTTGTCTAGCAGAAATCTCTCCCTCCCTCTCCACTCCTGCTGCCCTTGGGGAGGGGAATGGAAGGGATGACAAAAATAACAGACCTGGAATTCCAGAATCCAAATAATGGACCCAAAACTGAATCCCAAACTGTTAATAACACTCCCCCAAATTCAGGATTATGAAAAAGGTGCCCTCCCTGTAATCCTGAAATGAAATTAATGTGGATATTTTTGAAGTGCACACCCCTGCCTCCCAGCATGCCCACACATTTAAGATGATTGTGTAGGAACCATCTGATGCAGGTAACTATATGTAACCATAGGCAGCATTTTGGGGACCCCTGCTGTACACAGAGAAATGATGCTTGGGCTGAGTAGCCAATATTCCTACCAAACAGGATTGTTCCAGTTGACTTTTTCTGTGCACTTCATGTCCATTTTCAACAATCATCTTGAAGGCTTCAGAACTTTCTGTAACTCTACATAAGCATGGACCTGTGTTTACATGAGCTATTTCAGTCCCTAGGGCTGTATCTCTTCTGGAGAGAAACACTTGCTTTTACCCCTGGTATGGCAGGAAAGATGGGGTGGTGCAGGGCCGGACTGTCACAGACAAATTTTAGGCACTTGCCTAAAACACCGCCTGCTGGTGAGTGCCACACTGGCCTGCTGCCGCCCCGCCTGGCCCTTCCCTCGCCTCAAAGCCCTGCCTGTGCAGTGTGCTGCATACGCCGCTCCGCTCGTCGCCCAGCTGCCTGTGCGCCTCAGTGCCTGGCAGCACAGCCAGTGCTCCTCCTTCGTCATCGCTGCTGCCTCCCCTGCCCTCGCTCCCTCACCAAAGAAAAGCCATATGGCTGCACACTGCTCCACTTGCCCACTATTCTTCAGTGCCTGTATGCATGTGCTGTGTCGTGAAGGCGCTGAGGCTGAGCACGTGCTGCACACACCACCCATCAGCCTCCCGCTGCCGCTCCACCATGCCTCCTGAACCTGGAAGGAGTCTGCACCCCCAGCCCATGGAATTTAAGGTAGGTTGGGCAGAGCTGTGAGGGAGAGCCTCCCCACCCCCCAGACGAAAGGAGCTCCTCCGGGCCACCGGGGCCGGCCTCGCCTTGCCCCACCTGCCCTTCCTTGGGACTGGAGGCGACAACTTTGGCTGTGACTTGAGCAAACCCTTTCCCTGCTGCCTGAGCTTCCCTCCAGGTGTGTGTGTGTGGGGTGCCCTGTGGCCTCATGGTGGTGCTTCTCGGGGAGGGGGCTGACTGTATCTTCCTAAACAAGTGGGGGAGAAGGAGCAGTCCTCTTACTCTTGTGCACTCTTCCAGTAGAGGGGAACTTCTCCTCACAGTGCAGGATTGGGCCTCATGTACCAAAATTCTAGGCATGCACACAAACTCATGAGCACACAATGAATTGCCTGGAGATCAGTTTTAATACCAGGAGATCTCCAGCCACCACCTGGAGGTTGGCTACCATACTAAAAATCAGGAGAAACGGGGGAGCTGAACCTTTTTTAAAAATGAGGACAGGGTAACTGCATGCCTGTCAAGTCTAGGAGTTCAGGGAATTTTGATGAACCCGACAATATGCCACCAGAAAGATATACTGTCTCACAATTAACAGGATTTTTCAAAATGCTTTGTGATTTGTGTTTTTCTGTTTGAGAGAAAATCAGAGATTGTATTACTTGTTCTCACAATTAAAAAAAGAAGAAAGAAATTAGCAATTTCAAATGTTGTGTTTTTCATTCTTCTTAAAAGGCATTTATGTTTGAAAACTGGTGGGCATACAGGGGGAGGGGGGCGCCAGAAGGTAGCCTTGCCTAGTGTGCAAAAAACCCTGGGACTGGCCCTGGGGTGGTGGTAGATGCAAAGGCTGTGGTCCCCTATGAGAGGCAGTGTACCTGCCGAACTGGGGGATCAGAGGCAGCAGCTAGCTTCCTCCAATGTACATGATCACTGTATTGTTGTCTAAGCCCTCTGGAGTGAATTCAAAATGGCAGGTACAAAGGAAAACTCCGCATGCCTCACTGTAGGGCCATTTGCACCCCATTAAATTCAAGTGAAATTTAAATTCCCTTGCTTTAATTGAATGAAGGAAGTTAACTATTTGAAAGTTTGTGATAAAATAATCATTTGAAATATGCAGATCTGATTTTACAGCTGTGACTGTCATGAAAAGTGTTGTAATTTAGCTGCTGTTTCTATTCAAAGAACATTCTATATTTAAATGTACTAGAGCATTTATAATGTAATTTATCATTTGCTGTTTCGGGATAGAGTATACAATTATATGTTGTGCATAATGCAAACCTCTTAACTTCCAGAGTAAACTCCAATAGCGTAGATTTATGGTGTGTTTAAATTGCAGATCTTTTCCACTCATTTCACTGCATACCGCATGGCTGCTACATTTGATGGTTGGAGCTCAAGGTCACAAGTTGTACAAAATATTCACGCCATACAAAACCAGCAGTTATATCTGTATCCAAGCAAATGCGAGTGGCATACATCTGAGTGAAGTTATCTCATGACCCTTTATGAATTTCCTTAGCAAGCTGAGAACATGGTGGTTATCAAAACACTCCAAGTTTTATTGAACTTCTCCGGTCTTTCAGCCTACAGGTTCCATCACATTTACAAATGAAATACCCTGTCAGAATGCAACCAAAGAACTTCACCGGAAGGTTGTCTGCAAAGAATGGCTTAAGAGATGAATCAAAGGAGGGTTTCTTCAGTTTCGTTGTCATTATTCTTCCGTTTGTACCAGCACCCTGAATGAAGACAAGAGGACAGCAATTTTGTGAGTTACACTAGCTTTTGTTAATGGCTGATCTACATCAACATAACCTACGCTATTTTTTAGTGTGGATTGCTGCTAGCAAGCAGCCTACTATGGCTATCAGCATTTTGGGCAAACTCATGTTGGCTCCTAATTTGGCCAGCATTCCTACTGGCTTTGCTTAGTCTGCACCTAAAATGCTGCATCAAATGCTGCCACTATACCACCATCGTGGCTGATTTACCATCTACCTGGGTTTGGATGGGGGCAGACGTCACCCAGAAGAGGAACACCACCCTGGCGCTCCTGCGTCTATACCATCGGCCGCCAGTGAGGGACATCTACCATCTTGAACTTTTAAAATGAACTGTAGAGCACCATTTTAGTTTGTATTTATTGAGGTTTTAATGTAACCTATGTTTTATTTCCGGCGTTGCCGCTTGTTTGCCGCCCTGGGCCATACGGGTAGGGCGGGATATAAATCCCAAAATAAATAAATATAAATAAATAAATATATAAATAAAGAAATAAAGTTGGCACGGCTCAGGTGGGGTGTCACCTGATGCTGCCACAACTCTGGATTTAGGATCCCCTGAGAAGGCCCAGAGCACCCTCCCAAGACCTTCAGACCTCCCTTTTGGCTGAATAACAGACGTGAGGACCAGGCAGAGTGAAACAAGGAAAAGGTTTATTTTATAGGAAGTCAAACAACAAAGGTGCAGAATAATAACAGTAAGTGGGTGAAAAGAAATCAAATGCCCTAACACATCTAAATATATACTGTCCCTAGCTCACTATTCCAAGTGACACTAGACTACTCATCCTTTTCTCAGGATGAGGGTTTCTTCCTTGCAGCAGCCTTCCTTCTGGCTCTGCCCTTTGGGAAGAAGAACAGCTTCTGCTCTGACACCAGTCCTTTTGTTCCTCAGCCCTCTTCTTCCCTGTTGGTCAATTTTGGCTCCAAAACCTCTCAGGGGCTTCTGGGAGTTGTAGGCCCAGCCTCACCTACTGCTAGCCAGGCTCCCTGGGCCTAGTAGGCCTCTGGTGGCACAGCCCAGATCATGACAAAAGTATTAAGCTGCATGTCCTTCCCTTCATGTATTGTTCAAAGGACTCAGGGCTTGGTTGATGCTGCTCAGGACCATGGAACCCCATCCCCAACTCCTCCCAGGTGCTCAAGCCAATGATGGGCTGGCTTGAGACTAGCCCTTCATCCTTAGAAGCCTTAGGGTGTTCACCAATTAACTCGACCTATATATACTAGCAACCCACACTATTCTACCATATCTAGTTGTGGAGTAATCAATCCAATTAAACCACTGCCCCCTTTAATAATGTATGGAAAAGACCTTGAAAGGTGACCAGTGAAATTCCCATTATTCTGTAGGCAGGGTGGATGTGCCAACTTTCAGCAAAAGCCCACAATGGAGGGAGGGACGCACCCAACTCCCTCTCCCATTGGCTGAACCACATGGGAGGAAAGGGTCCATCCTGAATTGTGCTTCATTTAAAAAAAGGGCTGCCCAAAAGCTGTACCCCAAATTACCAAATTGTAAATTACATTGTACCTAGAAAAACTTCTCTTTCAGGAGGATACAGAACAGCTGTTGACACTTCAAGCAAAGAGTAAGTTTCCCCAGCTTAAATAAGAATAAATATACCTAAAGGTAAAGGTTTCCCTTGCTCAAAAGGCAGCTGAATCCGACTCTAGGGATGCGGTGCTCATCTCCGTTTCCAAGCTGCCCGAAGATGTTTCCGTGGTCATGTGGCCAGCATGACTAGACGCCGAGGCACATGGAACACAGTTACCTTCCCACCAAAGTGGTACCTATTTATGGGTACCAAGATCCTGGATTCTAGTATTTTCCCAGGGATTCTGGATCCTCAGTAAGGATCCTTCCAGACATTGCTTGCATATCTGAATTCTGATGCAGATCCACAGAAGTATAGTGATCAGAAGATGTTAAGTGATGTTTATATACACATTATATACTTTGAATGTGGTGTCAAAGAGTGGACATGCTCTGTGGGCAGTTCCAGGCTTAGACTGGTGATGGGATAAAAAAATCATGGTAATAAAAAATGGCACCTGTGAAACTTGAATAAATAAGAGGCACTTGGGGAAGAGGTTCTGATGAGGTGTTCTAAATCTGCCATAAATATGTTGGCATATTGTTGGACCATATTTTGGCCTGTGTGTATACCAAAGTTACTGAAGTGCTGTTAATGCTTGTGACAGCGCAGACACAGAGATACAAGATAAACTTGCTGCTGCCCAGAGAGAAGCCATAGTGCAGGGATGGAGCATTCACTCTGCATACTTCAGATCCCAAAAGGTCAGTCCTTGGCATCTTACATTCATGATCTCTGGAAGCAGTGGTGGAAATGCATATGAATACATGGAGCGGCCTTATACTGTATTAGATGACTGGTCTATCAAAGTCGACACTGTCTACAATGACTAGTAGTGGCTCTCCAAGGTCTCAGACACAGATGCTAGGGATTCAACCTGGGACCCTCTGTGGGCAAAGCATGGGCACTGCCACTGACCCGTGGACCCATACCATGGAAATACTCTGTTCAAGAACCAGGAAAGTGGTTGGCAGTCCACATACGCAGTACTGGGCTAGACAGATGCCGCTTGTAACAGCCTAATCATGGTAAGTAGTTGAAGGAGCATAAAATGCCTTTTCAGAGGAAGGATTTCTATTTAAACTTTGTAGCAATTTGTGTTTATTCACTTGAGGACATACTCTTATCAATTGAAGTCTGGCATAGAATAAAGCACACAGCAAGACATGGTCTCTGGAAAGGAGGCACTGAACAAGGATGCAATCAGCTGCATGCAAAACGATGCAGTCCAAACATCCTGCACTTATATTTGCAAAAATCAAGACCCTGGTGTTTATTCAGCTCAGCTTCCGTGGGCTTTAATGGGGTATTTGCGTGAAACGAAAAGAGAAGGATTAAGATCCAGGAGTGCGAGTTTACACTAAATATCTTTTTTTTAAAAAAATTGAACCATAATGAGCTACGTGACGGCTTCTGAATATTTTCCAGTGGCCTCCTCCTTGTGTGATTGATTTCAGAGGGCCAGTGGGAGAGGACGGCGTAGCGGGAGGCATGGAAAGCTGGAGGGTTAAAAGCCTCTTGTAGATGAAACATCACAAAAGTAAACCTAATGTGGATTGAAAACTGTGGGGGTGGGTGGGGATGATGGGAAACTGTGGGGGCGGGGAAATACCGTGCAGCAGCCACGTTCCAGAGGCACAGAAGGACTGCTGTATACTCTTAGCAGGATTCCCAGCAACTCCTCGCCCATCCATCCACCTGCACTCCAATGCATCTGTCCTCAACAGAATTTTCTATCCTGAACAGTACAGACCAGGAGAAAATGTCTGTATCATGGGGAGGCCTGTTCATGCTAGGGTTGCCTGGTCCGGGTGGGGGTTCCCCCACTTTTGTGGCCCCTTTCTGCCACCAGCCAGCTAGCCAGTGGGGGGGAACCCCACCAGCAAATGCCCCCAGAGGTGACATAATGACATCACCTGGAAGTGACATCATCATATCACCAATGTTGGGGGGGGTGACACTCTAGTTTTGGTGCATAAATCTATGGTAAAATTGGTAAGACCACAGCACGAAGAAGAAAAAGACAAGGAAGAGATTGGATTTATATCCCGACCTTCACTACCCAAAGGTGTCTCAGAGTGGCTTACAAACTCCGTTCCGTTCCCCTCCCCACAACAGACACCCTGTGAGGTAGGTGGGGCTGAGAGAGCTCTGACAGAAACTGCTCTTTTTCAAGAACAGCTCTTATAAGAGCTACGGCTTGCCCAAGGTCATCCAGCCAGGTGCAAGTGGAGGAGTGGGGAATCAAACCACTACACCAAACTGGCCCTCAGAACAGAGCTTACACAGCATGTCAGAATATGGCAAGAACTCTCTGCAGGGGTGGAACGTCAGTTAAAATGGTATGCCAGCAGAGACTTTTGAATCCAAGTGCTTTTTGGAATGCCATGTGGAATTTTAAAGTTCCAGTCAAAAGCCCTGTTAAGGCTGTGGTGAGGTCCTGGAATGAGAAGCTCCTGGAAGCTATCAACATGGTTACCTCTTGTCCTTCTCTCCCCCTTGTCCATCTCTCTTGCCGTTGTGCTTTGGTTAACTATTGAGCTGGCTGACTTGAAGAGGGCAGCATTGATGAAAAACTGGAACTGACTCTGATAGTATGTGCTATAGAGTTCATTGGAAGTCCTATACAGCAGTGGTGACAGTGGCAAAGAAAAGAAATCTTACGTTTCTGCTATCAATGCAACAGCTAGCTTATGCCTTGCCCAATTGTTTGAAGTCTTTTGGCACATGTTAACTTTAATGTCTTTAAATGCTCAGGAACTGAGGATTAGTTGTTCCACTTTTACAAAGTTGTTTTCTGAGAAAATCTCTCATACACATTCAGATTTGGTTGTATTATAGCTGGGACACTACAAAGGTCCAGTATCCCGTCCTATCTGTTTATGGATCATATGGAACCAGTTACCATGATGGATGCTGACAAGATCCTGGGATCTGTGAAGGTTGCCACTTGTACTTTGGATGCTTGTTCATTCCAGTTACTCGAGTTATGTAAAGACATCATCCCTGATAGCCATCATAGACTAGTCACTGACCAGTTGCCTCATCTGCTGTAGACCACTTTGGTATTGGGCCAGACTACAGGATGGAGGTGGCACTGGTAGCTTTAGTCAATTACCTCCATTTGAATGTAGACCAGAGCTGTTCCTCTTTGTTTGTTTTATCAGCAGCCTTTGAGAATGTGAACCATGGCTAACTCATTGTCGAATTTGTAAGTAGGGATTAACAGATGTGTTTTGGATTGGTTTAAATAATAATTTAATTCCTTATGGGCAGGATTAAGAAGGTCGCTGTGGGAGACCAGTTATCATCAGCATGGGACTTTTCTTGTGTTCATTCCAGTTACTCGAGTTATGTAAGGACATCATCAGTCAAAAGCCCTGTGCTATTCAGTCTCTATGTGATACCTGCAGTATTCATTGCTGCAGCATAAAATCTCATTCCATTATAAGGCATCCTCCTGAACTGTTCCATTCTACTATAGTTCTGATCCCTTTATAAGAATGCACTCCTCAACATTTCTGTTTTGCACATTCTGTGGGAAAATAGAAGTGTGGGATTATTTCTGACCTTCTCAGGCATGAAATAGGAGCCACCACAGAGAAGAAGAGCTGGTTTCTATACCCTGCTCTTCATTACCTGAAGGAGTCTCACAGCTGCTTACAATCACTTTCACTTTCTCTTTCCACAACAGACACCCTGTGAGGTAGGTGGGGCTGAGATTGCTCTGAGAGAACTGGGACTGACCCAAGGTCACCCAGCTGGCAACAGGTGGAGGAGTGGGGAATCAAACCCAATTCTCCAGATTAGAGTCTACTGCTCTTAACCACTACACCAAACTGGCTGTGCATGAACATGAAGACAGCTGCTGATCTTACTCATTTGCAGGGTGGCCTCTTCAGAAGACTTTGGTCAGATGAGCAAAGCTGTGATGGCACAGCATAACAGGGAGGCTGTCTTGCAAGTATGTGGGACCAAGAACCTTAAGAACTTTGTAAGTGATAAAGTGAATTGAACCCAGTAACTGATCACTAACTAAAGGAGCAACTGCAGAATGGGTATAACCACGCTGTTCTTCCTCATTTCACAGCAGCCATTTACAGAAATGGTCCCCATTTTGTTAGCTACTGAAGGCTTGTTGTTAGAAGCTCTTATGGAGGTGGTGGAAAGTGCCGTGAAGTTCCAGGTGACTTACAGCAATCCTGTAGGGTTCTCAAGGCAAGAGATGTGCTGAGATGGTTTGCCATTGCTTGCCTCTGCCTTGTGACCCTGGACTTTCTTGACGGTCTCCCATGTAAGTACTAACCAGGGTCCAGCCCTGCTTTTCTTACAAGATCTGATGAGATCAGACTAGCTTGGGCCATCCAGGTCAAGGGGGCAGAAGCTCTTATAGCTTGTGTATTTTTTCTTGCTGTTTTCTCCTCTAATTTCTTAGATGAAGAAGAAAAATACGACAGGGAATGTAGCCTCTTTTGTTTATATGTGAGTAACCTGCAGTGATTCTGGAAATCAGGACACTAGAAACAAGTAAAATCCAGCCATTTGGACAGCCTTTTAATTCTAAGCAAGTGGTAGAATTGAGGGTCAAAAAATAGGCTCAGTATTCCCATTTATCTAGCTCACAATACTCAAGGTGAGCTCCTTTGTCCTTAACAAAAGTCTTCAATTGAGGATATTATGAGTAAAATGTTTTTAAAGCAATGTGTTGTTTTTTTTACAGGGCACAGGGCACTGATGAACTGTTGTAGGTGGGGAAAAATAAGAATAAAAATGCATAAAATATGCATTCTGAAGTAGAATCTTTTTTTAAAAAAAACGTACTACTGTGTGGGAGTCCTTGTCTGCTCCTTTGAACATTATTAAAATTAATTTGAATGCACAGGGAGGCAAGTATGAGGATTGAGGATGCATTCAATTATGAACAAAACAGTGAGCCACATTAGAATGACTGCTAATAAGTTTTCCCTAGCATTTATATATGTTGTTCTTTATTGGCAAGCCAACGGTGTTTCAAGACCAAGACAATTTGGTCAGGATCAGTAGAATGCATAGGATGGAGGCACAGGCATAGGAATGTCCCATTTCTATTCACACAGCTGGATTTGGAGGGGTGTTTCTGGAACAGCATGAGACAGTGCTGGATCTCTGAAGCATTCCAGAGGGAAAACACTTATACCCCGAATTCCTCTTCTGGATATCTAGACCTCACAATGTAGTTTTCGTAACTGACCCTGTCCTCATTTATTTATTTTACATCTTTATATCGTGCCTCGTCTCCTTCAGCTTAAGGCAGCTAACAAAGCAACAAGTTGCAAATGAATGAAACACAATATGTCCAGAGGTCATTTCGGGGGGAACGCGGGGGAACGCAGTTCCCCCAGGTGAGGTGCAGGGGGGCGGGGCACATGACGAAGCCCCGCCCCCTGCTTCCGGCCGCCCCGCTTCCAGCCCTTATTCAGCCAGGAGGAGGCAGGAGAAGAGGGAGGGTAAATTGCTTCCTCCCCGCCTCTCCCCACCCCTGCCTGCCTGGGGCCAGGGAGGGCCTTTGCGGGGCTTCCTCGCACTCCCGCTGGCCTTGCAGGTCCACCACCGGGCCCCTAATGTCAGGGGGTGTGGCATATGCTAATGAGTTATGCTAATGAGTTCCCCTAGCTCTTTTTCTGTGAAATGACCCCTGAATATGTCAATCAATCAACAATTCACAGGATGAAAAACATAACATCCAGATGGCCCAAAAACCTTTTAGCCTCCATCCAATGCCCTGTGAAATGTAAGATGATTTTCACACTTTCCAGAATTCCATGAGTGAAGGTGCCCTACACACCCACTCTGGTAAACCATTTCAAAGGACCAGTCCTGCTGCAGGAAAAGCCGACAACCTGACTAACACCAGACAGGAAGCCCAAAGGCGGGGCACCACAAACAGAGGACTATCTGAAGAACATAGGTGGCTTGTGAGATTATACAAGAGATGGAATTTGGTAAGTATGAGGTCACTAAGCCATGAAGGGCTTTAGAAGTAATAACCAGAACTTTGACTTGGCCTCAGAAGCAAATACAGAACCAGCACAGTTGGCAGGTGTTTCATGGTCCAAGCAGCTACCTCCAGACAAGAATCTTGTTGCCATGCTCTGATCTGGATAGCCCAGGCAAGCCCGATCTCATAATATCTCGGAAGCTAAGCAGGGTCAACTCTGGCAAGTACTTGGATGGGAGACCTTGTTGGAATACCAGCCGTCGGGGAGGCAGGGGAAGGCTTTTTTTCAGACACCTCTCTGAATATCCTCCAGGCCCCAGTAGGGGTCAGTCACCAGAGGTCGCCATGACTTCCAGGTGCGCACACACACACACTCTCACACACAAACACACATACATAAAAATACACACAAAAAGAATCTTGTTGCCATGTTATGCTGCCAACATTATTGGTTTCAGCTCACCTTTGTTTCATTGCTGCTACTAATGGATCTTTTGTTTCTTATATCCCATTTCCATCAACAATCCAGTTTTACATTATATGACAACAGATGCAAAAAATATGAATCCCTGAACAGATGCCTGCATAAGGTAATGGGATGGATAAGGCAAAACTGAACTGCTCTCCAATCAATGACAAAACTGCTCAAAACTGGGGGAGTTAGCTGGTCCTGCAGAGGGTTTATTCCCCCTGAAGGAACAGGTTCACAGTTTGGGGCTGGCACTTGAAGGATGACCTCCTCTGCTCTGGTATTCTCCAGAGACAAGGATTTTCAGTGGTGGCCCCTTGCCTTTGGAATGCCCACTCTCTTGAGGCTCACCTGGTAATTACTTTCCTTTCCTTCAGATGCCAGACCAAAACTTTTCTCTTTACCCAGTCTTTTGACTAAGAGGTATCCTTGTTTTTAGCTGCATTGTGGTCTGCTCCTAACCTAAAGACTGTTGTGTCAACATAACTGTAGACTGCTCCATTTTATGTGCTTCCATACTTCAACTGTTTTTTACTGACATGCTTTTTAATTGACATGGCTTGATTTACATCATTGTATCAATGAAAACATCTATAAAATAATCTTTTCATTGATACAGTTAAATTTTATGGTTTTTTATTGTCTGTTTACTTGGTTTTGGTCCGGAGAGGCAGCATACACATTTTCAAAATGAACAAAGAACGTGGGGAAATATCTTGATGTTATCAGAAAACGTTAGGTGTGAACAAAGGCAGAAGGAGGTATGGAAAGAACATAAAACTTATGGGTTTGTCTCTTACAAAGGAGAAATGAAATAAAAATGGAGGTATGCAAAGTGAACCAGCCACCTTCTGAAATTTGGTCCAGTCCCTCATTCTGTATCCAGGGTCTGGGTGGAGCTAGACATCTTTCTCTCTCCAGGCCCCTTCTTATTTCTCTCCTTCATCCTAGCCATCTGGGAAATATGCACAACAAGTGCAGAGCTTTCCCCCATCATGCCGTCATAAAATCATACAGTTTTTGGTCCTGATCATAGACCAGCAAATGATAATAGCTCCCTTGTCTCCAACCGGGTTTTGATTTGCCCATATATAGCAATTTTCTTCTGAAGTAGGCATGTACAGTAACCACTTAAAATAATAAGGCACTTTATTACAGCATGAAGTGGCCAACTGACTTGATTAACAATGATAAGGAGGCAATAGATCAGTGGCACAGCCAGACAGTCTCTTAATATTGAATGAAGCAAGGAGATTTCTTTTTGGATTCTACCCAAATAGCCTTGTTACCCCTTAAGTCACTTTAAGCACCCCTTTCAAGCGACAGCAAATGAGTGTAAGGCTGTGTTAAGGTTTCTGCTGCTGGGCTGCACAATTTCAGACTACAAATGGAGAAACATTTCACTGCCCCCAGGCACAAGAAACTATCTGCATATACAACATGTGTACAACACAAGCAGAATTCCAAAAAGAAAAAAAAATGTTCTCAGGTTCAGTAAGGCTAGGGATATCTAGCTTTGAACCTTCTGGCTGAAGCCAGTTAATGAGCACCATCACAAAATGGCTGCACCAGGGGATGCAAACAGTCAGCCACATAACAGCATCCGCCTGGAATAGAGGCAGCTGTGTCCAAACAGGTTTTCCCTGCAGGCATCTAGGTGATACTTCCTGGGCTCTTCTGATACATCCCAGGCAGCAAAGAGGTGGAAGAAATCCAGGACTGGCTCTTTGCATTAGGGAAGAGATGCTCTGGGGGAAAAGAAAGTGGGTACCAGGAAATACATTGGCAGGCACCATGGCACCTACTGGCATCTTTTTGGGGGTCATGTTTCTATGCTTTCCCCTTTTCAGCCCTGATATGCTATTTTTGTGTGTATGTGGAGAAGGCATTCTCACATTGTTCAGCTCTGTCTGTATGTGATGGGCACTGAAGTCCAGGGAGATTCCAGGCCCCAACTGGAACGTGGCAACTCTGGGACCTTACCTACTCACTTGCTCAGTCCTTCCCATTTGTTCTGAAACTTGCACAGATACTGGCTGACACATTTGAAGCAGAACTTAGTCAAATGAGAGAACTTACAGGAAGAATCACATAGTGAATACATAAATGAGCCCACCCCAGTGACTTATGGCAGCAGACTGTAGAGTGTAGCAGCGAAAGGCTACGTGATAATATGTGTGTGTGTACAAGTATGAACAAACAAGCAAAATCATGTAAGGTAGGATTGCTAGCTGGTGGCTGGTACTGAGTAAGAGACTGGTGGGGCAGGGACATGGAGGGTGCTGTTGCTATATCAGTATGGCATAGGATTCTCTTTTATTCCCTCCCACATTTTAATTTTTAAATCCCGCACTTCATCCAAAGGGGGATGTAGGTAGTCTTTGTCTTTCCACCTTTATCCTCACAGCAACCTTTTGAGGTAGGTTGGGCTGACTCATCCAAGGATACCCACAGTCAAGTTCCATGACTGTCTACTCAGAAGATCATTTGAGCTCAATGAAATTTCCTGTCAAGTCAGTAAACCTTAAATTGTAGCTCTGCTGAGCTTCATGGCTAAGCAGAGAACTGTCTGTTCCCCTCATCACTCTAGCAAAACTTCTTGTTAGTTATATTTGTGCATAATTATTAAAAAAGAAATCAGAACTCAAACCTGTGGAGAATGTCAGTATTTCAAGTGTCACCTTCAGATGTTTCCAGCTTCACACAAATATCGAACCTGGCAGGGTGGCAAGTTACACTTTTCTTGATGCCTGAAGGTACCTGGTTAATCTTGATTGCCTGGCTGAAATTAATTAGACTGAAGCTGGACACCAGAAAGAGACAAATAGAAACTCTGTCCTTGAGAAATCTCAAGGGATGCAGCCATTGGGATATAGCTACATATAGGCTGACAAAAAATTCCCTGAAAGAAAAATGGCCTCTCTCATTTTTGTTCTTTGCAGTTTGTAATATTGACCATGAAAAAAAACCCAACCTAATCATGCCGTTTGCTTTTCAAGATGCGTTACCAAACTGAATATATTTTCTGAAGAAGTAGTGAGTGGTAGATTATGCACTTTCTGTACATTGCCTACTGAATCATTTGGGACTTTCGCCCTCTTTTCTGCAAACACCTTTGGCTCTGTCCTATAACATGGAATCAGGGCTTTAGCTTTAGGACAGGCACACTTCCATTGCTAGTCCTCATGTAACATGTGATTGATACCATGCAATAAGCATATTACCTCCTAGGTTCATTCTTCTTGCCGTCTTGCCCACTTTGATCAATCTGTGCCTTCAGTGAGCTCAGAGGATGGTTAGAAACCCTGTGATCAAGGAACCTTGCTGAACAATGTGCCTGTAGTCAGTGATCAGGTGGGGTCCCCTTTGGGAACCCTATAGTTGCAGCACACAGATATAATGCATGAATTATAATTGTACAAGAAATGTCTGGCAGCATCATGGATAAAGCACTTCAACGTGCGGCATGCAGGACAGATATGTCTGTCTCCAATTCCTCGTTGAGAGGGGGTGGACCAAATTTCATGGTGAAGTGTTTGACAGATGAACTTATGGTGTTTGACTGTATCGATCAGCCAGTCATCAGGTCTGTGAGCCAATCATCAGGTCTGTTCAGTTCGGCACCAAATGAATCGAATGACTGCCAAAGAGATTTACATCAGATTTTTGCAAAACTAACAGTGCTGATGAAAACAGATTGGCAGCCATTCATATTGACTCGGATGAACATCAAATGGGTAGGAGTGTCTTTAAAAAAATCACATGTATATATTCACAAGTCAGGACCCATGATACTCACCAGGGGATCTCTCCCCCCTCTTAGCTTTCTCCCCTTCCAAGAACAGTGATGCTGCTTGGCTCACCGTAGCTCCTAGCCACCCAACCATCCAATAGCAATACTGTGGGGACCAACGTGGCTCCTGTGCCGCCACACCGACAGTGATGCTGCTGGGCCTGTTGCAGCTTCCGGCCACCCACCACCATGAGCAGCAATGCTGTCCAGTCCCCCTCTCATGATCTCTGACAACACAGCCAGGCCACTAGGCCTGCTTCAGCTTCTCCCTCCCAATCTCCACTACTGTCACTGGGGCAGCCGTGGCCACTGGCCACCCTCCCCCATCACCACCAATGCAGCCGGGCCAGGCACGCCTCCTGACCTTGCCACCGGATCTGCTTCAGCTTCTCCGCCCACATCTCTGCTACTGTCACCCACCCCTATCAATGCCAAAACAGCTGGGTCAGGCGCACCTCCTGGCCTTGCTGTCAGGACTGCCACAGCTTCTTCTCCTTCCCATTGCTGCTGCATCCCCCCGGCTGCAGCAGCTCCTGGCCACTCTCATTACTGGCAATGCATGGAGGAAGGGATATGGGTGTTGTCCATGCACTCGCAGAGAACCTTTTTTTAATTTGGGAGAATTTAAACCTCCCATTATATTTTTTTAACATTTCAGATTTTTCTGCAAACCTAAGGAATCCTCCAAGTTTGCAGAAAAATCTGTTTAGCATCAGCATGGTCCCAATTTGTAGATTTAGATATCCTCATATAGGGGACAAATTTTGCTATTAGATATATAGATTGAAAGCAATTTTCATGATGTTTTTCCGTGTAGTTCAGGGTCCCCAAAGTGGCAAACTCTCAGCACATTACAACAAATTAAAAAAAACAACAACAATTCAACAAGATACAGATACATAGATGCATAAACACGAAGGAAGGTCAATGAGGGTCACTGGGAGAGTGATAAAACAGAAGTGTCTTTACTGGCTAGCAAATCTCCCTGGGGAGGGAATCCCACCATTTTGGTGCTGCAACTCAGAAAGCTTCTTCTTGGGTGCCACTTGTCTAACCACAGATGGCGGAGGCACTTGAAGCAGGTCCTCCAAAGATGACCACCGTGGGAAGGTAGTTTCATACAATGGATTTATATCATTCATTAAATCAGACTGATTTAATTGTTTCTTTAAACAGTTGTCTGCCAAGCAGAGGAGTAGCACATAAGAAGGGGTAAGGGGAACTCCACCGGGTTGTGTGAGAATGCACATGTGCGAGAAGCCACTTGCCCTGTGCTGTCAGGGAGGAACAGCTGAAGCAAACTGCCAGACAGTAATGAATGGGTCAGTAGACACATGAACAATTGTCTTCCTGTTTGCAACTGGCAAACAAGATACGAGCCAACCTGGTGTGTGTTCGAGCATCCCTGCTTGTCAGAGCATCTCCCTGCTTTGCTGCAAAGAATGCATGGTGAACATTTCCTTCACACTTCACAGGTAGGCATCCCACTGACAGTGACAACATCTTTCTGCTGTTGAGGCTCATGCAATGGTACATGTCGTCTTCTGCTTTGGTGCTGCAGTTCATTGGGATTCCGAAGGGTACGAGTGATTGATTGCATGTTGTTGTTTTTTTTTAAGAGATGACTTTAAAACAACGTATTTGCCAACAATTCAGAAACTGAAACTTTGGGGCATGCTGAATTATTCAATGAAAATAAATAGAAAATGCGCTTACAGAAATGAGGACCACTGTGGGAACGACTGATACAGAGAGAAGAGGTTAAATATAAAAATGCAACTATATAAAAGATGGGTAATATTTCAATCAAATTTTCCCACAGGGAATAATGCAACTTGCTCTGTTTTAAAATTTGCTGCGTGGGGGACATCAGCGAAAAATGCTGAGCAGACATGGCCACAGCAGGGAAACAGAGGAGATGTACTAGAGATGCTGTGGAAATTTACAAGGTTCATGTTTTTCACCACTCAAAACCTGCTGTGAAATTTGGACCTACAGATTGAAAACCCGCAGCACTCTGCCAGGCCTGCTGAAACTGGTGGAGGAAGCAGCGGGGACTTTTTTCATTTGAAGTGTCTCCACCACAGCCCAACCCACTGTCAATGTGGCCTGCTAGTGCCAGTCATGGAGCACAGCAATTTAAGTGCTGTCCTCGTTAACTACGAATCGCATCCAAGATGTCGCTGGGTATGAGCTGGGGATTGGAGTGGACCTTTCCCCCATTTCTGTCCACTTGTTAAATGCAGAGTGTGACCTAGATAGATTGGAGAGCTGATATTCTCCCTACCATTGAGGTCTTGGGTCTAGACAGCATGATCGAAATTTGCTGGTAATGACATCTGGCAAATCTACCAGCCCAGAAAAACTCTGTAAGGACCAGATGGTTAGTGGTTGGACTATTGTAGGCAGTAGAGAAATACTGAACAAAAAAAAGCCAAGAATTGCTCTCCTATTTCTAAGCAAAGTATAGTGCTGATTTATAGCTAGCTGCATGCCTGTGTTCCCATTAAAGTTAGTTGTGCAGGACCCATAATCAAGGGGCCAGTTTGTGCCCTACACCACTTGTCATATATCTGATAGAGTTTACATGCATGAACATGCAGACCATCTGAATACCATCTGCAGGCAGAGTCAGCTCTGCCATTATAGAAAATGTTATCTGAACCTAAACTCCATAGCCATCAGGCTTCAGGTAGGTGGGAAAACGTTCTCAGGAACCAAGATAGGTTTCCTCTGTGGTTGAACACATCAAAGGAAAAGAGGTTACAGTCCAGCTAGTAATGTCTTGAACAGTCAGTCTCATACCGTTTGATGTGGAACCCACTTCGGTACTTAACAGTGCCTTCTGGATCGATTTGCAAAGTAATTCCATGCTATGCCCTTCAGCCCCCATGAAATACAAAAATCATATATCAAGTAACATTGAAAAATTCTAGATTTCATTTTTCATATGTGTCAATATTTTATTTATTTATCTGTTAGATTTATACCCCGCACTCCCTGTAAACATACAACACTAAACAACAGGCTAGATGAAGGTCTCCTGGCAGGGATGGACTACATACAACACTAAACAACAGGCTAGATGGCAGGGATGGCATCATCATACTTGAGGTGGGGCACATGCTGATGCCTCCCCTGTTGAGCACCTGCTTGCATGTGGGTCCTTCCAGCATCTCCACTCCCAGTTGTACACACTGCCCAGTGCTGCTGAGGAAGTCTGTGTGGGTGGTGCATGGCAGCGATGATTTTGCCAGTGGTGCTCCCAGCCACATGCACTGCCCAGCATCATCGGGGAAGGATGTGTGCATGCTTGGAGGGCTGGCAAGAGAGTGAGAAAGCAGGGAAGAAATGTATGGCTGGACAGGAAGTGGGTATGGGGTGGGGAGAGTGGCAGGAAGAGGAGGGGATGGAGCCCCAGGCAATTTGTGCCCAGCGGAACCTAGAATCTGCCCTGTCTCATGGCCATTTCACATGGTACGCAGAAGCAAATCCCAATTGTCGGTAGTTCAGCAGTTTGAGACTCGAGTGCCGCATGACAGAATGAGCTCCCGTCTCTGGTTCCAGCTCCTGCAAACCAGCAGTTCAAAAGCAAGAAATCGTAAGTAGATAAACAGGTACCGCTTTGGCAGCAAGGTAACAGTGTTCCGTGCACCTCAGTGTCTAATCATGCCGGCCACATGACCATGGAAAATGTCTTCGGACAGCACTGGCTCTTAGGCTTGGAAATGGAGATGAGCACCACCCACTAGAGTTGGATTCGACTGGCTTTCGAGCAAGGGAAACCTTTACCTTACATGGATGACAGGAGCTTCAGCCAATCATCACACCTTCACAATGAGTGTGCTGATGAATGCTTACATTTATATCAGCTATAGCCTGTGCCATTTCTGGTATAGCTCCAACTCTGGACTGGCCTTCTTGAGGAGATCAGGGGGGCAGGGTGAAACATCTCTACAGGTGTTTAGAAAGTGCTTCAAAGCTAGTCTATTGGCTTGGGTTTGAAATGGGGTGTAGGCTACAGACGTTATCGTAAGGGGGTGTTAAGTGGGTTTTATTTATTTTGTGTTTTTAATGTGAATTTGTAAGTCACCTTGAGCTATGGTAAAGGCAGGGTATAAATATAAATTAAAACTATAAAATACAAATTAACAGATGCTTGAATGCACACTGCATATTTTTAGGCATACACCGAGGAAGTCTAGGGTTGCTATGCAGAGGCAGGCAATGGCAAACCACCTCTGAATTCTCCCTTGCCTTGGAAACCTTATGGGGTCACCATAGGTCAGCTATGACTTGATGTAACTCACCCTCAACCTAAAATGTAATGTGCCAAGTGGCTCCCACTATTTTTATAGAAAGATGAAGGACCCGGGGGGCAGATGGCCCTGCTATTCAGGAAGAGACATAAACAAGACAGCAAATGTTATCCATTTACACCTGAAGACCAGTAAGAGAGAGAAGAAGAGTTGGTTTTATACCTCACTTTTATATCTCAAAGCAGCTTACAATTGCCTTCCTTTCACCTTCCCCCCAACAGGCACCTTGTGAGGTAGATGGGGCTGAAAGAGTTCTGAGAGAACTGTGACTGGCCCAAGGTCACCCAGCAGACTTCATGTGAAGGAGTGGGAATTAAACCCGGTTCTTAGGGTTGCCAGGTTCTGCCTCCTCCCCAGCAGGGGACTTTGGGGGGCA